>NW_026712321.1:8365136-8922636 GCF_030504385.1 Musca domestica | reverse complement strand
GCTTACATCCCTCAATATCCTCCACCAGAAGAGGGCTTAGCTATCGACCTAAATCCCCCCTAAAGGCAACATAAATCACATCAATGCCATGCACTGTTCACTGTTGCCATCAGCTTTTAAAGTCTTAAGGGAGGAGGGCGACCCTACCACAAATACTGTTTTTCTTCTTTTTTTTTCTATTTGTAATGCTTCAATGGTCTCTCAAGGATAAATGCAATGAAATGTAAAATAAAAGGAAGAAACACAGACGAAGGAAACCTAAAAAGAGAAATCTTTAAAAAAAAAATATTTGAAGGGAAGACGGTCAAACAATAGAGCTGTGGCAAAAAAGACGTAACATTCATTTTAACTTTTCATATTTTTTGGGGGCTACAAAAGGGATGGCAGGCTAATGGCGAAAAAAATATTTTGAAAAAATTAAAAATACAAAGTCAGTGAACCGTTATTCAAATACCGTCACTGTGGCCTCCCCAGCTAAGTAAAATATTTTTTAGTTCATAAAAGAAGAATTTAATATACACCCACCATAACTCTCCAGGATCTATGAGATTTGCATGTTATTGCAAATTTTTACTGTGTTTTCTTTTGTTGAAATTTAAAATATTCATATTTTTGTATTTTGACGAAAACTTAAAAGAGGGGAGGGAATACGAAATGAATAGACGATAATAATGTTTTGCGAATATTTATTGAAGGATTATCAAAGTTGCAAAGTTAGATTTAAAAAAAATCAAGGACTATTAAAGCTAAAAATGTGGGATTTTTAAATAATATTTTTTTACAGAACTAACGGTGCTATAAACGTAGATTTTTTAACATATTGTTTACAAGGACTCTAGAAGATACGAATGTGGATTTAAAAATAATTCGAAAGAGCTTATGGAGCCCAAAATATTGTTTCAAGGCAACAAACCTGATTTTTTAAATATTTTTAAGGATTAGAGCTTTAAACGTAGAATTTTTATGGCGCCAAACCAAAAATATTTCTTAATGCCTAATTAAGTTTTGTTTTAATAATATTTAAAAAAAAACTCTCAAAACTAAAAGCCAATTTTTAATTTTTATTTCTTCAAAAGAGCTAGCAACTCTAAATTTTTTTCAGGGCTACAACCCAGGCTTAAGTTTTTAGAAATATTTTTCAAGGATTGTCCGAAATCTAAACGTGGATTTTTAAAAATATTTTTAAGGACTATCAAAGCTACAAGCATTAATTCTTAAAAAAGTTTTGCAAAGACTATTAATCTTAAAAACGTGGATTGCTAATAAATACTTTTCAAAGGGCATTCAGAGCTCCAATTGTAATTTTTTTAAAAATATTTGTCAGGGCCCACAAAAGTTAGAAACGTAATTTTTTTTATTAACTGTAAGAGCTGTATAAATGGATTTTTAAAACAAAACCCTCGAGGACTATCAGAGGATAATCAAAAGTAAAAATTGGATTTCAAAGTGGATTTTAATAATACTTTTCTAGGGAAATTTCTCTGAAGAAACTGCATACCTGGATATAATATAAAATATAAACAAAAAAAGGGTGAGATGAAAAAACTGCAACCAACTTCAGACTTCTGTAATTTCTATGCCACTCGTCCGACAGCTGTTAAAATTATACCAGCGACAGCTCATTATAGCTGAAAATGTGCCCTTTCGGTTGGCCACCAGAACTCAAGTGCCGGCCGTAGTGATGGTGTGGGCCGCCATAACAGCCAAAGGTAGCTCTCCGCTCGTATTAATCAACCGTGTTATCAGAATAAATGCCGAATATTATGGTGAAAATATTTTAGAGGGTGTATTAAAGCCTTGGGCACGCAAACATTTTGGCCGCAGACCTTGAACATTCTAACAGGTGCTGAGTCCTGTTGGAATGTACTTGTTTTAATATAATCCTTCTCCAAGTGATATCATGCACTCTATAGCAAATTATAACTGCTCTGAAGCCAAATGTTGATAGGTGGTATGAATATTTCAAATAAATTCTTTTGTTACGCTTGCTCTGATAAAGATGCATAGTGGTGTAGGGTATGATATTATCGGCCCCGCCAATTTTTGACTTTTTATACCCTACAACACTATGTGTTGGGGATATTATAAGTTTGATTGGGCCAGAATTTATGTAACACCTCGAAATATTGGTTTCCCATATAGGAAAGTATATATGGATCTTCCTAGCTCGCCGAGCTGAGTCGATATAGCTATGTATGTCCGTCCGTCCGTCTGTCCGTCTGTCCATGTTAATTTGTAATCACTCTACAGGTCGCAATTATGGCCCGATCTTCACGAAATTTAAAATGTTGGTGGGGTTAAGGTCAGAATAGAACCCTATTTATTTTGGAGAGGATCGTCAAATGTTTAGGGGTTGAAATGGACCAAATTCTGAAAAAATGTCGGACGCGGAATTTCGCATGTAGCTAGAGTTTAGGGCGGGGAAGAAGCCTACCAATTTGGGTGGTCATCGGATAATATTTAGCGGCTAAAATAGACCATATCTTTTTGTTGAAAAAATTCAACATTTTTCATTAAACCGCGAATATTTTAAATCCCGGCGAAATCACAAAGCTATGACAGGGTTACTTCTGATCTTTACATTGATGTTAAGATCCAAAAAATCGAATATATAGCAAAATATGTTCGATATATATGTCTTTCAAAGAAGATATGCTTGAAAGATCTCATATATGTCGAGAACGGCTGAACTGATTTCGACAGTTCTCATTAATTCAGAATGGCCTCTTGGCAGAAAAGAAAAAACGCCTAAAAATCGCATAAAAATATCTCTCTAAAGTTGAAAATATTGATTTTGTAAATTTTCTCATATTTTTTCAATTTTGTCATATTTTTGGCATATTTTCATTTTGAATTAAACATTTGGTAATATTTCTACAGCTAACAAAACTAAGTAGTTAGGATATCAGGATATCATATACAGATCGCATTTATGGCCCGATCCTTACGAAATTTTGCATGGGTATAAGATGAGGGTCAGAATAGAACCCTACTTTTTTTTTTGGAGATGATCGCCATATATTTAGGGTTGAAATGGACCAAAAAACTGCAAAATTGTCAGCAGGTCGTAATTATCGCCCGATCCTCACGCTCATTTGAATGGGGGTTACCGCACATTGCAAAAGCCAAGCAGATTCTAATGGCCATCCAAAAATATTCAATGTGTGAAATAGTTTGCCAACTTTTGTCCATTCCAGTGACTTTTTGGAGAATTCACAAATACAGGAAAGACGCACTTCTGACTATTTCGTTAACGCTGATTTCGTTGAAGAATATAGTCAAATGTCTGTATCTCATATAGATGCGTTTCAGTCAAAAAAAAAAAATAATAAATGTTAATCTTTTGCCACTTCTGAGAGATTATAGGTCTTTGGGAAATATTGGTTCCAGATCTAGGAAGACCATTTACGTGCAACATCTGCCAATAAATTGGAAATGAGCAAATTAGTTAAAGTTGCTATTATTCGAAAATTAGAGAACGCAACCTGATGGTTTTCTTTTATTATTTGTTACAATATCTTGTGGAATTCTTTCGAGTATCTCGCCTATATAAACTGTATCGTTTATTGTAGTGTTGTAGGGTATTCAACGGTCGGCACCGCTCGACTGTAGCCTTTGCTTACTTGTTCTTACTGGATCTTTTTAAATTCTCTATCAGAAATCGATGATTTGTGACTTTTTCGATTTTTTTCGAGATTTCCTGAAGTAAAAACAAACTGGAGATTTCTTGATTAGAAACTGGGCATTTTCTAAAATCTTTTTTAAAGGCTTCTAGGCAAAAAAAAAAAAAAATAATATAATAATAAAAATATAAATAAATTTAACTTTTTTTTTTGCAGACTCCCTGGCAAAAATTGTAGTTTTATGAATTTTTCCAGTTTCCTGTAAACAATACAAACCTTGTCATTCGGCGTACATTGCTTATTTTTAAACCGCTTTTTTATTTTTTCTTAATTTTTAATGTCTTTTCATTTGTATTGTAAATATGGCAACACTGGAATTGTAGCCTGGTAATTTTAAAATAACTAAAACCATAGTGTATTTAAGTTTTTTACTGTT
Source organism: Musca domestica (assembly GCF_030504385.1). Lineage (NCBI taxonomy): Eukaryota > Metazoa > Arthropoda > Insecta > Diptera > Muscidae > Musca > Musca domestica. Next base: position 8,918,577 of record NW_026712321.1, on the reverse strand, counting down.
TCTTTTGCGTCCGATTTTTTTATAAATTAGTTTGAATTTGCGCTCGAAATTATTTTCTCCCCCAAATTTCTTTTTCGTATTTGCATAGAAATTAAGTTAATATTTTATGCAAATTAAACCAAAAAGCAAAAAGCGGACGCAACGAAATACAAGTTAGGATGGGCATTAAATGAAAACCATAAATTAGGTGGTGGCGGCGAATATTATTGCATTTTTCGTATTACATTTTTTCAGGAGGGGAGAAATTTGTCTATTTTCCTTCGTGAAGTATTTTCCATTTTTTTTTTTTTTAGAAAATTATATTTTCTTACCTAGGGAGGAGAACATAAAACAGACTGCCTAGTTAGTTTTTATTAGTCTTCTTCAGCATTTTTTAAGAGATTTTAAGCTCTATTTAATGAAGTGATGTTTATGGGCCACACAATTGACTTTCAACCTACTGATGAAGTGGTGAGGAAGAGGGAGATGGTGGGAGGTAAGGGTAGGATGTATGGGAGTATGGTTAAGAATATAAATCAGTTCATATAAATATCGCTCGTTGTTACGTTTTGTTTATTTCTTTCTTCGTGCAACTAACTACCCCCGAGGGTTGATTTTTTGGGAGAAAATGGTATTTTTATTGATGGGAATATAAAAATGATTTTATTTAGTTTTGCGGTTGTAAATGCTAGTTATCTATGCCTCCGGGGGACGGGGGAGGGACGTTAATTGTCTTAAATAATATCACTGTGAATTTTTTTATAGCATTCGCCATTGATTCGAGGTTGGACAACAGATTTGTACAATTAGGAACACCAATTTTCCTTCTTGAGGCTACTTAAAAACCTTTAGAGGGAATATGAGAAATATTCGACTAAATTAAGTCTTCAAACTGTATTTGATAGCTTGAATCGGCAAAAATGCGTTGCTTATCTCTTTATATAACAAGAATGGAATCGAATGAGTAAATCGAGGATTTTCAGGAACATTCAATATTTTCAAGGATACTCCAATATTAGTAGATATTTCCTATATTAAAGCACCCCACTGCTATTATTTTGTCCGCTGCGATATATCTACAGGGAGAGATCAAAAAACTGCAACCAACTTGAGGCTGCTGTCATTTCTAAGCCACTCGTCCGCCAGTTGTTAAAATTATTCCAGTGACAGCTCATTATATTGTTTACAAGCGTACAAAAACATTTTGGTGAGAATTTTCCAGAAAGAAAGTTATTCGGGATGGAATTCACGCGTGATAATGTGATTTCTTTATATGTGGATGGAAAACCACAAGTGGCTATCGTAAGAGCACTCCAGCATTTAAATGTGAAGAAATCTTTTGTGTCTCGTACCATCGCTCGTTACCGTGATACTGGTAGCGTAGCCCGACGTCAAGGAAGTGAACGGAAGAAAACAGCAATATCAGCAGAAATGGTTCGAAAAGTAAAGAAGCGACTTGATCGAAAAACGCGTCGCAGTGGCCGAAAATGGCTCGTGAGCTGAACATATCGCAATATTCCATTCGGCAAATATTGACAAATGAGCTCGGGGTAAAGCCATTGAAATTCCAAAAAGGGGAAGAACTTACACCGCAACCGAAAGAAAATAGACTCAAAAGCGCTAAGGCCGAAAGTGGTGAACTGCCGAACTTGATTTTCTCCGATGAGAATATATTCGTTGTCCAGCAGTTTGGAAACAAACAAAATGATCGTGTTTACTTGCCAAAAAGGTCAGCTGAAAATGTGCACCTTCAGTTAGCCACTAGAACTCAAGCGCCGGTCAGGGTTATGGTGTGGGCCACCATAACAGCCGATGGTCACTCTCCGCTCGTATTAATCGCCCGTGGCATCAGAATAAATGCCGAATATTAGCGCGAAAATAATCTGGAGGGTTTATTTAAGCCTTGGGCACGCAAACCGTTTTGGCCGCAGACCTTGGACAATCCAACAGGACTCAGCACACGCCATTCAAGAATGGTTACAAAATGAGGTTCCTCGCTTCATTTCCAGCGCACAATGGCTATCAAAATCTCCGTATACCAATCCGTTGGACTATTGTGTCTGGAGTATTTTGGAAAGCAAGGTTGCCACTAAAAAATAACAAAGTTTCGATCACCTCCAGCAAGCGCCATGGTGACGGTGTGGGGCGCCATAACAGCCGATGGTCGCAGCACACGCCATCCAAGAATGGTTACAAACTGAGGTTCCTCGCTTCATTTCCAGCGCACAATGGCTACCAAAATTTCCGCATACCAATCCGTTGGACTATTGTGTCTGGAGAATTTTGGAAAGCAAAGTTGACACTAAAAAATACCAAAGTTTTGGTCACCTCAAGCAAGCGCCATGGTGATGGTGTGGGCCGCCATAACAGTCGATGCTCGCTCTCCGATCGTATTAATCGACCGTGGCATCACAATAATATGCCGAATATTATCGCGAAAATATTCTGAAGGGTGTATTAAAGCCTTGGACACGCAAACATTTTGGCGGCAGACCTAGGACATTCTAACTGGACTCAACACACGCCATCCAAGAATTGTTACAAAATGAGGTTCCTCGCTTCATTTCCAGCGCACAATGGCTATCAAAATCTCCGTATACCAATCCGTTGGACTATTGTGTCTGGAGTATTTTGGAAAGCAAGGTTGCCACTAAAAAATAACAAAGTTTCGATCACCTCAAGCAAGCGCCATTGTGATGGTGTGGGCCGCCATAAGAGTCGATGGTCGCTCTCCGCTCGTGATAATAGACCGTGCCATCAGAATAAATGCCGAATATTTTCGCGAAAATATTCTGGAAGGTGTATTAAAACCTTGGGCATGCAAACATGTTGGCCACAGACTTTGGACATTCCAACGGGACTCAGCAGCATTGCACTCAGCACGCGCCACCCAAGAATTGTTACAAAATGAGATTCCTCGCTTCATTTCTAGCGCACAATGGCCTCCAAAATCTCCGGATACCAATTTGTTGGACTATTGCAAAAGCAAGGTTGGCACTAAAAAATACCAAAGTGTCGATTACCTCAAGCAAGCTCTTCGCCGGGAATGGACCAAAAAAACAGCAGAGAAACATTCGGATTGCGGGTGGCGCTTTCAATGGCCGTTTGAAGGCCATAATTCGTGCCAATGGTGACCAATTTGGACAAATCTAAACTTATTCTAAAATTTAATGCTATTTCCGACATCTTTTGCTTTCGCTCAATAAAATTAGAAAAAAAAAAACAAGAAAAAAACATTAATTTCTGCCAGGCCAAACTTTTAATACCCTCCACCATTTAGAGCCCATTATGACCCACATATACCAATTTTTAGACATATTCATGGGAAAATGTGCCAAAAATCATCAAAATAACCAAATATCGGGAGGTACCGTTATATGGGGGCTATACCAAATCGTGGGCCTAAACATGCAATGTTTCGCCAAAGGCGCCAGAACCCATTATGACCTACAAATACAAATTTTCAGACAAATCCGTGAAAAAATGTGGCAAAAATCATTAAAATATTGAATATCGGGAGGTACCGTTATATGGGTGCTATACAAAAACGCGGACCTATACATACAATGTTTCACAAACGGAGCTATAATCTATTATGACCTACATGACCCACAAATACCATTTTTCAGACAAATCTGTGAATAAATGTGGCAAAAATCGTCAAAATATCGAATATCGAGTGGTACCGTTATATGGGGGCTATACCAAAACGTGGACCTATACGTGCAAAGTTTTGCCACCGGAGCTAGAATCCATTATGACCAACAAATACCAATTTTTAGACAAGTCCATGAAAAAGTGTGGGAAAAGTCATTAAAATATTGAATATCGGGAGGTACCATTATAGGGAGGGCTATACCAAAAGGTGGACCGATATATCTCATTTTCAATATCAACCACCCTAGACACAATACAAATTATTCTGTTAAATTTTGACGCTCTACGTCAAATAATGTGGCCTGTATCGTGATTTCAACAGATTGACGGACAGATAGACAGACGGACATCGTTAAATCGACTTAAAATTTTATGCTGATTATGAATATATATATACATTATGGGGTCTACGACGAATATTTAGGATTGCTACAAACGGAATGACAAAGTTAGGGTATATTTACCTTTCCAAGGTTGAGGGTATAAAAATACCAAAGTGTCGATCACCTCAAGCAAGCGCTTCTCCGGGAATGAGCCAAAATACCGCAGAGCAAAATTCAGGCAGCGTGTGGCGGTTTCATTGGCCGTTTGAAGGTCGTAATTCGTGCCAATGGTGACCAATTCGAACAAATCTGAACTTTTTTTTTAACATTTGATTCTATTTCTGACATTTTTTGCTTTCATTTAATAAAATTTAAAAAAAATGTGAAAATTATATTGTTTGACTCTGTTGTAGTTTTTTTTTTAATCTCACCCTGTATATATATGTTGTTTTCCCCTTACAAAGCTTCTTCAACAGTCTGTAAGCTGAACAAATGTCCCCATTTGCTCTTTGATCCACTCTTAACTCTGTTCTCTCTCTCTCTCGCCCTCTCCAAAAATAGGAAACATACACAGCAACTTCAACGCCAAATGTCCCCTTTTAAAACGATTCCTCCCCACACACACACACACACATCCGCACACATTTGCCACACACTAACTTGTGCGTAATCCACTCGCTATTAATCTATACGTCTCTTAAACTTTCGTCTTTCTTTGCCTTAACTTTTCCACTTTCACATTCACACTCACATTGCACATGTTGCACGCGTTGCACAATGGAAATAATTTGAAAACTACATAAATTATCCTTGCACTTTGGTATTGGTGTCCTTTGCCATTTATGTTTATTCCCCCGCTTGTGAATGCTAGTTTGATTATGGAGTTGTTTTTTTTTTTTTTTTTTTGGCTTTCTTTTCTTCGTGCAAAATGGGAAAAGCGAAAGAAAACGTTCATTTCATTTGGTCTCTTTCATTGCATTTGAGTGTTGCATTTCTTATTTTCCTGTTTCTTGTTTTGTTTTCCTCCCATTTGTATAGAGAAGTTTACAAACATATCGCCTTAACGAGTCCCTTTTCAAAACAGCAAAATGAATAGAAGTTGTTTCTTCTTTTGCTTTTACTTTAGTTTTTAAAGTTTTCCTTGATCGCAGTGGGAAGTCAAATACACTGAGAGTAAAAAGAGAGATATAAATTTCCCCAGCTTTCAACAATCTATAAGCTAATAAACGATGTCGAAAAGAAGGAATGAACGCTTCAGTGAAGGTTTAAATATAAAGTCAACAGATTCAGAAGTCAAATACCAGATAGTAATTGTATACCCTTCAATAACCTACAACTCAGGAAAAATGGAAAGTAACGAAAGTATGGGCCAAAAATTTCATATAAAGATTTTGTCGTGGCCTCTTATTCTAAAAATATGTAAATATTTAAAAGTTTTAGTAAAATTATATTTAATTAACTCAAGCCCCACGTTGGGCGCCACTGTAATTCCATTGTTGTAAATTGAACCAATCAAATCGCACATCTAGTTATTAATTTATTGCGGATTCACCCGCTTTTTACTTAGTTGTATTTGAAGTTGTCACGTTGGGCGCCATTGTCGAAAGGAGCAGAAAATTAATTATAATTTCAAAGAGGAAGGACGTATGGGTCAAAAATGTCTGGTAAAGTGTTTGTCTTAATCTTATTCTTCAAAATATTAAAAACTTTTTCGTAAAATTATATTCAATTTAATCAAGGCACACGTTGGGCGCCATTGTATTCCTTGTTTTTATTAAAAGTGGGATTGGATTTTTAAAATCCAGGAATTGGTTATTTATTAACTTTCATTCGACCCTACACAGATTTCAAGGATTTTTTATACCCTCCACCATAGACTGTAACACCTCGAAATATACATTTTAGATAACATAAAATTCTATGTCGATTTAACAATGTCCGACGGTCTATACGTCTGTCCGTCTGTGGAAATCACTCTAGCTTCCGAACGAAATGAAGTAAGTTGATAACAATTTACTCAAATGTGTGTTATGTCTGCAGGGCTTTTGTTATTGAAAATAGGTCCACATCTTCGTATAGCCCCCATGTAATGGTACCTCCCGATATGCGGTATTTTGATTATTTTAACGACATTATTTACCGGAATTGTTTCAAATTTGGTATTCGAAGTTCGTAATGGATACTACAGCCTATGACAGAAAATTGTCTGTACAGATCCACGTCTTCGTATAGCCCCCATATACCGGTAACCCCCGATTTTCACTATTTTGATGATTTTAGTGACATTATTTACCGAAACTAGTTTAAATTTAGTATTTGAAGTTCGTAATGAATACTACAGCCTATGTCAGAAAATTGTCTGTACAGATCCACCCTACTGATATTCGGTATTTTGATGTTTAACGACATTATTTACCGGAATTATTTCAAATTTTGTATATGAAGTTCGTAATAGATACTACATCCTATGCCAGAAAATTGTCTGTGCAGGCTTATGACAAAAGTTGCGTATGTAGGTCCACGTCGACGTATAGACCCTAATATACAGCTACATTCGGTATTTTTAATATTTTAAAAGAATTTTTAATGGATTTTAATTTTTCGAAAATTTCCAACTTTCTACTAAATGGTGGAGGGTATTCAAAGTTCGGCCCGGCCGAACTTACGGCTTTTTTTTTTTAAGCGTTGGGCTGTTATTACTTTTGAGAAGAATAACCTATGAATTTTTTGTCTCAATCTCCTGTTCCAATGGTAGTAAAAAGAATTATTTTTTTTTTTAATATTGTATTTTATTTTTAATACCCAGCCCCATATTGGGCGCCATTATATTCATAATAATATGCAAAACAAGTAAGTCGGCAAATACTCGGTTATTTATATATGTTTCGGCTTGTATTATGATTATTCAAATTGTTGGCTCTTCATAGAAGTGGTTCCGAAGGAGTTGGCCAATATTCTCCATTTCGTATCTGATATAAGTCTAATATCTAATAATTTTGTTAGAAGTTCGCGTATTATTAGAGTTATAATTATTTGAAATTTTGACCTGTTATGGGGGAGATCCCAGAATGAGTAGTTCGATATTTTTCATCTTCAAAACAAATCTTGTGTTCATAGCAGAATTGGGATGTGCCGAGTTTGAAAGTAATCGGATGCTTATTTCGCGTTTTATGAACTTAATGGTTATTCAAAATTTTCAAACATTGTGGGGGAGGTACTGGAAGGAGTGGTCCGTTTAATTCGTCCTTCATACCAGACCTTGTGTTAGTGGAAATATTGAAATGTGCGAAATTTGATATCGATGTCGATAATCGGACCCTTAGTTCACATTTTATAAGAGTTATAATTATTAAAAATAATAACCCTTTGTGGTGGAGGTACCAAATGGAACGGTCCGATATATACCATCTTCACACCAGATCTTGCTTAAGTAGAAGTATTGGGATGTGTGCATTTTGATAAAAATCGTTTTGAGCCTTTATGGCGGAGGTACTTGATGGAGTGGATCGATATTGTCCAATTTCGCACTGAACCCAACACTGATGGATATATAAGGATTTACAAAGTTGGAGCACAATCGGATGAGAAAGAGAAAGCTCTTTCTAAAAATTTTAATATCAATTTTTTTGTACCAATTTTGGATTAAATTGTATACTCCCTTCGAGTGTTATCGTGCACATCAGCCAGCCATACAGACGGACGGACACCCTTAGATCGACTCCAAATGTCCTAAAATGTATTAGGTCCAAAGAGACCTAAGGTCTAAGACCTTTATTTCGATGAGGCACGTTTTGACCGTATCAATGGATGTATATCCTCTTTAGCCAGGGTAAAAAAAATGGATTGGAATCATAAAACCCCAGAGTTGTTTATTATAAATTGGGATTTGACCACAGTAGGCTAATTTACTAGTTTTCTAGGATTTGTAGTAAGTTTCATTTGTAGTTATCGGTTTGGGCGGCACTGTTGGTACTCTTGCCAAGTGAAAAAGTTTTGTGCCAAAATATATTTTCCTACGGATTTTCTATCTGAATCTCCCATTTCGAAGATATTTAAAACATTGAAGCGTTTTGGTAAAATTATATTCAATTTAATCAAGCCGCATGTTGGGCGCCATTATATTCTTAATTTTTCATTGGAAATCGACTGCTTCTGTGATAGGGGTAACAATTTGGCTATTTTCTACACTTTGTAGTAGGTTCCATTTAAAATTGCAGCACTGGGCGCCGTTTTTACATAGGAGTAAGAAACCACCAATTATACATACTTTTAAAAAGAAAGAACGAAATGTTAGGCACACAAATAATTTACCCATAGAGTTTCTGTCTTAATCGTCCGTTTCAAAAATATTAAAAACAGGATAGCGTTTTTTTTTTAATTACATTCAACTTATCAAGCCACAAATTTGGCGCCATTATATTTTAAATTTTGACCAGAAGTAAGATTGGAAGAATAACAACCGAACGCTGGCTCGTTATAAAATGAAATCGACATTTTCTGTGATAGGGCTGATGGCTTGGCAATTTTTTATACTTTGTGGTAATCTCCATTTAAAATTTTCACGTTGGGCGCCGCTGTTAGTTAGCAGTAAGTAATAGAAGTAAGAAACAACCAATTACACTTTTGAAAAGGTGGGGCCCAACCATCATATTTTTGATTTTACCCAGAAATTGGACTAGATAAATAAAATGCGGCAGCTGTTTTACTTTTAATTGGATTTCGGCAATTTTTTTGCCTCTGTAATAGTGGTAATTGTTTGAAAAATTCTAACGCTACGGAGTAAGTTCCATTTGTTGTTGCCGCATTGAATGTCATTTTTCGTCGAAAGAACAGGCCAATAACTAGACTTTAAAAAAAATGTAGATAATCCCAACATAAAAAGAAAAGTCTGTAAAAACTTTTATCTCACAATGTCCCACGTTGGGCGCCAATATTTCTAATAGTAACATGAAGTATTAGTATGAGCCATAAGAAATATTTTTGCATTTTTGGTGTGTTACATGACTAGAGACAAATTGGAGCCAATTTGTAAAGAAAAATTACATCTTGTTGGGCGCCACTATTTTCCCCACTTGCAATACAAAGTAACACAATTTTTCTGTGTGAGTTTTTAGCAGAAAATTGTTTTCTTATTTAAAATTATACAAAAATTGCTATATTTGCACCAAAGACAAATCAATATTCGTTTCCATTCAAGCCTAAAATTCAAAAATATTTTCTGTGTATTTTTTAGCGGAATCACATTTTTTCGCGTTCCATTGCTATCGTTTGTATGTCAGTGCTGCTATCATAACTGCTGTCCCTGTTATTGCTGCTACTGCTTTTGGTTACTATTTTAAAGTTTGTTTGTACTTCTGTGCATTGGTCCATATTGCATTGTATATCATTCGTTAATATCCCGCCACACAGCAAAATATAGCAAGTTGTAACCTAGAAATTAAAATCTTTGAATAGTCAAAACTTTAAAGCAACTTTCTTTTCCCACAATCTCATCATGCCAAATTCTGAAAGTATTCAAGTTATTCTTTCTTTGCCTTAATTCCATTTGTTTTGATCGCTAAGGGAATAATATTTCTCGTTATCTGCATTCAGCGTTCTTGGAAAATGTGTGTTTGTTTGTTTCTGTATTTTTCGCTTCTCCTTGCCAATAATTTGGAATATTTAAATGGGTGAAAATTGTTTTTCTTTTTTTCGTCTAAATGTGCAAACGTGCAAATGACATTTGTTTTTGGGAGAATGGGATGTGACAACAAAGTTAAGAGAAGGAAACAATTTGAATCACAATTTGCGTAAAAAAGTAGCATTTGAATAAATCTACTTTAATTGGATAAAGAATAAAGTATTTAAAATTGCTTTACCAAAAACGAAAATAAACTTATTTGGATTACAGGATATTTTGACTGCGATCAAAAATATCATAGAAAGTGAAAATTTAGATGAAGATGGCGCTGTTAACTGGAAAGAGACTCTCTACATAGGATGACTCCAAACGTTGACTTTTAAAAATATTTCTTCTATCTGAGCTCCAAAGGTGCACTTTAAGAAAAATTGCGAAAAATGATTATCAGAAATCAAAAGGTGTATCTTTTTTAAGTATTTTTAAAAAGAACAAGCTGATGGGAATATTGATAGAGCTCCAAATTATGATTTCTGAAAATATTTCTCAAAAAGATTATAAGAGCTCCAAATGCGGATTTTAAAACAAAATAAAAATATATTAAAGCTCCACTTGTGGATTTTAAAATAATTTTCCATAAAGACCATCAGAGCATGGAACGTGGACTTTTAAAAATATTTTTCAATGGAAAATTAGAGCTTGAAACCAGGATTTTTTTTTTTTTTTTTTTTTTTTTTTTGAAGAGCTGAAGGTTTCCTAGCGAACAAGACGAAACGAATCCATAAAGAGGTCGGCATGTGAACTTTTGAAAATATATTTTTCAACAGGATGATTAGGGATCAAAATCAAGATTTTTTATTTTTTTTCAAAAGGACTATCAGAGCTTGAAACCGGAATTGTTTAAAATATTTTTCAAAAAGGGAATAAACGAGGATGTTTTTTAAATTATTTTCTAAAAGGACAGCCTGATCTTCAAACATGGATCTATAAAAATATATATTTTTAGAGGCGAAAAAAGTTCTAAAAGAGAATTCAAGGAGTCCTTTTAAAAACATATTTTTCAAAAGTACGCTTGGAGATCCAGAGGACTATCAGAGCTCGAAACCGAGATATTTTCAAATATGTTTCAAAAAGGACAATTTTTTTAATTATTTTCTTAAATGCCTGTCTGAGCATCAAACTTGGATCTATTCTTCAAAAGAACTATTTGAGTTCCAAACCAGGATTTTTTTTTTTTGAAGAGCTGTAGGTAGAGTCAATGAACAAGATGAAGGGAACCTACAAAGAGGTCAGAATGTAGACTTTTAAAAATATTATTTTCAACAGAATGATTAGAGATCCAAATCGCAATGCTTTTCAAGAGGATTATTAGAGCTCGGAACATATTTTTCAAAAGAACAAAAAGAGCACTAAACGAGGATTTTTTATACATTCCAAAAAATGCTAGCTGAGCTCCATACCTGGATTTATATAAATAGTTTTCAAAAGAACGGTTCGAGCTCCAAGCCAGGATTTTTTTCTGAAGAGCCAAATGTAGTCCTACCTGACAAGTTTTATGGAATCCTTAAAAAGGTCTAAATGTGGACATTAAAAAATATATTTTTCAAAAGGACAATTAGAGATCCACATCGCAATTTTTGAAATGCTTTTCAAGAGGACTACCAGAGCTCGAAACCGGGATTTTTAAACTACTTTCAAGAGGACAAAAAGAGCGCTAAAAGAGGATTGTCTTGAAATACTTTCCTAGCTGAGCTCCAAAACTGGTTTTAAAAAAATATTTTTCAAAAGAGCAATTCAAGTTTCCGGATTTTCTTGGAAGAGCCATTGGGACTTCCATCGGCTCTTAAAAAAAAAAAACCTCGAATCGTCCTTTTAAAAAACAAGTTGAAAAGAATGCTTAAAGACAACTACACGTGGACCTTTAAGGATAAGGGCTATTCGAATCAACAAGCTTGAACTTTTAAATATATATTTTTAATAGGACTGTCAGAGCTTCAAAAAATAGTTCTACCAGACGAACCGAAAGCCTTCTGTATAGACCTAAAAAGGAATCTTTCTGTACGACCAAAAGGAGTCTCTTTAGATGACATAACGGGAGTTTCTATACAACGACCTGAAGGGAATCCCTATAGACAACCTAAAGGGAGTCTCCATAGACGACCTAAAAAGAGTCTCTATAAACGACCTAAAATTAGTTTCTAGATTCGCCCAATGGTAGTCTCTAGAGGAACCCTTATTGAGTATCTAGAGGCGCCCTAAGGCAGTCTCTAGAGGCACCCTAAGTGAGTCTCTATAGATGACGGGAAGGGAGTCTCTATAGACGACGGAAAGGGAGTCTCTTTAGACGACGGAAAGGGAGTCTCTTTCGACGACGGGAAGGGAGTCTCTAAAGACGACGAGAAGGGAGTCTCTACAGGGTGAGATGAAAAAACTGCAACCAACTTTTTTCTTCTTCTTTTGTGTCTCGTGCCTCGTAGGCCGACGTCCAGGAAGTGGACGGAAGAAAACAGCAACATCAGCCGAAATGGTTTGAAAAGCAAAGAAGTGACTTGATCGAAACTCGCGTCGCAGTGGCCAAAAAATAGCTCGTGAGCTGAACATATCGCAATATTCCATTCGGCAAATATTGAAAAATGAGCTCGGGGTAAAGCCATTGAAATTCAAAGAAATGCAAGAACTTATAACGCCACAGAAAAAAAAGAGACTCAAAAGAGCTAAAGAGTTACTACGCTTGGCCGATGGCCGAAAGTGGTGAACTGCCGAATTTAGTTATCTCCGATGAGAAAACATTCGTTGTCCAGTAGTTTGTAAAAAAAAACGAAATGATCGTGTTTACTTGCCAAAGAGGTCAGCTGAAAATGTGTGGGCTGCCATAACAGCCAATGGTCGCTCTCCGCTCGTATTAATCGACCATGGCATCAGAATAAATGCCGAATATTATCGCGAAAATACCCTGGAGGGTGTATTAAAGCCTTGGGCACGCAAACATTTTGACAGCAGACCTTGGACATTCCAACAGGACTCAGCACCATCGCATTCAGCACGCGCCACCCAAGAATGGTTACGAAATGAGGTTCCTCGCTTCATTTCCAGCGCAAAATTGCCATCAAAATCTCTGGATACTAATCCGTTGGACTAATTTGGAGTCCTGGAGTAATTTGGAAATCAAGGTTGGCACTAAAAAATACTAAATTGTCGATCACTTCAAGCAAGTGCTTCGCCGGGATTGGGCCAAAGTACCGCAGATCAACATTCGGGCAGCGTGTGACGGTTTCATTGGCCGTTTGAAGGCTATAATTCGTGCCACAGGTGACCAATTCGAACAAATCTAAAATTAGTCTAAAATTTGATGCTATTTCCGATATTTTTTTCTTTCAATCAATAAAATTAAAAAAATAAAAAAAATTGTGGCGACTTAAAAGCTAAAGGATACCTCTATAGATAAGCTCAAGGGCCGTCTCTAAGAAGACGAGCTGAAGGACGGCAGGTCCTCTGTCTTTATAGGCGAGCTGTGAAGGCTCGTCTTTAAAGACGAGCTGTGACGGCCGTCTCTAAAGGCGCCCTGTAGGCATTCTTTATGGACACCCGTAAGCCCATCTTATAGACGAAATCTCAAGTATAGAATGGGGAACATTTGTAATTGACGGTCTGCACATTGGAAATTTGAAACCCCGAATTAAGAATATTGGAGTTCACACTCTTGTTTCTGATAAGTGTTTTCTTGGCACATAAATTTCTGAACTTACGACATTATTGCTTGACAGTTGAACTCTCTTTTCCTTTTCAATGTGAAATGGTTTACGAAAATTTAAATCAGATTGCTGTAATTTATCATTACAAAATTGATCGCAAATGTGACTTAATTTTTTTCATTTCTCAAATAAAAAACTCAGCTGTCAATCCTGTGGTCATGTGGCCATGTTTTACATACCACCAACAATAAATACATCATGGCCCGCCCTCCCAATGGACATGATGTCCTGGTAATAAATAAAAAACATTATTGATAGAGTTGCCAATATGCCCCATGTGGCTGCCAGTGGTAAAGACTACAGAAGATTTCTGGTCCGGTTCATAACTATTCTGGCTAACCAGAAAAAAAATTTCCTCATAATGTTGCACATTGATATGTCGCATGGCATTTGTCCATCCATCCATTCATCTCTACGTCCATAAATTAAATGTTGATGATAAGTGAATTGCAAAAGGTTGAATTTCCAATGAAATTGCCGTGAAATATGGATATGGCCACAGAATACATTTCGGAGTATGACAACAACTACAACACCAGCAAATAAAAACGCACTTTATTGCAATTGTTGAAAATAAAAATAGCAGCAACCAACCATCATTTGTTATTGGCACGATTCGGGGTATAAATATGAATATTACATTTTTGTGCCATCTGTGCATTTATGCAAATATTAATTTAAATATTCATTGCAAATTTATAAAAACTAAAAAAAAAAATATTGAAAATAAAATTAAAAATGATAATTGAAAATATTATGGGAACGGAGAATGAAAGAGAGAGAGAGCGAGAGTATTTTTTGTTGATATGCCATCAGGAATATGGTGGAGATATGTATCTACCACTCATCAAACCTTGTGGCCGAAAGGGATTTCACTACTCCGTTCCATAATCATTGTTTGGCATTGTTATCCTGCCAACTTCAATCACCTCTGTGGGAGTTGTGAACGAATGACTCTCAATACCATTCATTTGATTTCCATAATTGTTTTTCCTTTTTTGAAGAGCCTAAAGAACTATAAAATTGATTTCATGTCAAAAATTAATTAGTTTCTCTCAAAGTGTGCACGTGTGACAGTCACAGATTTTGCTGTTGATTTCAATTTCAATTGCTGTCAGTTACAGAAAACCATAGCTTTAATGTCATGAATATTCATGCTGAACAAATGTTGAAGAACGTATTTAAATCACAATCGGAGTTAAATGTAATTTTTAGATGTCATTGAGGTGGCGGCAATTGTTTTTCGATGGCGACAGGACGTGGATTTTTTAAAGAATAATTTTTCAAGGACCAACAGGACGTGAATTTTTTAAAAATATTTTTTCAAGGACCAACAGAAACGTGGAATTTTTAAAGAATATTTTTTCAAGGACCAACAAGACACGGAATTTTTAAAGAATATTTTTTCAAGGACCAACAAGACACGAATTTTTTAAAGAATATTTTTTCAAGGACCAACAAATCGTGGATTTTATAAAGAATATTTTTTCAAGGACCAACAGCAAGTGGAATTTTTAAAGAATATTTTTTAAGGACCAACAGGACGTGGTTTTTTTAAAGAATATTTTTTCAAGGACCAACAGGACGTGGATTTTTTAAAGAATAATTTTTCAAGGACCAACAGGACGTGGATTTTTTTAAAGAATATTTTTTCAAGGACCAACAGGACGTGTTTTTTTTAAAGAATGATTTTTCCAGGACCAACAGGACGTGGATTTTTTAAAGAATATTTTCGCAAGGACCAACAGGACGTGGATTTTTTAAAGAATATTTTTTCAAAGACCAACAGAAACGTTAATTTTTTAAAGAATATTTTTTCAAAGACCAACAGCACGTGGATTTTTTAAAGAATTTTTTTCAAGGACCAACAAAACGTTGGGGTTTTAAAGAATATTTTTCCAAGGACATGCAGGACGTGTATTTTTTAAATAATATTTTTTCAATGACCAACAGGACGTGGATTTTTTTAAAGAATATTTTTTCAAAGACCAACAGAAACGTTAATTTTTTAAAGAATATTTTTTCAAAGACCAACAGCACGTGGATTTTTTAAAGAAAAATTTAGAAGAACGAACAGAAACGTGCATTTTTTAAAGAAAAATTTTGAAGGTCCAAGAGCACGTGGATTTTTTAAAGAATATTTTTTCAAGGACCAACAGAAACGTGGATTTTTTAAAGAATATATTTTTCAAGGACCAACATGAAGTGGATTTTTTTAAGAATCATTTTCCAAGGACCAACAGATCGTGGATTTTTTTAAGAATATTTTTTCAAGGACCAACAGGACGTGGATTTTTAAAAGAATATTTTTTCAAGGGCCCATAGGACATGGATTTTTTTATAGAATATTTTTTCAACGGCCCACAGGACGTGGATTTTTTAAAGAATATTTTTTTAAGGGCCCACAGAACGTGGATTTTTTAAAGATTAGTTTTTCAAGGACCAACAGGACGTGGATTTTTTTAAGAATATTTTTTCAAGGACCAACAGGACGTGTATTTTTTTAAGAATATTTTTTCAAGGACCAACAAAACGTCGGGGTTTTAAAGAATATTTTTCCAAGGACAAACAGGACGTGAATTTTTTAAAGAATATTTTTTCAAGGACCAACAAGACGTGGATTTTTTAAAGAATATTTTTTCAAGGAACAACAGGACGTGGATTTTTTAAAGAAAAATTTAGAAGAACGAACAGAAACGTGCATTTTTTAAAGAAAAATTTTGAAGGTCCAAGAGCACGTGGATTTTTTAAAGAATATTTTTTCAAAGACCAACAGCACGTGGATTTTTTAAAGAATTTTTTTCAAGGACCAACAAAACGTCGGGGTTTTAAAGAATATTTTTCCAAGGACAAACAGGACGTGAATTTTTTAAAGAATATTTTTTCAAGGACCAACAAGACGTGGATTTTTTAAAGAATATTTTTTCAAGGAACAACAGGACGTGGATTTTTTAAAGAATATTTTTTTCAAGGCCCAACAGAAACGTGGATTTTTTAAAGAAAAATTTAGAAGAACGAACAGAAACGTGCATTTTTTAAAGAAAAATTTTGAAGGTCCAAGAGCACGTGGATTTTTTAAAGAATATTTTTTCAAGGACCAACAGAAACGTGGATTTTTTAAAGAATATATTTTTCAAGGACCAACATGAAGTGGATTTTTTTAAGAATCATTTTCCAAGGACCAACAGATCGTGGATTTTTTTAAGAATATTTTTTCAAGGAACAACAGGACGTGGATTTTTTAAAGAAAAATTTAGAAGAACGAACAGAAACGTGCATTTTTTAAAGAAAAATTTGAAGGTCCAAGAGCACGTGGATTTTTTAAAGAATATTTTTTCAAAGACCAACAGCACGTGGATTTTTTAAAGAATTTTTTTCAAGGACCAACAAAACGTCGGGGTTTTAAAGAATATTTTTCCAAGGACAAACAGGACGTGAATTTTTTAAAGAATATTTTTTCAAGGACCAACAAGACGTGGATTTTTTAAAGAATATTTTTTCAAGGAACAACAGGACGTGGATTTTTTAAAGAATATTTTTTTCAAGGCCCAACAGAAACGTGGATTTTTTAAAGAAAAATTTAGAAGAACGAACAGAAACGTGCATTTTTTAAAGAAAAATTTTGAAGGTCCAAGAGCACGTGGATTTTTTAAAGAATATTTTTTCAAGGACCAACAGAAACGTGGATTTTTTAAAGAATATATTTTTCAAGGACCAACATGAAGTGGATTTTTTTAAGAATCATTTTCCAAGGACCAACAGATCGTGGATTTTTTTAAGAATATTTTTTCAAGGACCAACAGGACGTGGATTTTTAAAAGAATATTTTTTCAAGGGCCCATAGGACATGGATTTTTTTATAGAATATTTTTTCAACGGCCCACAGGACGTGGATTTTTTAAAGAATATTTTTTTAAGGGCCCACAGAACGTGGATTTTTTAAAGATTAGTTTTTCAAGGACCAACAGGACGTGGATTTTTTTAAGAATATTTTTTCAAGGACCAACAGGACGTGTATTTTTTTAAGAATATTTTTTCAAGGACCAACAGGACGTGTATTTTTTAAAGAATATTTTTTCAACAGGACGTGGATTTTTTAAAGAATATTTTTTCAAGCTCCAACAGGACTTGGATTTTTTAAAGGATACTTTTTTCCAGGACCAACACCACGTGGATTTTTTAAGTATTTTTTTTAAAGGACCAGTAGGACGTGACTTGTTTTAAGTATTTTTTTAAAGACCAGCAGGACGTAGATTTTTTAAAAAATGTTTTTCAAAGGAAAAACATGACGTGAATTTTTTTAAATATTTTTTTAAAGGACCAGCAAGACGTGGATTTTTTTAAATATTTTTTTAAAGGACCAGCAGGACGTGGATTTTTTTAAAGGACCAGCAGGACGTGGATTTTTTTAAAGGACCAGCAGGACGTGGATTTTTTTAAGAATAGTTTTTCAAGGACCAACAAATCGTGCATTTTATAAAGAATATTTTTTCAAGAACCAACAGAAATGTGGATTTTTTAAAGAATATTTTTTTCCAGTACCAACCGGACGTGGATTTTTTCAAGAATATTTTTTCCAAGACCAACAGAAACGTGGATTTTTTAAAGAATATTTTTTCAAAGACCAACACGTGGATTCTTTAAAGAATATTTTTTCAAAGACCAACAGAAACGTGGATTTTTTAAAGATTATTTTTTCAAGGACGAACAGGACGTGGATTTTTTAAAGAATAATTTTTTCAAAGACCAACAGAAACGTGGATTTTTTAAAGAATATTTTTTCAAAGTCCAACAGAAACGTGGATTTTTTAAAGAATATTTTTTCAAAGACCAACAGGAACGTGGATTTTTTAAAGAATATTTTTTCAAAGACCAACAGAAACGTGGATTTTTTAAAGAATATTTTTTCAAAGACCAACAGAAACGTGGATTTTTTAAAGAATATTTCTTCAAGGAACAACAGGACGTGGATTTTTTAAAGAATATTTTTGCAAAGTCCAATAGGACGTGGATTTTTTAAAGAATATTTTTGCAAAGTCCAATAGGACGTGGATTTTTTAAAGAATATTTTTGCAAAGTCCAATAGGACGTGGATTTTTTAAAGAATATTTTTGCAAAGTCCAATAGGACGTGGATTTTTTAAAGAATATTTTTGCAAAGTCCAATAGGACGTGGATTTTTGAAAGAATATGTTTTCAAGGAACAACAGGTCGTGGATTTTTGAAAGAATATTTCTTCAAGGTACAACAGGGCGTGGATTTTTGAAAGAATATTTTTTCAAGGAACAACAGGACGTGGATTTTTTAAAGAATGTTTTTTTCAAGGACCAACAGAATGTGGATTTTTTAAAGAATATTTTTTCAAGGACCAACAGAACGTGGATTTTTTAAAGAATATTTTTTCAAGGACCAACAGAACGTGGATTTTTTAAAGAATATTTTTTCAAGGACCAACAAGGCGTGGATTTTTTAAAGAATAATTTTCAAGGACCAACAAGGCGTGGATTTTTTAAAGAATAATTTTCAAGGACCAACAAGGCGTGGATTTTTTAAAGAATAATTTTCAAGGACCAACAAGGCGTGGATTTTTTAAAGAATAATTTTCAAGGACCAACAAGGCGTGGATTTTTTAAAGAATAATTTTCAAGGACCAACAAAGCGTGGATTTTTTAAAGAATATTTTTTCAAGGAACAAAAAAAACTGGATTTTTTAAAGAATATTTTTTCATGGACAAACAGAAACGTGGATTTTTTAAAGAATATTTTTTCATGGACAAACAGAAACGTGGAATTTTTAAAGAATATTTTTTCATGGACAAAAAGAAACGTGGATTTTTTAAAGAATATTTTTTCATGGACAAACAGAAACGTGGATTTTTTAAAAAATATTTTTTCAAGGACCAACAGAAAGTGGATTTTTTAAAGAATATTTTTTCAAGGTCCAACAAGGACTGGAAGAGAAAGAATGTTCTCATAGAGCATCCCCTGTACTGCTCATAAAATAATACTCGCTTCCTCATAGAAGCGTATACATTCATATAAAGATCCTACCACATATTTTTTCAAGGGCCCACAGGACGTGGATTTTTTAAAGAATATTTTTTCAAGTGCCAACAGGACGTGGATTTTTTAAAGAATATTTTTTCAAGGGCCCACAGGACGTGGATTTTTTAAAGAATATTTTTTCAAGGGCCAACCGGACGTGGATTTTTTAAAGAATATTTTTCAAAGACCAACAGGACTTGGATTTTTTAAAGAACTCTTTTTCAAGGACCAACCGAACGTGGATTGTTTAAAAAAATGTTTCCAAGGACCAACCGAACGTGGATTGTTTAAAAAAATGTTTCCAAGGACCAACCGAACGTGGATTGTTTAAAAAAATGTTTCCAAGGACCAACCGAACGTGGATTTTTTAAAGAATATTTTTCAAAGGACCAACCGAACGTGAATTCTTTAAAAAAAATATTTACAAGGGCCAACTGAACGTGGATTTTTTAAAGAATATTTTTCAAAGACCAACAGGACTTGGATTTTTTAAAGAACTCTTTTTCAAGGACCAACCGAACGTGGATTGTTTAAAAAAATGTTTCCAAGGACCAACCGAACGTGGATTGTTTAAAAAAATGTTTCCAAGGACCAACCGAACGTGGATTTTTTAAAGAATATTTTTCAAAGGACCAACCGAACGTGAATTCTTTAAAAAAAATGTTTCCAAGGACCAACTGAACGTGGATTTTTTAAAGAATATTTTTCCAAGGACCAACCGAACGTGGATTTTTTAAAGAATATTTTTCAAAGGACCAACCGAACGTGAATTCTTTAAAAAAATGTTTCCAAGGACCAACCGAACGTGGATTTTTTAAAGAATATTTTTCCAAGGACCAACCGAACGTAAATTGTTTAAAAAAATGTTTCCAAGGACCAACCGAACGTGGATTTTTTAAAGAATACTTTTCCAAGGACCAACCGAACGTGAATTGTTTAATTTTTTTTTTCTAAAAAACAACCGAACGTTCTTATCCTCTCATAGAAAACTAGTTGTTCCGTTACAAAAAGACCAGTTGGCCCTCTTTCATAATATAATGTAGTCTGCTTCCAGAAGTTGAATCAAGTTGGCAACATGGCCCTCTTATAGAATTCATTCTGTTATTCTCATAGAAAGCCAGTTCGCTTCACGTAGAAGATCTGCTGTCCTGCTTCATAGGAGCCACTCTTCACAGAAAACTAGCTGGCCTTTTCTCAGAATACCAATTGAATAAGAAACCGCCCAACAATCCTTCCCAATACCACCCGTTGCCAATTTGCCAATAAATATTCGCCACTACAAAGCCCCGTGTCGCTGCACTCCATTCATTGGCAACATTATTAATTGTGTGATTTCCGCACCTGACCGACCCCGCACACAATAGATTACACATTATCCTGCTGATGATGCTGCTGCTCTTGCTGCTTATGAGGCTCCTTTGTCCTGGCCACGTGTGAATATTCTTTATGTGTTGGTCGACAACAGTTAATGACTTCTCATAAATCCATTGGCATTGGTATTACAGGATCTCTTCCTGTTCCGGTGTTGAGTAGCCAACAGAGACAGGCGGAGCTGCACTGCATCCCCAGGAAGCCGAATGTTAATGTTGAGCAATAAATTTTTAATAAAAACTGAAACAAAAACCATAATGTTGCCATTCAATAACAGCGGCAACGGAACTTTGTGATTTACAATCGGATCTGATGTGAAATAATTTCTGTATTAATGTGGATGTATGTGTGTGCGTGCATGCGTGTGTGTGTAGGTGAGTAATTTTTCTGTTGCTGGGGATTTAAGTTTTTAATTAACGATCAGCGAAAACGTGATAAAAATGAGTAACGTTTGGTTTTGGGGTTTTGTTGCAATAAATTTTGTAAATAATTTGGATGATGGTTAGTGGGATGGGAGGTCGAAAAAACAACTGGTAAGTTCGACATAAAGACAAGCGGAACTTCCTCTCATGGAAATTCAAAATTAAACTTTCTCATTAAGACAGGGACACAATCTGAAAGAATCTCTAAGAATTGGAGTCTCCTCATAAGCAACGATACCCATATCTTATTTTGTATCACACAAATGACATTCTCAAATTAACAACTTTAAAGTAAATACTTCTACATTCTATTCGAAAAATTGTTGATAAATTAAAGTCTCTCACTTGAAAAATCATTTACAACCTACATCGTTCTGCTACAACTTCAATTTATCAAAACCAGCTCGTTTTCAACCATAAACAACTTCAGCAATGCTAGCAGTAGCAGCAACAACAACAGACAGGCTGCCAGCCTTGTTTATCGACCGACTTTAGAACAAAAAAAAAAAAAAAAAAACTTGCCTGCCACCTCTTATCGAGACCACATCTAAATGGTTGTTTGTTGAAAGTTGTTAATTTGCTGCATAGAAAAATGGAGCAGTCCTGTTTTTTTTTTCTTCTTCTCATTTTAGTATCGTTATCAATCTTGTTGTAGTTTTTGTTGTTGTTGCTGTTTAAATAGAAAATATATATATTTAATTAGCAGCACATACATGCTCTGTTGATGATTGTATTTTTTATTTACTAAAATTAATGTGAAAAAAATGTAATTTCATATGAGAAGTTCGACAGGGTTCCTATTCTCTGAGAAGAGAACACCAGCTCTTCTCTGAGCAGAGACAACCAGCTCTTCTCTGGGAAGAGACAATCGGCTCTTCTCTGAGAAGAGACCACCAGCTCCTCTCTGAGAAGAGACCACCAGCTCCTCTCTGAGAAGAGACCACCAGCTCCTCTCTGAGAAGTGACCACCAGCTCCTCTCTGAGAAGAGACCACCAGCTCCTCTCTGAGAAGAGACAACCAGCCCTCCTCTAAGAAAAGACCACCAGCTCTTCTCTGAGAAGAGACCACCAGCTCTTCCCTGAGAAGAGACCACCAGCTCTTCTCTGAGAAGAGACCACCAGCTCTTTTCTGAGAAGAGACCACCAGCTCTTCTCTGAGAAGACCAACAGGTCTTCTCTGAGAAGACCAACAGGTCTTCTATGAGAAGACCAACAGGTCTTCAATGAGAAGACCAACAGGTCTTCAATGAGAAGACCAATAGGTCTTCTATGAGAAGACCAACAGTTCTTCTATGAGAAAACCAACAGGTCTTATATTAGAAGTTCCAAGAGGTCTTCTATGAGAAGACAAACAGGTCTTCTATAGGAAGACCAAAAGGTCTTCTATGGGAAGACCAGCCGGTCTTCTTCTATGAGAATACCAACAGGTCTTCAATGAGAAGACCAACAGGTCTTCAATGAGAAGACCAACAGGTCTTATATTAGAAGTTCCAACAGGTCTTCTTTGAGAAGACCAACAGGTCTTCTATGAGAAGACAAACAGGTCTTCTATTAGAAGACCAACAGGTCTTCTGTAAGAAGACCGACCTGTTCTATGTGAAGACCAACAGGTCTTCTATGACCAAGACAAACAGGTCTTCAATGAGAAGACCAAAAAGTCTTCCATGAGAAGACCAGCCGGTCTTCTTCTATGAGAATACCAACAGGTCTTCATTGAGAAGACCAACAGGCCTTCAATGAGAAGACCAATAGGTCTTCAATGAGAAGACCAACAGGTCTTCTATGAGGAGACCAAGAGGTCTTCTATGAGAAGACCAAGAGGTATTCTATGATAAGACCAGCAGGTCTTCTTCTATGAGAGCACCAATAGGTCTTCTATGAGAAGACCAACAAGTCTTTTATGAGAAGACCATGAGGTCTTCTATGAGAAGACCAACAGGTCTTCTATGAGAAGACCCACAGGTCTTCTATGAGAAGACCCACAGGTCTTCTATGAGAAGACCCAGAGCTCTTCTATGAGAAGACCAACAAGTCTTCTATGAGAAGACCAACAGGTCTTCTATGAGAAGACCTACAGGTCTTCTATGAGAAGACCAACAGGTCTTCTATGAGAAGACCAACAGGTCTTCTATGAGAAGACCAACAGGTCTTCTATGAGAAGACCCACTTCTATAAGAAGACCAACAAGTCTCCTATGAAAAGACCCATAGGTCTTCTATGAGAAGACCAGCAGGTCTTCTATGAGAAGACCACCAGCTCTTCTCTGAGAAGACCAACAGATCTTCTAAGAGAATACCAACAGGTCTTCTATGAGAGGACCAATAGGTCTTCTATGAGAAGACCAACTGGATCAACAGGGTTTTATGAGAACACCAACAGGGAAAATCACCATTTTTGCTTTGAGAAGACCATAAGCTCTACTCTGAAAATACTACCAACTGTTCTCTGTGAAGACCACAACCACTTTTCTGAGAAAGGCCAACATATCTTCTATGGCAATGCCAACATGTCTTCTATGGCAATGCCAACAGGTCTTGTCTGAGAATACCATAAGCTACACTCTGAGAAGACTAACAGTCCCTCTCTGAGAAGACCAACAGGTCTTCTGCGAGAAGATCAACAATTCCCCTATGAGAAGACCTCTTCTCTGAGATGCCTAACAGCTTTTCATTGCGAAGTCTATAAGCCTTTTTTGAGAATGTCACGTGATCTTCTTTGAAAATATCACCAGCTCTTCTATTAGAATACTTCTAGCTCTTCTATGTATAAGAAGACCGCCAACTCTTCTAAAAGAAGACCCCCAGGTCTTCTATGAGAAAACCCACTGATATATAAGCAGATCATCTGATGTTTTTCTCCAAGACGAATTTACGTTCTCCTTTGCGTCATCTCACTATTTTTCATTGCAAGTCCTTCTGTTTAGCAAACTCCCCACCACGAACATCCTTCTATGGAATGTAATCAATTTATATATAAGGACATGACCATATGCACCGCATAAATGTGACAACCATTGAGGCGTTAATGATCTGGCAAAAAATCGCCCGCTGGACCACCAACAGTGCGTTCCTTTGGCTAGCCAACATCCATGCCATTCAATTGGCAACATCTTCTCATTTAGGTAAATGAATTACCGTCTCTCCTTCGTTGCATCATCTGCAAACAGCTTTTCGCATGGCTCCTTTATTTATTTTTAAAAAATAGTATCGACTGGAACTTGTTAAGAGCCTTAATGACTTGCGGAACCAAATCATTCGTAAAAACATCATGAACGACAACAACAATGATGCGTACGATGATGATTAAAAAAGCGGAGAGTAGTTCTCGTCCACAGTTGCAGTTTCACAGAAGCAATCGTAAATTCCACATCCTTAATATGCCTCAGTACCAGTCGGAGTCCTACTAGTATCATTTTGTAAGCGTGTGTTTGTCTGAGTATGGTTGTTCTTGCTTTATATGGCAAAAGGGTCACCCAATGCATGATCATTCTTGGCATATTGTTTTTCTTTAATTAATTAAGTAATTTTCTTATATTACCGACGACGGCAGCAGGAGGAACTGATGATAAAAAACACTCGCACACACAAACGTTGATGAGCTTTTTTTGTTTCTTTCTATGAGAATGCATGCATAGTTATTTGTTGGCGTTTTTTGTTTCTGTTCCGCAACGTGTACATCGTTTAAATTCTTTAAATCACATGAATAAATCATTGTGATGTTGTACGAGGGGTGTGTAGAAATTTTGTGAAGACGAAGTTCTGAGGAGCAAATGAAAAAAATAATAATAATAATTTAATTAAAAAATCGTACCATGGGTTTAAAAAAGTAATAAGACCTGTGTTTTTGGATAAAATGTCTATGCTATGGGGCCTTGAAAGCCATATTTAACAAGGGCATTTAAAGAGGTACGGAAAATTACTAAAACTTTTTCTTATTAAAATCTTATAATCTTAGATCCCGACTATTACAGAATATAGTGGTTTTGTACAGTTGCACAAAAAAGGTGCTAAAATCGAGTAAATACTGTGTTTCTATAATGCTAGAGCTACAATTCTGGAGCTACAATCACATTTTTCATTTTAGTCAATATATATAGAGTTGACAGCAAATGAGGTGGTGTTAGGGATACTTGTATCAAAAAAAGTGTTGTACTCAAATGAGGTGGTGTTTTAGATACTTGAACTCAATAAAATATTTTGCCAAATTTCTAAACATTCGGGACCGGAATCTGTACATTTCGCATGTAGGCCTCCATTGGTGCAAGACGTCAGATATGGAGGTGTTTTTGGAAGATTGTACTTAATTGTACAAATTGCCTATGTAGGTCACTTATGTTGCGAAACGTCCGATATGATGGTGTTTTTGGAAACTGTTTAATAAAAGGTACGATAACTGCAACAAACTTTTTTGCTAATATTCTATGCCTTGATACTGTCGTCAGAGAAGGAAGTGTATTTTGAAGTAGTTTACTAATAATACAAAACATTAGTTTAGTGTGGGGTTCTATATATACGTTCTTGGAATATCGCATGTGGGGCACTTTTGGTCCTCGTCAAAGGATAATGTGTTTTATACCCTCCACCATAACATGAAGGGTATATTAAGTTTGTCATTCCGTTTGTAACACCTCGAAATATACATTTTAGACCCCACAAAAGAATATACATTCTTGATCAGCATAAAATTGTATGTCGATTTAGCAATATCCGTCCGTCTATCCGTCTGTGGAAATCACTCTAGCTTCCGAACGATATGAAGTAAGTAAATAAAAATTTACTCAAATGTGTATTATGTCTGCAGGGCTTTTGGCATTGGGCCATGTAGGTCCCCGCCTTCGTATAGCCCCCATATAACGGTACCTCCGGATATGCGGTATTTTGACGATTATTTACCGGAATTGTTTCAAACTTGGTATTTAAGGTTCGTAGTGGATACTATAGCATAAGTACCCATATAACGGTACCTCCCGATATTCGGTATTCTGATGATTTTAGCGACATTATTTACCGGAATTGTTTCAAATTTCGCATTTGAAGTTCGTAATGGACAGCCTATGTCAGAAAATTGTCTATGCCTATGTCAGAAAATTGTCTATGCAGGTCTACATTTTATAACCCCCATGGTACCTCCCTATATTCTATATATATATATATATATATATATATTTGACGATTTTAGCTACATCATAAACAGATTTTTTCAAGTTTCGCATTTGAATATTGTAATTGCTTATGACAAAAGTTGCCTATGCAGGTCCACGTCGTCGTACAGACCCTAATATATGGCTACTTTCGGTATTTTTAAGAGTTTAAAAAAATGTTAACGGATTTTATTTATTTATTTATTTATTTTTTTTTTTTTTTTTTTTTTTTGAATAATGGCAATTTTTTTCAAATGGTGGAGGGCATTCAAAGTTCTGCTCGGCCGAACTTACAGTTTTTTTACTTATTGGGTACTAAAAATGTACCAATAGCACTAACTGCGAACGATTTGTGCTAGAATTTGGGATTAGATCACTTCTTGTATAAATGGGCTGCTATAGATTACCCTTTCATTAATTATATAGACCGAAGGTCCTGTGGTGGTTGTAAAGTAGTTCTTTGCAATGTCGTCTGCAGCTTGAACGCCTAGACAATGTCGTTCGTAGATTTAAGTCCTTTTTAAATTCGTTCTTTTTAAATTCGTCATTTTTAAATTCGTCATTTTTGAATTCTTTCTTTTTAAATTAGTTCTTTTCAATGTCTTCTATAGACAAAAGTCCTTGTCAAGGTCGTATTTTAAATAATTTGTCAGCTATAGGTCATATGTAAATCGCTCAGTTTAAAAACATTTTTCAAGAATTTTAACTTTTGGAAAAAAAAGTTCTTATTACCCTTTCTTGAATAAGCATTATTTATTAAGGACCTCCTGACAATGCATTATTTTGTCCGAAGATTTGCTAATAAAAAAAATCATTTATTTTTATACCCTCAGTCATATGGCTACAGAGAGTATATATCATTTGATACGGCTAAATCGTGCCATATCGAAATAACGACCAAAACCGTTTCAGGACATTTGGAGACAATCTCTGGGTGTCCGTCCCTCCGTATGTCAGGCTGGCTAGTGCGCAAGATTACTCTCGAAGCGAGTATACGATTTGGTTCGAACTTAGTATATCGTAATATAATTATCAGACTAAGATCGAGTTCAGAGATGATCAATATCGGTAAACTGCTTCTGGTTCCTCCCGCACAGAAGGTCAAAACTTTCAAAGAAACTAATATGGCTTATAGAACAAGAAAGGATCATTTGCTTTTATGCAAACCTTGCCAATCCTAATATTTTTGTCAGGGCTAGATCAGTGGCGAAAATGGACAATATCGAGACACTCCATCAAGTACCACCCCCACAAAGGGTCAAAATTGGGCATAATTGTATCTCTTATAAAATATGAAATAAGAGTCCGCTTGTCTTAAAATTTCACACAGCACACTATTTCGATCAACACAAGGTCTGGTGCGAAGACGGGATATATCGGTCCATTTCTTCTGGTATCTCCACCACAATGGGTTAAAAACCTGAATAGCCACGAATGTCGTAAAACACAAAATAAGCATTCAATTCCTCGGCATATCTTAAAATTTCTATGAACAAAAATCTGTTGTGAAGATGGTAGATATAGGACGACTCCTTCTGGTACATCCACTACAACAGGTCAAAATTTTGAATAATTATGTCTCTCATAAAATCGGAAGTAAGCATCCGATTCTCATTAAATTTCACACATCTCAATATCTTTGTTAGCACTTATCTGTTGCGAACATGGGATATATCGACCAAATCCTTCTGGTATCTCCCCCACAAAGAGCCAATATTTTGAATATCAACAAAGTGCATAAAACGCGAAATGAGCATTCGATTCCTTTTAAAACCAGCACATCTCCATACTTCTACTAACATAGGACCTACTGAATCTGTATCGCATTTAGAGTACAGGAAGTAGTCAGGAATCAATCCGGCAACTTGTAATACAGGGTGAGATGAAAAAACTGCAATCAATTTCAGACTGCTGTCGTTACTAAGCCACTCGTCCGACAGCTATTAAAACAAAAAGTTATTCGTGATGGAATTCAAGTGTGATATCTTTATATTTGGCTGAAAAACCACAAGTGGCTTTCTTTAGAGTATTCCAGCATTTAAATGTGAATGAATCTTTTGTGTCTCGTACCCGACGTCAAGGAAGTGGAGGGAAGAAATCAGCAACATCAGCAGAAATGGTTCGAAAAGTAAAATAACGACTTGATCGAAACCCGCGTCAAAGTGGCCGAAAATGGCTCGTGAGCTGAACATATCGCAATATTCCATTCGGCAAATATTGAAAAATGAAATTTCAAAAAGTGCAAGAACTTGCACCGCAACAGAAAGAAAATAGATTCAAAAGAGCTAAAGAGTTGCTTCGCTTGGCCGAAAGTGGTGAACTGCCGAATTTGGTTTTCTCCGACGAGAAAACATTTGTTGTCCAGCAGTTTGTAAACAAACAAAATGATCGTGTTTAGTTGCCAAAGAGGTTAGTTGAAAATGTGCACCTTCGGTTGGCCACCAGAACTCAAGCGCCGTCCATGGTGATGGTGTGGGCCGCCATAACAGCCGATGGTCTCCCTCCGCTCGTATTAATCGACCGTGGCATTAGAATAAATGCCGAATATTATCGCGAAAATATTCTGGAGGGTGTATTAAAGCCTTGGGCACGCACACATTTTCGCCGCAGACCTTGGACATCCCAACAGGACTTAGCACCATGGCACTCAGCTCGCACCACCCAAGAATGGTTACAAAATGATTTTCCTCGTTTCATTTCCAGCTTACAATGACCACCAAAATCTCCAGATACCAATCCGTTGGACTATTGTGCCTGGAGTATTTTGGAAAGCAATATTGGCACTAAAAAATACCAAAGTGTCGATCACTTCAAGCAAGTGCTTCGCCGGGAATGGGCCACAATATCGCAGAGCAACATTCGGGCAGCGTGTGATTGTTTCATTGGGCATTTGATGGCCATAATTCGTGCCAAAGTTGACCAATTCGGACAAATCTAAACTTATTCTAAAATTTGATGCTATTTCCGACATTTTATGCTTTTATTCAATAAAATTAAAAAAAAAAAAAGCTAAAATTATGGCGTTTGGTTTTGTTTGTGCAGTTATTATCCCTCCACCTTGGAAAGGAGGGTTAATTAACTTTGTCATTCCGTTTGTAACATCCTTAAATATTCGTCTTAGACCCCATAAAGTATATATATATATTCATAATCAGCATTAAAAGTCGATTTAACGATGTCCGTCTGTCTGTCTGTCAGTCCGTCCGTCTGTCTGCTGAAATCACGATACAGCCCACATTATTTGACGTATTTGACAATTTGTATTGTGTCTAGGATAGTTGGTATTGAAAATAAAAAAGACATATCAGTCCACGTTTTGGTATAGTCCCCATATGACGGTACCTTCCGATATTCGGTATTTTGATGATTTTTGCCACATTTTTTCATGGATTTGTCTGAAAATTGGGATTTGTATAGCCCCCATATAACGGTACCTCCCGATTTTTGGAATGTTGATGATGATTGCCACATTTTTTCTCGAATTTGTCTAAAAATTGGTATTTGTTGGTCATAATGGGTTCTAGCTACGGCGGCGAAACAGTGTATGTATAGGTCTTCGTTTTGGTATAACTCCCATATAACGGTACCTCCAGATATTCGGTATTTTGATGATTTTTGCCACACATCTTTGCGGATTTGTCTAAAAATTGGTATTTGGGTTCTAGCTCCGGTGGCGAAACATTGCTTGTATAGGTTCACGTTTCTGTATAGCCCCATATAGTATCACCTACCGATATTCGATATTTTGATGATTTTCGCCACATTTTCCAACGAATATGTCTAAAAAGTTTTATTTGTGGGTCATAATGGGTTCTAATGTTTCCTTTAGAATAAGGTAGACAATATTAAAATTTCGGACCGGCCGAACTTATTTTTTTTACTTATTTTTACCTCGCCTGCACTTAATGGGCTCTGCGACGATTATTTGAGGATGTCACAGACGAAATTACAGTTTGTATACCCCCATTTTAAAGGTGAAGGGTTAAGAAGGGTTTCTTCAAAAAAAAAAAAAATACCTTAATGGGTACCCTTTCCAGGATATATATTTAAGGTGTCTTTTTTTTAGAATATCCTTAAAAGGTCCTTCAAGTATCTTTCCTCCTTGCAATTATAATTCCGCTTGGCATATCTACACATCTAATATTTCACGCTTCTTCATACCAAACACATATCTGTCAATCTTCTTTCGAAACAATGTTTTTTCCCTTACCAAAGAGTATTGATACTCCACTCATTGGCACAAAAACTACAAACCCAAGAATGCTGCTTTTAATTAGGACAACATCCTTTGGCTTCATAATAAATTCTTTGGTTTTTATGATTTTCTTCAAAACTACGCTCTTAATGGTTGTATTGCTTTGTTTCAATAAAAAAAAAACTAAAAACAAAGGTGGAAGCCTAAAGGAATGCCTCATCATAGCCATCACCATTATTGTTGGCAATAACCCAAGGATATTCCCATTCCCTACCTTTGACAAACTATTCACCATCTCCCATAAATCAATTAATTTGCGAGTAATTAATTAAACAAGGAAAGATGTGGAGTAAAACGCTCATTGATTTATGAGAATTCTCCCATTGTTTTTTATTGTTCTTCAATAAATAATTCTCCCTCAAAGCTATGTTGAAAGGAATCCGAAAGGAATCAATAATAAGTAATAGAAAATCCTTAACAATAATCCAAGGATATTAAAGCCATTAAGCCACTAGAGAGAGGGGGAGAGGGGGAGAGCATCGAAAAATATTATCCTCATTTAGACGGGTTTTTTCTCTTGTTTACCATTGTTCTCAGCTTTACTCGTCTCCTTTCTCAAAAACATCAGGATGTTCTTGTTATTGCTTTGTGTTGTTGTTTGCTTGTTTTTTGTTGTTTTTCCAAAAAAAAAAAAAAAAAAAAAAAAAAAAAAAACACTATGCTTTTATCCCTACATCCTTTACACGTTCATCAAATAAACTTCTTTTTCATTTATTTGGAAATTTCTGTAATCCTTATCCTGTGTGTCTTTCCTCCTCCTATATGTGTGAGGGTGTATATGTGTAGGAGTTTGAATATTCTCAACATTGTGAATGCCGGCAAACGTGCTCAAGTGCCGGAACAGTGGGTTAACAGAGCTTCTGTATAATTTTTTTTTCGAACAACAGAAACAACAACATATATGGAAATATCTCATAGAAATAAAACAAAGCGTTTTGTTTTATAGATAATTTCTTCCTTGGGGAGCTATTATGGCAAAAAAAATGTTGTTGTAAAATGCAAAGAGTCTCAAATTGGGGAGAAACTGAATATTGGCATAGTTTGAGCGAAAAATAGTTTCAGTTGCTAAAGTAATTGGAAAATAAAGCCAAATGGAAATTATCAAACAGGTTTTCGACAGATATGAATTTTATGAATATACTAGCAATGCCCGTTACTTCGTCAAATACAGGTAAAACAAGTAGAATACCCTCCACTATTTGGTACAAATTTAGCAATTTTCAAAAAAAAAAAAAAAAATTAAAATCCATTAAAATTTCTGTTAAAATCTTAAAAATACCGAATGTAGCCGTATATTAGGGTCTATACGAAGACGTGAACCTACATACGCAACTTTTGTCATAAGCCTGCACAGACAATTTTCTGCCATGGGCTGTAGTATCCATTACGAACTTTAAATACCAAATTTGAAACAATTCCAGTAAATAATGCCGCTAAAATCATCAAAATACCGAATATAGGGAGGTACCGTTATATGGGGGCTATACGAAGACGTGGACCTGCACGGACAACTTTCTGTCACACGCTGTAGTATTCATTACAAACTTCGAGTATCAAATTTGAAACAATTCCGGTAAATAATGTCGCTAAAATCAACAAACTACCGAATATCGGGAGGTACTGTTATATGGGGGCTATACGAAGACGTGGACCTATATGGCCCATTTTCTGTTTTCGACTGTAGTATCCATTACGAACTTCGAATACCAAATTTGAAAGAATTCCGATAAATAATGTCGCTAAAATCATCAAAATACCGAATATCGGGAGGTACCGTTTTATGGGGGCTATACGAAGACAAGGTCCTACATGGCCCATTTTCTGTTTAAGGCTGTAGTATATGTTACAAACTTTAAATACCAATTTTGAAACAATTCCGGTAAATATTGTCGCTGAAATCATCAAAATACCGAATATCAGGGGGTACCGTTATATGGGGGCTATACGAAGACGTGGTGCCACATGGCCCATTTTCTGTTTTATGCTGTAGTATCCAATATGGACTTTAAATGCCGAATTTGAAACAATTTCGGTAAATAATGTCGCTAAAATCATCAAAATACCGAATATCAGGAGGTACCGTTATATGGGGCTATAGGAAGACGTGGACCTTCACGGACAATTTTCTGTCACAGGCTGTAGTATTCATTACGAACTTCGAGTACCAAATTTGAAAGAATTCCGGTAAATAATGTCGTTAAAATCATCAAAATACCGAATATCGGGAGGTACCGTTATATGGGGGCTATACGAAGATATGGTCCTACATCGCCCTTTTTCTGTTTTAGGCTGTAGCATCCATTACGAACTGCGAGTACCAAATTTGAAACCAATCCGGTAAATAATGTCGCTAAAATCATCAAAATACCGAATATCGGTAGGTACCGTTATATGGGGGCTATACGAAGACATGGCCCTACATGGCCCATTTTCTGTTTTAGGCTCTAGTATCCATTACGAACTTCAAATACCTATTTTGAAACAATTACGGTAAATAATGTCGCTAGAATCATCAAAATACCGCATATCGGGAGGTACCGTTGTATGGGGGTTATACGAAGACGTGTACCTGCACAGACAATTTTCTGTCACAGGCTGTAATATCTATTACGAACTTCAAATACCAAATTTGAAACAATTTCGGTGAATAATGTTGCTAAAATCATCAAAATACCGATTATCTGGGGGAACCGTTATATAATGGCTATACGAAGACGTGGACATACATGGCTTATTTTCTGTTTTAGGCTGTTGTATCCATTACAAACTTCAAATACCGATTTTGAAACATTTCCGGTAAAAAATGTCGCTAAAATCTTCAAAATACCGAATATCGGGAGGTACCGTTATATGGGGGCTATACGAAGACATGGTCCTACATGGCCCATTTTCTGTTTTAGGCTGTAGTATCCATAACGAACTTTGAGTACCTAATTTGAACCAATTCCGGTAAACAATGTCGTTAAAATCATCAAAATACCGAATATCGGGAGGTACCGTTATATGGGGGCTATACGAAGACATGGTCCTACATGGCCCATTTTCTGTTTTAGGCTGTAGTATCCATTACGAACTTCATATGCGAAATTTGAAACAATTCCGGTAAATAATGTCTCTAAAACCATCAAAATACCGAATATCGGGAAGTACCATTATATGGGGGCTATACGAAGACATGGATCTACATGACCCATTTTCTGTTTCGTGCTGTAGTATTCATTACGAACTTCGAGTACCAAATTTGAAACAATTCCGGTAAATAATGTCGCTAAAATCGTCAAAATACCGAATATCGGGAGGTTCCGTTATATAGGGACTATACGAAAACATGGATCTACATGGCCAATTTTCTGTTTTAGGCTGAAGTATCCATTACGAACTTTGAATACCAAATTTGAAACAATTCCGGTAAATAATGTCGCTAAAATCATCAAAATGCCGTATATCGGGAGGAACCGTTATATGGGAGCTACACGAAGACGTGGACCTGCACGGACAATTTTCTTGGGGGCTATACGAAGAAGTGGGCCTACATAGTCCATTTTCAATACCAAAAGTCCTACAGAAATAATACATATTTGAGTAAATTGTTATCAACTTAGTTCATTTTGTTCGGAAGCTCCACCATAATATGGAGGGTATATTAAGTTTGTCATTCCGTTTGTAACACCTCTGTGGAAATCACCCTATCTGCCGAACGAAGTGAAGTAGGTCGAGAAAATTTTAATCAAATGTGCATTATGTCTGCAGGACTTTTGGCATTGAAATTGAGTCATGTAGGTCCAGGTTTTGGTATAGCCCCCCATATAATGGTACCTCCCTATTTTCGATATTTTGGTGATATAAGTGACATTATTCACCTAGAAAATTTTCTGGAGCCAACACCTCTTTTTCTCCTTTAGCTATAACCTATTTATCTCAAAATTCATTGTCTCCCAGATTGAGTCTGCATTCCTCTGCTGCAATTACACAAAGAAGAACATAAAACTATCATTGCAACTTCCTTTTAGTGGTCTTGTTTTTTTCTTCTCCCTCGCAATGGACTTTGCAAACAGAACTAAAAACGAAAAAGGCCGAAACTACTTTTGCCTGTTATCACTATTTGATTTTCTTTAAATTGCTTTGGATTACAACATGGATTTTATTAGATTTTATTGGCCACCACCAGAGCCACCAACGCCATCAGCAGCACCACCACTGGCGGCATTTG
Source organism: Musca domestica (assembly GCF_030504385.1). NCBI lineage: Eukaryota > Metazoa > Arthropoda > Insecta > Diptera > Muscidae > Musca > Musca domestica. The sequence continues at coordinate 8,883,807 of NW_026712321.1, read as the reverse complement.
GGCATTTGCCCAAAAACCAACAAAAGCAAATCTTTTTGGTTTTGTAAACTCTTCGGAACAACAGCATATTTTTCTGTGGGCTTCTTTGCCATGTTATCCAGTGGATGCAAGAGCAACTTAGTTTGGGATTTAAAAACAAAATGCATTTGGACTAAGTCCAAAGAATAATTTAATTATTATCTGTTTTTTTTTTTATTTTTTTGTATATTTTTTCCATTTGCATTTTTTTCCTCTCTCTCTCTCTCTTTGAAGCCTTTGTGTGCCATGAGAAGCTATAAAATGAAATGATCTGCAATGTAGTCGTAGCGTTAAGTTTATTTCAACTAGGAAGTCATAAAATCTTATGACTGCTCCATATTTGCATTTTTGAGAAAGAAAAAAAATCGAATTGTACACAATAATAAAAGAACTTCCTGTGGCAGTTGCCAGTTGGTACATTACAGTGTATGATAGAATTGAAGAGAATTGGAAGAGTAGATTATATTCTAGTGGTTGGAGTTCAGGGGAGTAAGACTGGATAGGGATTTTTAAATGAAATTACTAATAGCCTCATGTGTTTGGATATTGATCGTTGCTATCTTTAATCGGAGACTACACCTGGAAAGGGTAAAACAATTTACTTCGTGTGTAAAACGGTTATCTCTATAAACCCAATTCAAATCAGGAGCTCGGCAAAAGCAATTGAATGTTCACAGAGGCAAAGGAATTGCCTTTTTATACCCTCCACCATATTATGGAGGGTATATTAACTTTGTCATTCCGTTTGTAACTCCTCGAAATACTCATGTCAGACCCAACAAAGTATATATATTGTTGATCAGCGTAAAATTCTAAGTCGATTTAGCCATGTCCGTCTGTCTGTCTGTCCGTCTGTCTGTTGTAATCACGCTATCTTTCGAACGAATGGAGATAGAAGGCTAAAATTTTGCACACCTGTTTATTTTTCCAGTAGGCAGGATAAGTTCGTAAATGGGCCATGTAGGTCCAGGTCTTCGTATAGCTCCCATATAACGGTACCTCCCTATATTAGGTATTTTGATGATTCTTGCGGCATTATTCACCGGAATTGTTTCAAATTTGTTATTTGAAGTTCGTAACATGACATGACAGAAAATTGTCTGTGCAGGTCCACGTCTTCGTATAGCCCCCATATAACGGTACCTCCAAAAATTCGGTATTTTGATGATTTTAGCTCCATTATTCACCCGAATTGTTTCAAATTACGTATTTTGAGTTCGTAATTGGAACTACAGTCTTTGACAGAAAAATGTCTATGCAGCTCCAGGTCTTCGTATAGGCTCCATATATCAGTAACTCCCTATATTCGGTATTTTGCCGATTTTAGGTATAATACCCACCGATATTGTTTGAGATGTGTTATTTGAAGTTTGCAATGGATGCTACAGCCTGCGACAAAAAATTGTCTATGAAGGTCCAGGTCTTCGCACAGCTCCGATATAACGGTACCTCCCTATATACGCTATTTTGATGATTTTAGCTACATTATTCACCGTTTATTTCAAGTTTCGAATTTGAATATGGTAATGGCTAATGGAAACAATGCCAATGTAGGTCCACGTCGTATAGACCCCAATATAACGGCAATATTCGGTATATTTAAAATTTAACAGAATTTTTTAAGGATTTTATTTTTTTTAATTTCCAAATTAGTTCCAAATGGTGAAGGGAATTCAAAGTTCGGCCCGGCCGAACTTACTGCTTTTAACTTGTTCATACTTGAGTTACTAAAGCACAGAGAATAGTCAACATTCCTTTTTTTATGTGTTTGTTTTCTCTTTCGAGACGAGCTTAATGATCAGAAATTTGCAGTGAAAAGGAAAGCCAGATAGACACTATCACACACTCACCACTATGCGACGCGTTTCGCCGTTGGTTAAGCGGCTCATCAGGCATATTTGGTGTGGATGATGGCTTACAAGGGCCGTTCTCTGGAAAGTAGTATATATTTCGAACTTATTGCAAATTAGCATATGCGAATTATACACTAGAAACTCTCCAGATTCGACTCAAGTTCTATTGGCAGATCTTTTTCACAGCAATGTTTTGTTTTTGTAGTGATGGATTTTTTGTCCACAACAACTACATTGCTTCCAATGCATACACTTGTTTTAGTGCTGCTTTAGGAAGACGGGTTAATGGCTCTGAACGTAGAGACGGCAACTTCTAGTTGGCTGCACACTGAGGTCCGCGGTTCAAATCCCAAGCCAGGCTCGGCTGAATTTTTGAGTTTTGCCTTGTTATTTTTGCTTTTTTTATTTTTGTCAAGTCCTATTGGAATGTCCAAGGTCTGCGGCCAAAAGAAGGCTTTAACACACCCTCCAGAATATTTTCGCGATAATATTCAGCATTTATTCTGATGCCACGGTCGATTAATACGAGCGGAGAGTGACCATCGGCTGTTATGGCGGCCCACACCATCACCGGCGCCTAATTCTGGTGGCCAACCGAAGGTGCATATTTTCATCAGACTTCTTTGGCAAGTAAACACGATCATTTTGTTTGTTTACAAAATGCTGGACAACGAATGTTTTCTCATCGGCGAAAACCAAATTCGGAAGTTCGCCACTTTCGCTTAGCTTGGCCGAAAGTAGTGTATTTCCGAATTCTTTAGCTCTTTTGAGTCTATTTTCTCTCCGTTGCGGTGTAAGTTATTGCACTTTTTGGAATTTCAATGGCTTTACCCCGAAAGGACCATCAAATGCTACAATTGTGTTTTTTTTTTAAATAATTTTAATGGACCTAAAAGAGATATAACTTTGGATTGTAAAAAATTTATTAAGTATCCCCAAGAGCTACAATTGAGGACTTTTGGAGGATTATTTAAAAGTCCTCCAAGAGATATAATTAAGGATTTTAAAAAGATTTTCAAAAGACATCCAAAAGTTATATTTGAGTGATTTTAAAGGACTTTCATTGCTGTAAACTCGATTTTTCGAGGACTTCTAGAGCTGTAAGCGCGGTATTTTGAAGATGTTTTTAAAGAGTCTTCAGAGCTGCAATCGTAGATATTTTTATAAAGAACTTTCAGAGCTGTATTTGTGGATCATGTCAGAGACAGCCAGATCTATGATTGGGAATTCAGAAAAATGCAGAATGCAGATTGGGAATTCGTGGACATGCAGCGCTTTAATATTCGGTTTTCAAGGAGACCTCAAGGTTTGGGGGTTTAAATGGACTTCCAAAGCTATAATCGTGGGTTCTTTTAAGGACAAAAGAAGCTTTGGTTTTTTTTAAACTCCACATAATCGGTTTGGTTTTTCCACATATTTTTGTTGAAGAAAATTTTTAATGACCACCAGAACTTTAATCGGCGAATTTCTAAGGGTAGTTTCAAAGAACCCTTAGAGATATAATAGTGAGTTTTCCATTATTTTTATCCTAAAGTACCTTCCGAGATATAATAGGTTTTTTTATATTTTTATCCGACCTTTTTTATATTCTCTATTTTTTATCTGATTTTCTGAAGGCCTTCCAGGAATAAATACCTTTTTACAGGTTTCTATAGACAGAAGCAGTTTTTCCATCGGCCTCTAAATATAGAATACGATATTGAAGTCTTCTATAGACAGAAGATCGTCTATGGACTTCTAGATATTGAAGACATTCTAGGGATCTTTGAATAAAAGATATTCTAGAAGAGCCCCTATAGGTCTACTACTAATAGAAACCCTTTTAAAGGTCTTCGATATATACAGGACTTTTTACAGGTCTTTTTCCCATAAAGGAAATAACTTCTATAATAAATAATAACTAGAAGAAGTTTTATTGAGGTTTCGAGAGGTCTTCTATAAATAAAAAACCATCTACAGGTCTTGAACTGGGCTGCCCGTTAAAAATGGATATATACAGGACTTTTTACAAGTCTTCTGTAAATAGAAATGATTTTACATGTATCTACAGTTCTACAATTTTTCCTCCTATAGAGGTATCGAGAGGTCTCCTATAGATAAAAGGTCATCTACAGGTCTTGGCCTAAGCTGACTGTTAAAAATCCAACATTATTTTTCCAATGGAACTTTAAAAAATTCTTAAAACATCTACTATTTTAGCTCTGGAGGTTTTCAGAAAAATCCTTTGAAAATCCTTTCAAAGGTCCTTTGTATCACCCACGTCTACAGTCCTTAGCATCCTTTTAAAAATCCACGATTATTGTCGTGGTCCTTAAGCAAATCCTAAAAATATTACTGTTTTAGCTTCGGAGGTTCTTCAGAAAAATTTTTTTGAATTTCTTTCAAAGGTCCTTTGAACCATGAAATTCCATAAATTTATGTTTATAGCTCTGGCCTTTAGAAAATCCCTTAAAAGATATATTAAAAAATTAAAAAAAAATCTTTAAAAAATCAATAAAAATAGGTTAAGTGGTCCTTTAAAATAACTCATCATAGATAGGAAGTCCTTTGAATAATTCTTTAATAGTCCACGATTATAGGTACTACAAACCTATACAATAATCCAAGATCATAACTCTAGTGCTCCTTAAAAAATCCACATTAAAAAGGCACACATTAATCTGAGGGTCCTTTAAAAAATCCACGATTATGGTTCCAGTGGTCCTTTAAAACAATCGAAGGTAATTCCTCTGGTGGACCCTTAAAAAAATATTAAATAACAAAAATTTATCTGTGGATCCTTTAAAAATATTAAAATATCTAAGGTTTTAGATGTTTCGCCTTATATAGCTACTGCAAACCTTTAAAATAATCCAAGATCATAACTCTCTTGGTCCTTAAAAAATGCATATTAAAAAGACACATATTAATCTGGGGGTCCTTAAGAAGGTCCACGATTTTAGTTCCCGTGGTCCTTTAAAATAGTCCAAGATAAAACCTCTGGGGGTCCTTTAAAAAAAATATTAAATCACAAGCATTTATCTGTGGATAGTTTAAAAAAAATGAAAACATCTAAGGTTTTAGATGTTTCACCAAATGTAGGTAGTCCTTTGAACAATTCTTTAAAAGTCCACGATTTTAGCTACTGCAAACCTATAAAAAAGTCCAAGATCATAACTATCTTGGTCCTTAAAAAAATTTACATTAAAAAGGCACGCATTAACCTGGGGTCCCTTAAAAAAATCTTAAAAAAACCCACGATTATAGCTCCAGTGGTCCTTTAAAACAATCCAAGGCAAAACCTCTGGTGGTCCTTTAAAGACATTAAAAAAGATATACAATTATTTGGCGATCCTTAAAAAAATTGAAAAAGCTGAGATTTTAGCCCCAACGGTCCTTGAAAGCAGTCCAAGGTAATATCTCTGGTGGACCTTTAAAAAAATATTAAAAAAAACCCACAAATTTATCCTTTAGCAAATTTGCGAGTATTACTCTGGAGGACCTTAAAAAATCCAAAATCATATCTTTGGTGATCCTTTAAAAAAATGCACGATTATTCTTTTGAAAAAATTGTAATCCTGTACAAACCTTTAAAAATTCTCGAGTATAGCCTTTCCCCACGTCCAACATACCCCTATATCGTCATAATACTCAATTCCCTAATTCTGTCCCTTTCTATTATCATGTCTTAAATTCTCTTTTCAATTTCTTTAAATTCCCAAAATATTTCCCCAAAAATTCAACAAATTTTTCGAGAAATCCAAATTTCTCTCTCTCTCAGCACATTCATTAGAATTTGAAAATAAAATTCGAGTCTGCCACTTTACTTCACAAATGATACAAATATGTCTCCATAGATTTGCTAAAACTTCGTTTTGAAATGTATGTGTAAAAATAACAACAGCAACAACTACAACAAATGAAAATATTTCAAAATAAATTCCCGCTTCGTCGAAATGCAAATTCTTGGAGTTGAAGAAATTTCTAAATTTACTTTTGTAAAATTCTTACCCTTTTGTGGCACTCACAAATCTTTGGCCATTTGTCAAAGAGCCAACAATGGATGTGAATGTTGCAGGCCAACGCCATGCATACACTCACACATACATGCAGTGATAGCTAGGTTGGCTGAGTGCTGCTTGTTTGGGACTTTTGCTGCCCTTTTAGGAGGCTGCTGCCACACTTGCAACTGCAACAAAAAGAAGAAAGTCCCTGCCATAAGCATTTCCACATGAACTGCTGCCTCGACTGCATCCAATGCATGTGACAATGGATGTTCAGTTGCCGGAGTGTTTGGTTGTTTGTCTGCCTGTCCCTCTGTTTGTGTCTGATTGTCGCGTGTTGTTGTATCCAACTCAGAGTCCTCCTGGTGTGTATCTGCAACTTCTGGCTGTCACTTTAGAGAATTATTGCTGAATTATTCATGGCCTCAATGAATTCTGTGTGGAAGCGAGAAGCAACGCAATGTGGAAGAAAAATAAGAGAAAAAAAAAAAAAAAAAACAGCAACAATGCGATTCGAAATAATGTGACAAAAACTTACAACAACAGACTCGATAACACGAGCATCATCTTCCCTGCCACAAATGGCGACGACAACAATAACAACAACAACAGTGACAATGCCAAAAAGGATTAGATGATATATAACCACAGCAAATATGTTATGGATCATTTCCAATGCTACTTCATGCTATATGGACTAGTCGAACGCCGCATATCTCCCTCCAAAACACCCACCATGACGAACAACCCAAATCCCTTAAGAGTGCCATAATGTAATCCTCCCAAGAAGAATTGTAGGAGGAGGTGGAGAGAAGGGCGAGGAAGAAAGGATGTTCATGCCACGCCAAGTTATTACAAAGTGTTTGAAGGTGGAATTTGGTCGCCTCTCAATTCTCGTAGAGCAAAGCTGAGATATTTACAGAAAGAAAAAATATGACAATGATAAAAAATTGTAATATTTCACTAGATTTCCGGTACAGTGTTTACATTGTAGAAATGACCTGAGGAATTTGTACAGAGGGTGTTCTATGTGAAAAGGATGTAGAGGAATTTTTATGTCTGGACCGAATCTAGAGGTAGTTACAAAATCTACTGACGGGGTAAAAAATCTAGAAGGGTCCTTTAAAGGTCCAAGACCCTAGTTCAGAGAGAACTTAAAAAATTCGCATTCAGATAGTCCTTAAAAAAAAACTAGAAGATGTCGTTTAAAAACTCCACGATCCTTAAACTCCACGAGTCCTAAAAAATATATAGGGTGTCCAATAAAAATTAACCATCATTGCTCAGATAAAACCAGTAAAGAAAGTCCTAAAGTCGGGCGGGTCCGATTTTATGATACCCTACACCACTTTGCTAATTTAGTTGAGCTCCACTTAATAATTAAAAGTTTTTATGCACAATTAATTTGAAATCGGATAAAGATATATATGGGAGCTATATCCAAATCTAAACCGATCTCGATAAAATTTGGCAAAGATATTTCTGAGCTGTATTTGATATATTTCCCTGAATATCGTTGTTACGGAGTGCATATTACGGCTGTAGGTAACAAATACAACAAATCGGATGAACAATATATATATGGAAGCTATAGCTATATCTGAACCAATCTTCACCAAAATTGGCATACTATCTTCTAGACTAAATCCGGTCGTATGTGCCAAATTCCATCCCATTTGGGTAAACATTAGACGTTTGGTGTACAATAAAAGGTAAATCGGACGAAGTTATATATGGGATCTATATCCAAATCTGAACCGATCTCGTAAAAAATTTAGCAAAGGTATTTCTGAGCTGCATTTAATATATTCCCCAAATATTGTTGTTACAGAGTGCATATTACGGTTGCGGAGGACAAAAATAACAAATCGGATGAACAATATATATGGGAGCTATAGCTATATCTGAACCGATTTCGATCAAATTTGGCATACTTATTTTCAGGCCTAATTTGGTTGTATGTGCAAAATTCCATACTATTCGGGCTGATATTACACGTTTGGTGCACAATAAAAGTCAAATCGGACGAAGATATATATGCGAGCTATATCTAAATTTTGACCGATTATCTCCAATTTCAACAGGGTTCGTCCTTGGGTCAAACAAATGTTTCATCTCAATCGGATAATAAATGCGACCTGCATTTTGTTCACAAGAATACATGGAGCGATGGACTGACATGCATAAATCAACTCAGAAAGTGATTCTATGGAGATCCTCAAAAGTAACTATGGGTCTATCTCGTTTCCTTTTGCCTGTTACAAACAAATGCACAAAGACATAATACCCTGACCACCTTGTGGTGTAGGGTATAAAAATAAAATTCAGCAATCATAGGTCAGACAGTACGTACGTAAAATTACAATCAGATTGTGCGTAAAAAAAACCGAAAGGGGTCCTTTAAAAATCCAGTTTCATAGCACATAAAGTCCTTAAAAGGAGGTCCTTTAAAAAATAATCGGTTATATCTAAGATTGTCTCTAAAATTCAAAATTGTTGTGCTGGTGGCGCTTCAAATGGTACGATTTCAGCTCTGGAGGACATTTTAAAAATCCTTAAAATCCACGATTATAGCTCGGTAGGCCCATAAGAAAATCCCTGAATAATTAACGTCTTATTATTACAATTATTGGCGTCCTTTAAAAATCCATTAAAAAATCCCCGATTATAGCTCAGGTTGATCATTAAACCAGTAAGGAAAAATCAAAAGGAGAGTATATGATACCCTACACCCATTTTGTGGAGCTCCCGTAACAAAATAATTTGGGCTGATAAATAAACCCGAAATCCGAACAATAAACCCGAAATCGAATTAAGAAATATATGGGAGCTACATTCAACACTTCGCCGATCTCGATAAAATTTAGCAAAGGTATTTCCGAGCTCTATAAGACACTTGGTACCAAACAACAAATCGGATCAAACATGTACAGGGTTGCCCATATTCGACGGACCCATCTGGCAACGCCATAACTTTTGACAGAGATGTCACATCGCTTAATGACATACCGCGTTTGAAGCATCAGTCCAAGCTGATTTTTACCATGAACCAATACACGCCACGCGAGCGCTCTGAAATAGTTGAAATTTACATTCAACAGAAGAAGTCAATTGTGAAAAAAATGTGAGAAGTGCGCCTTCTAAGAACACTATTAAGCGTTTATACGAAAAATGTTTGACTGGTAAGGCTCTTTCTAATCCGAAGAGGCCATATAAAAGTCGACCAAGGCGATCGGCCGAGAATATCACTGCCGTACGAGCCAGTGTTGAGAGATCCCCAAGAACATCCCAAAAACGCCGTTCTCAGCAGTTAGGCATGCCTCGGTCCACTTTACTACGGATTATTCGCATTGCATTTGCATTTGTTCCCGTACAAAATTCAATTGACGCAAAGAATGTTGACTGCGGACAAGCCTCGTCGATTGGAATGGGTCATAGGTCAGTTGAATATGGGCAACCCTGTATATGTGAGCTATATCTGATCCAATTTTCTCCTAATTTAATGTACCTGCTTACACACTGAATTCGGTCGGATGTACCAAAATTCAGGATTTTTGGACAGATATTTGCCATTTGGTGCACAATTAACCCGAAATTGGTTGAAAATATACAGGGTGAGATGAAAAAAAAACTGCAACCAACTTCAGACTGCTGTCATTTCCAAGCCACTCGCCCTACAATTGTTAAAATTATTCCAGTTACGGGTCATTATATTGTTCAGAAGCTTACAAAAGCATTTTTGTGAGAATTTTCCAGAAAAAGGGTTATTCGTGATGGAATTCAAGCGTGACAGTGTGATTTCTTTATATTTGGCTGGAAAACCACAAGTGGCTATTGTTAGAGCACTCCGGCATTTAAATGTGAATAAATCTTTTATGGCTCGTACTATCGCCCGTTACCGTGATACTGGTAGCGTAGCCCGACGTCAAGGAAGTGGACGGAGGAAGAAAACAGCAACATCAGCAGAAATGGATCGAAGAGTAAAAAAGCGACTTGATCGAAGCCCGAGTCGCAGTGGCCGAAAAATGGCTCGTGAGCTGAAAATATCACAATATTCCTCCTTCCATTCGGCAAATATTGAAAAATGAGCTCGAGGTAAAGCCATTGAAATTCCAAAAAGTGCAAGATCTGACACCGCAACAGAAAGAAACTAGACTCAAGAGAGCTAAAGAGTTGCTTCGCTTGGCCGAAAGTGGTGAACTGTCGAATCTGGTTTTCTCCGATGAGAAAACATTCGTTGTCCAAGAGGACTCGCATCGCACTCAGCACGCGCCACCCATTACAGAATGAGGTTCCTCGCTTCAATTCCACAATGGCTACCAAAATCTCCCGATACCAATCCGTTGGACTATTGTGTCTGGAGTATTTTGGAAAGCAAGGTTGACACTAAAAAATACCAAAGTGTCGATCACCTCCAGCAAGCACTTCGCCGGGAATGGGCCAAAATACGGCAGAACAACATCCGGGCAGTGTGTGACGGTTTCATTGGCCGTTTGAAGGCCATAATTCGTGCCAAAGGTGACCATTTCGTACAAATCTAAACTTATTCTAAAATTTAATGCTATTTCCGACATTTTTGGCTTTCATTTAATAAAATTAAAAACAAAATGTAAAAATTATGGCGTTTTACTTTGCTGCAGTTTTTTTATCCACCCCTGTATATTCCTGATTAGCATTAAATTCTATGTCGATTTAGCGATGTCCGTCCGTCTGTCCATCTGTTGAAATCACTCTAGCTTCCCAACGAAATGAAATAGGTTGATAAAATTTTGTTCAAATGTATATTATCTTTGCAGGTCTTTTGGTATGCAGGCAATGTAGGTCCACATTTCGGTATAACCCCATATATTATGCTAACTACCTGTTATCGGTTTTTTTTCGTGATTTAAGTGACCTTATTCACCGAAAATGTTTCAAATTTGTTATTTGAAGTTCGTAATGGATACTACAGCCTAAGACAGAAAATCGGTCATGTAGGTCCACGTCTTCGTATAGCCCCGATATATCGGTACCCTCCGATATTCGGTATTTTGTTGATTTTAGCGACATTATTTACCGGAATTGTTTCAAATTTGGCATTTGAAGTTCGTAATGGATACTGCAGCCTATGACAGAAAATTGTCTGTGCAGGTCCACGTCTTTTCATATAGCCCCCATATAACTGCACCTCCCGATATTCGGCATTTTAATGATTCCAGCCACATTATTCACCGTAATTTTTACAAATTTCATATTTGAAATTCGTAATGTATACTACAGCCTATGACAGAAAATTGTTTGTGCAGGTCCACGTCTTTTCATATAGCCCCCATATAACGGCACCTCCCGATATTCGGCATTTTGATGATTTTAGCGACATTATTAACCGGAATGGTTTTAACTTTGGTATTTAAAGTTCGTAATGGATACTACAGCCTAAGACAGAAAATGAACCATGTAGGTCAACGTCTTCGTGTAGCCCCAATATAACGGTACCTCCCGATGTTCGGTATTTTGATGATTTTAGCGACATTATTTGCCGGAATTGTTTCAAATTTGGTATTTGAAGTTCGTTATGGATACTACAACCTGTGTAACAGAATTTTCTAAGGATTTCATTGTACTCTACACCACATAGTGCTAAGGGTATTATGTCTTTGTGCATTTGTTTGTAACATGGAGAAGGAAGCGAGATAGACTCATAGTTACTTTTGAGGATCTCCACGGAATCACTTTCTGAGTTGATTTATGCATGTCAGTCCGTCTGTCCGTCCGTCCGTCTGTCCATGTATACTTATGAACAATATGCAGGTCGCATTATTATCCGATTAAGATGAAATTTTTCAAACAACATTTGTTTGGCCCAAGGACGAACCCTATTGAAATTGGAGATAATCGGTAAGAATTTAGATATAGCTCCTATATATATCTTCGTCCGATTTGCCTTTTATTGTGCACCAAAAGTGTAATATCAGCCTGAATTGTATGAAATTTGCATATACACCCAAATTAGGCCTGAAAATAAGTATACCAAATTTGAGCGAAATCGGTTCAGATATAGCTATAGCTCCCATATATATTGTTCATCCGATTTGTTATTTTAGTCCTTCGCAGGCGTAATATGCACTCTGTAGCAACAATATTTGGGAAAATATATCAAATACAGCTCAGAAATACCTATGCTAAATTTTATCGAGATCGGTTCGCATTTGGATATATCTTCCATATATAACTTCGTCCGATTTACTTTTTATTGGGCACCAAACGTCTAATATTTGCCCAAATGGGATGGAATTTGGCACATGCGACCGAATTGAGTCTAGAAGCTAGTATGCCAAATTTGGTAAAGATCGGTTCAGATATAGCCATAGCTCCCATATATATTGTTCATCCTATTTGTTGTATTTGTTACACACAGCCGTAATATGCACTCCGATCAAAAACGATATGCAGGGAAATATATTAAATACAGCTCAGAAATATCTTTGCAAAATTTTATCGAGATCGGTTCAGATTTGGATATAGTTCCCATATATATCAAATGGGCAATACATGTCCGAATTTAAAAGATACTTCGACATATTTAGTCCTTTGAACTTTAAATTGTAATTATAATCATAGCGTGTATGATTAAATTCTCCCATAAAATCTTTTAATTGTTATGTGGAGTTCTACTAAATTAGCAAAGTGGTGTAGGGTATCATAAAGTCGGCCCGCCCGACTTTAGGATATTCTTTACTGTTTTTTTTTTTTTTGTTGTTTTGGAAAAAAATTCCTCCCAAATGGTGCAGGGTTTTCAAAATTCGGTCCGGTCGAACTTACAGCTTTTTTACTTGTTATAAATTCTAATATCCTCCCAACATTATATTCCAACAACTACTGTGTCTACCAGCTCTTGAAAAATTTCACAGCAAAAAAATACACACAACTTCAAAAGATTTATGACATTTATGTATTAGACTTGCAGTGATTCTCGCAAAAAACAGAAGAATAAAAAAACAAATACAACAAATAAAAATCCAAGACCAATGTCAGAACAAAAAAAAAAAAAAGAATTGGAGTCCTCTGCAAAGTAGCAAATAGGAATTCATTAGTTATGGAAATGTCATCGATTGACAAGAAGAGAAGAAAACCAACAACCAGAAAGAAGTTCGAACAGTCACAGCTGGACTCGCAAGCAGAAGATAAGTCTTATGGGAGCAACATTTGTTAGAGGATTATTAAAAGTTGCAAGAAAGGAAAAAAAACTTTGATGGTCCTAGGAAACCTAAAATTACAGAACAACTTCATACCTGCCAACATTTCAAGCAAAGCAAAAAAAAAAAAATGGCGATGGTGGTGGACAACTTAATTTTGTAATAAATTTCGAGTAGGGCATATGTTACCGAAAACTCATAATTAAAATCAATTACATGCCTTGTTGCTTGTACTCCCTGGAGCCATGGCGACGACAACGAGTGGTGGCAGAACGGACACACAGTTGAATTCAGTCAAGTTAAGTTGAGTTGAGTGGAGTCCAGTCGTCCTAGGCCATTCATTATGGCAACAGCCGGTCATTGTTTCTACGACTACTGTTTTGCATCTTTTGCCGGACTAATGGCCAAGAAGGCCACTTTTTATGTTCTTTTCACACACATACATACACTCTGGGACACATACATACCCATACATACCCATATGTATATTTAGTTTATCGGTCATAATTTGTTTTTCATTTACACAGCTGCACCAGCCGTCCAACAAAAAAAAGCAAAAATAGGTAGCCAGTAGAAAAAAGGAAAATAATTTACTTACTTTAATTATTATGTTTTTGCCAGCTGGTCTTTAGCTTGTTAAGCCGAGGATGATGAACATGAAAAGAAACACTGAAAACACTGATATGTTTAGGCTGTCAGAATTTGTATGAAAAATATTATGAAAGGGCCAACTTTTTGACATAACAAGCTGTAGTCATAAATTTGGCAATAAATTACGTGAACTAAGGAGATATGTAAAGGAAATGGGAGAGAGAGAGAGAGATAGACAGAGATTTGAGTTATGGACTTATAGATAAAGTATTTTTTTTTAATATTTGTTTTAATTTTATGGAGAGCTCTGGGTTAAAAAGGAGTCTATTTAGACGACTTCAATCGTGCCAAAATAGAGGAGCTGAGAGGAGTATCAATAGGGGAGAGGAAGGGAGTCTTAGTAGACGAGCTAAGGGACTATCAATATAAGAGCTGAAGGCCGGGTGGGTCTCTATAGACCAGCTGAAGGCCGTGTGGGTCTCTATAGACCAGTTGAAGGCCGGGTGCGTCTCTATAGACCAGCTGAAGGCCGGGTGCGTCTCTATAGACCAGCTGAAGGCCGGGTGGGTCTCTATAGTCGAACTGAAGGCCGAGTCTCTATAGACGAGCTGAAGGCCGAGTCTCTATAGACGAGCTGAAGGCCAAGTCTCTATAGACGATCTGAAGGCCGAGTCTCTATAGACGAGCTGAAGGCCGAGTCTCTATAGACGAGCAGAAGGCCGAGTCTCTATAGACGAGCTGAAGGCCGAGTCTCTATAGACGAGCTGAAGCCCGAGTCTCTATAGACGAGCTGAAGCCCGAGGCTCCATAGATGAGCTGAAGCCCGAGTCTCCATAGATGAGCTGAAGGCCGACTCTCCATAGATGAGCTGAAGGCCGACTCTCCATAGATGAGCTGAAGGCCGACTCTCCATAGACGAGCAGAAGGCCGACTCTCCATAGACGAGCTGAAGGCCGACTCTCCATAGACGAGCTTAAGCTCGGGTCTCTACATAGACCAGCTGAAGGCCGACTCTCCATAGACGAGCTTAAGCTCGGGTCTCTATATAGACCAGCTGAAGGCCGACTCTCCATAGACCAACTTTAGCTCGGGTCTCTATATAGACCAGCTTAAGCTCGGTTCTCTATATATAGACCAGCTTAAGCTCGGTTCTCCATATAGACCAGCTCAAGCTCGGGTCTCTATATAGACCAGCTTAAGCTCGGGTCTCTATATAGACCAGCTTAAGCTCGGGTCTCTATATAGACCAGCTTAAGCCCGGGTCTCTATATAGACCAGCTTAAGCTCGGGTCTATATATATAGACCAGCTTAAGCTCGGGTCTCTATATAGACCAGCTTAAGCTCGGGTCTCTATATAGACCAGTTTAAGCTCGGGTCTCTATATAGACCAGCTTAAGCTCGGGTCTCTATATAGACCAGCTTAAGCTCGGGTCTCTATATAGACCAGCTGAAGGCTCGGGTCTCTATATAGACCAGCTGAAGGCTCGGGTCTCTATATAGACCAGCTTAAGCTCGGGTCTCTATATAGACCAGCTTAAGCTCGGGTCTCTATATAGACCAGATTAAGCTCGGGTCTCTATATAGACCAGCTTAAGCTCGGGTCTCTATATAGACCAGCTTAAGCTCGGGTCTCTATATAGACCAGCTTAAGCTCGGGTCTCTATATAGACCAGCTTAAGCTCGGATCTCTATATAGACCAGCTTAAGCTCGGGTCTCTATATAGACCAGCATAAGCTCGGGTCTCTATATAGACCAGCTTAAGCTCGGGTCTCTATATAGACCAGCTTAACCTCGGGTCTCTATATAGACCAGCTTAAGCTCGGGTCTCTATATAGACCAGCGTAAGCCCGGGTCTCTGTATAGGTCACCTTAAGCTCGGGTCTCTATAGACCAGCTTAAGCTCGAGTCTCTATAGACCAGCTTAAGCTCGGGTCTCTACATAGACCAGCTTAAGCTCGGGTCTCTATATAGACCAGCTTAAGCTCGGGTTTCCATAGACCAGCTTATGCTCGGGTCTCTATAGACCAGCTTATGTTCGGGTCTCTATAGACCAGCTTATGTTCGGGTCTCTATAGACCAGCTTAACCTCGGGTCTCTATAGACCAGCTTAACCTCGGGTCTCTATATAGACCAGCTTAAGATCGGGTCTCTATATAGACCAGCTTAAGATCGGGTCTCTATATAGACCAGCTTAAGCTCTCTCTATATACCAGCTTAAGCTCGGTTCTCTATAGGCCAGCTTAAGCTCGAGTCTATATGTAGACCAGCTTAAGCTCGGGTCTCTATATAGACCAGCTTAAGCTCGGGTCTCTATATAGACCAGCTTAAGCTCTCGTCTCTATATAGACCAGTTTAAGCTCGGGTCTCTATATAGACCAGCTTCAGCTCGGGTCTCTATATAGACCAGCTTAAGTTCGGGTCTCTATATAGATCAGCCTAAGCTCGGGTCTCTATATAGACCAGCTGAAGCTCGGGTCTCTATATAGACGAGCTGAAGCTCGGGTCTCCATAGACCAGATGAAGCCCGAGTCTCTATATAGACCAGCTTCAGCTCGGGTCTCTATATAGACCAGCTTCAGCTCGGGTCTCTATATAGACCAGCTTAAGTTCGGATCTCTATAGACCAGCTTAAGCTCGGATCTCTATAGACGAGCTGAAGCTCGGGTCTCTCTAGACGAGCTGAAGCTCGGGTCTCTCTAGACGAGCTGAAGCTCGGGTCTCTCTAGACGAGCTGAAGCTCGGGTCTCTCTAGACGAGCTGAAGCTCGGGTCTCTCTAGACGAGCTGAAGCTCGGGTCTCTCTAGACGAGCTGAAGCTCGGGTCTCTCTAGACGAGCTGAAGCTCGGGTCTCTCTAGACGAGCTGAAGCTCGGGTCTCTCTAGACGAGCTGAAGCTCGGGTCTCTCTAGACGAGCTGAAGCTCGGGTCTCTCTAGACGAGCTGAAGCTCGGGTCTCTCTAGACGAGCTGAAGCTCGGGTCTCTCTAGACGAGCTGAAGCTCGGCTCGGGTCTCTCTAGACGAGCTGAAGCTCGGGTCTCTCTAGACGAGCTGAAGCTCGGGTCTCTCTAGACGAGCTGAAGCTCGGGTCTCTCTAGACGAGCTGAAGCTCGGGTCTCTCTAGACGAGCTGAAGCTCGGGTCTCTCTAGACGAGCTGAAGCTCGGTCTCTCTAGACGAGCTGAAGCTCGGGTCTCTCTAGACGAGCTGAAGCTCGGGTCTCTCTAGACGAGCTGAAGCTCGGGTCTCTCTAGACGAGCTGAAGCTCGGGTCTCTCTAGACGAGCTGAAGCTCGGGTCTCTATAGACGAGCTGAAGCTCGGGTCTCTATAGACGAGCTGAAGCTCGGGTCTCTATAGACGAGCTGAAGCTCGGGTCTCTATAGACGAGCTGAAGCTCGGGTCTCTATAGACGAGCTGAAGCTCGGGTCTCTATAGACCAGCTTAAGCTCGGGTCTCTATAGACCAGCTTAAGCTCGGGTCTCTATAGACCAGCTTAAGCTCGGATCTCTATAGACCAGCTTAAGCTCGGATCTCTATAGACCAGCTTAAGCTCGGATCTCTATAGACCAGCTTAAGCTCGGATCTCTATAGACCAGCTTAAGCTCGGATCTCTATAGCTCGGGTCTCTATAGACCAGCTGAAGCTCGGATCTCTATAGCTCGGGTCTCTATAGACCAGCTTAAGCTCGTGTCTCTATATAGACCAGCTGAAGCCCGGGTCTCTTTTATAGACCAGCTGAAGTCCGGGTCTCTTTTATAGACAAGCTGAAGCCCGGGTCTCTTTTATAGACCAGCTGAAGCCCGGGTCTCTTTTATAGACGATATCACCAAAATCGTCTAATTAGACTGCCTCTAACTCGTCCAATTAGACTCCCTTTAACTCGTCCAATTAGACTCCCTCTAAATCGTCAAATTGGACTCCTTTTAACTCGTCTAAATAGACTTCTTTCAACTCGTCTAATTAGACTCGTCTAAGTAGCCTTCCTTCAAATCGTCTAAATAGATTCCCTTCAATTCGTCTAAACAGTCTCCCTCCAACTCGTCTATATAGTCTCTCTCCAACTTATCTGAATAGTCTCCCATCAACTCGTCTAAATATTCTCCAACCAACTCGTCTAAATTATACTCTCTCTAAATCGTCTAAATAGACTCTCTCCAACTCGTCTAAATGGCCGCCCTACGGGTCGTCTTAAGAGATTACCTTCAGCTATAAATAAAATAAATAATAATTCTGCAATCTGTCCCCCTCCCCCATTACCTAGATAAGCATTCAGTTCTTTTTCCGAATTGTCATATAAACATTAACTTAATGCAACCCATTCCCCAGTAATTATTCGGAATATTCCCCATCCACCCGAAGAAAATATTCATAAATTCAGTATTTAGAAATAAATTTTCATAATGGTTTTGCTATTTTTATGTTTATGGTCATAACCTCAGCTGGGTTTTATACAGTTGCCATTCGAATCAGTTGTGTTCTGTTCTCCACTACCAACCAACCAACCAACCAACCAACCAATTCTATGTCTGTTGGCCTTGTAGGTAAACTTGTTCGTTGTCTTGTCGTTGGCAAAATGGTCAAAATGTCAACAACATAAAGTATTATTTTCAAAAATTTTGTTAACCTCAACAACAATGGACGTAAATAACAAAAATGTCAACAAAAATAACAACAACAACAACAGCATTAGCAGCAGAAGGAGAAACATCAGCAGCAGCAACAGCAGGGACATATGCTAACCGCACACATTCGCTCATATGTATTTTATGTTAAGTACGATTGGGTATGGCCGGGGAGGGGAGTAGAAGCAATTGGCAAAGGAAATATAGAGTTTGGGTCATAACGATATAATTTTAGGATAAAAATAATGTTTAAGGGAATATTAGGGGGGATAGTTTTCAAGTATGTAAAGAAATTATACATCATGTAACTTACATGTCCTGAAATACCACCTTGTCGTATGACAAAATTTTCCAAATGTGAGAAAAATAATAACAAAAATTAGAATAATATAGGAATAAATAATGAATAAAATAAAAAAAAAAACATCAGACCTACTTCCGTTGGTAGTCCACAAAAATCTTATAACAAAATCCATCATTGTTCGTAACAAAATTTGTATTTATCAAAATTTCCTTGGAAAAATCAGGAAACTATAGAACTTTCTAAAAAAAAAACCAAACAAAAAAAAATAAAATAAAATGTTTCTTTGACAAATTTTCAATTACCGACCTGAGGGTCTGTGAAATATATATTTAAAATATTTTTTTTAATTCGGCGTCCATAGGAAAATATTTCTTTAACAATTCCACGATTATCGGCCTTGAAAACTTGTTCTAAAAAATCATTGCATTGTGTAGAAAATCCGCTATTTTTGGTTTTTAATTTTATTTATTAAAGTCCTCGATTTTTGGTCTAGTGGTACTTCAAAGAATTTTCTGCGAAAAATCTACGGTTTTCTTTTAGATATTCCCAATTACCAGGCAGAGGGTATGTGAAATTTTAAATTCAGTGGAAATAAATTTCTTTAACAATTCCACGATTATCGGCCAGGAGGTCCTTGAAAACTTGTTCTAAAAAATCATTACATTACGTAGAAAATCCGGTATTTTTGGTTTTTAATTTTATTCAATAAAGTCCTCGATTTTCGGCCAGGTGGTACTTCAAAGAATTTCCTACGAAAATTCTACGGTTTTCGGTTAGAGATTTTTTGAAAAATTTTCTATGAGGACTCAGATGTGTGGTTAGGTGCCTTAAAAAATGCTTCTTAACAAATACACGATGTTTAATAATTTCTGTTAAAATCAATAGGATTGTTAGGAAGTTTTTGACATTTTTATTTGAAAGGTGTACCATCCGGTCGGAAGTCCTTGTATAAAAATTATTTGGAAAATTTCCAATTTTTGGTGAGAGAGCTTTTGAAAAAAAATTCTTAGAAAATTCCACCGTTTTGGGTCACAGTGTTGTGAAAAAAGCAACATTTTCAGAAAGATGGTAGAAAAAATCTGTGATAAACGCTCGATGATTAGCCAGAAAACCATAAAATGTTTGTTAGAAAATCTAAGATTTTCGGTAATAATCAGTTTTTTTAAAAAAAAAAACCATAATTTTCGGCCAATGAGACCCTAAAAATGTTTTTTTTTTTGTCGACGATTTTCGGTCGTGGTTTCAATAAATTAATCAAAGTTTTGTGTTCTGGAGATCCTTGAAAAATGCTATCAGCGTCAAAAAAATCTACGTTTTTCGTTTGGGGGTTCTTAAAAACATTTACTTTGAAAATCCAAGATTTTCAGTCAAGGAAGGAGTTCTTGACAATACATTCTTTATAAAATACATGATTTTTGGTCAAGGGGTACTTCTTCTTGGAAAATCCCCAATCTTCTGCGGGAGTCCTTGAAAAACGACGATTTTTGTAAGGGAGTCCTAGAAGATTTTTTTTAATGTAAAACCCAAGACCTTTGTGCAGAATGTCCTTGAATGAATTTTCTTTTTTCCGATCAGAGGTCCTTAAGCAAGTGATTGAAAAGAATACAAATTACTTTTAGGAGTTTCTTTAAAATAAAAATTTTAAAAATGTAACGATTCACGATACTTAAAGCCTGAAACCTTTTGAAAATATTTATCAAAATCCACGAGCTCGCACGGGAGTTCCCAGAGGAAAACTTCTTAAAAAAACCATGATTGCAAATATGACTTTAAGCGCTCTACACTCTCCCCGGACGTTTTAGAGAATTTTTGGAAAAAAAAAAACACCATGATTCTTGACCAGGAAGTCCTTTAAAAAAAAGTAACACGATTTTTCAATAAATCCCATTTGAACATTTCATGTAATTTTGGTAAAAATATTGAGATTTGTATAGCTTTGCGATAAATAGGAACTAATTTTCAATTTCAAATAAAATTTTAAAAATTTAAGATTTTCGGTACTTACGGTCTGAAAGCTCTTGAAAAAAAGTTTAAAATTCCACGATTTCGTGCAGGAGTTCCAGGAAAAAAGCCATAATTCAAAATGTGTCAGAAAATTATTGAGATTTGTATAGCTTTGGGATAAATAGGAACTAATTTTCAATTTCAAATAAAATTTTTAAAAATTTAAGATTTTCGGTACTTATGGTCTGAAAGCTCTTGAAAAAATTTTTAAAAATCCACGATTTCGTGAAGGAGTTCCAGGAAAAAAGACATAATTCAAAATGTGTCAGAAAATTATTGAAAAAACAGAGTTCATAACTCGAATGTCCTTGAAAATATTTAAAAAGGACTTTTCTTGACCACGAAGTCCTTCAAAATTAGTAACACGATTTCCAATAAATTCCATATAAAACTTCATCTAATTTTGGTAATAACGTTAAGATTTGTATAGCTTTGGGATAGTTGACTAATTTCATCCTTTTATACAAGTTTATACAAGGCATATGTATTATTTACTGTGTATATTTGGAGATTTTGTGGGAAAAGAACCACTATTTCCACCGATTAAATTCATATTCGGCATGAGCAAAGTTTCAATAATTTTGAATTTCTCTGGGAGATATACTATTTTGACAACGGTTTTTAGTCTGAAATAAATGTTGCCATATACCAAGTTTCGACTATGGGTAGTAAAACCTCAGGTTTATATGAATAGCCATTAAGCCTATATGTTTATACCCTCAGCCATATGGCTATAGAGGATTGATACGGCGAAAACATGCCTAGTCAAAATAACGGTTTTAGACCGGGTGCGAGAATGTAGAAGATCGGAACACTACTTCTAGTACCTTCCCCACAAAGAGTCAAAATCTGGTGTAAAGATGGAGTATATCGGGTCACTCCTTCTGGTACCTTCCCACAATCAAAATTTGGCATATCTAAAACGATCATCAGATGCGAAATATTCATCAGATTCTCTTTAAATTTCGTTCATCCCAATATTTAAACATTACAAGATAAAAATGGGATATACCGGCTCACACCTTCTGGTACCTCTTCTACAAAGGTCCTACCTCCTTGAATAGTAATATCTATTATAAAATGTGAAATAAGAGTCCTATTTTCCTTCAAATTTCGGATATCCCAATATTTCCACCAACACAAGATCAGGTATGATAATTCTGATAATTCCCCCAACATCGAATCAATATTTTGAATAAACAAACACGAGACAGCTTGAAACAAGGTATTACTACACAAGATATATTATGGAGATAAAATGTATCTGCCCTCTTTTTCAGGAACATCCCCAACAAATGGTAAAATTTTTGAATAATTATAACTCCCATAACATTAAATTATTTTTTACCAATAAGGCATCTGATTTGAACTTTTATCATTACGACTAATTATAACTCTTTTACATGCGAAATAAATCGGCGATTTAATTTAAAAATCAAGTATATGGGTATGTTGACCCACTTTTTCTGGTGACTTTCCAAAAAGTTGAACATTTTCAAAAAGTATATACACATTATCCCAACCTGCCTCCACCAATGATTATATCAGACTAAGGTCAAAAGCGAAAAAGACAATATAGTTCCAATCCTTCGGTTATCCTATAGACGGTCAAAATTTTGAATAATAATAGAACATGTCAAAATATATTTTAATAACTTTTTTTTAACTTGAAATTTTATGACTTAAATCCCTTCCAATATTTCGAATTACTTAGCCAGAATTATATTTTCCCATTTTTACCCTAATTTTGAATAGATTCCAATTACCTGTACCAATTCCTGTACTCTAGCTAAGTCTAAACCAACATCCCATTGTTTATGTTTCAAATCAAATTAAAAATAAATTAATTTTATTCTTCCTAGAATCATGTTGACATTTCTCTACCCCTCCCCTCTAGCTACGCCCATGCCCACATACCATCTGTTTATGTTAAATCAATTTGCAATTTTTCTTTACAATAATTTACATTCTTCTCCGACTATTAGAATATTTCTTATTGTCTTTATGGCAAATATTCCAAGCATTAACAACAATTGTTCATTCCTGTCCCTCGGAAATAATGAGAGAAAAAAAAACGAAATAAAAAAAATCTACATAAAATTTTATGTTTTGGAAAACGCAGAGAACCACAGAACGAGAGTGCACCATACAT
Source organism: Musca domestica (assembly GCF_030504385.1). NCBI lineage: Eukaryota > Metazoa > Arthropoda > Insecta > Diptera > Muscidae > Musca > Musca domestica. The sequence continues at coordinate 8,861,106 of NW_026712321.1, read as the reverse complement.
TTGTGGCCTGGGCGGAGTTGTAAAGCTTTTATTTTCAGAAAATAGCAACAACAAAGACCACATTGGTCATTCGCAAGACAAGACAGAACAACGACAAAGTGAAAAACTAATTAATTTGAAATATTTTTGTTTCAAAGAGTATTAATAGAAAGGGGAAAAAGATGTTGCCATGGAAATTGCATAAAAATAAAGTTTTCTAAATGAGTTGGGAATATTTAATCAGATTGTAAATGGCGAGAAAAAGGGGGAAATGGAAAGGGGGTATTAAATATAAAAAATATATACATATTTTTGGTCTGGAGTGATTTCGGGTTGAAATAGAAAACCAGTAAGGTAACAAGTCGGGCGGGGCCGACTATATGATACCCTACACCACTATGCATATTTTGTAGAGCTACCGAAACAAAATTTATTTGAAGTAGCTCATACTACCTATTAATATTTGGCTTTAGATCAGTTATAATTTGGTTTCGGAGGGAACTAATTTATGGAAGGCATATCCAATTCTGCAGCGATTTAACTAAATTTGACGGAGATATTTTTATCTTTTGTACCAAATCAAATTGCTATAGAGTACATGATATCACTTCGATTATATTAACAAAGTATATATCGGAACGGAGTACCACCAAATGATAAAGTACGTCCCGAAATTCACTCCATTTGGGCTGATATTAGCCATTATTTGCACAATAAACCTGAAATCTGATAAAGGATATATATGGGAGCTATATCCGAATCTTAGCCGTTCTTCATAAAATTTCTCTAAGGTATTTCCGAGCTCCATAAGATATCTGGTACCAAATATCATTGTTGTGGAATGCATATTACGAATGTGAGGGACTTTAAGACCAAATCGGAACCGATTTTCTCCGAATTTGAAGCACTGGTTTATAGGATGAATTCAGTCGTAATTGCCAAAGTTCAGTCCATTTGGGCTGATATTAGCAAATTTGGTGAACAAAAAACCAGATATCGGATGAAACATATATATGGAAGATATAACTATATCTGGACCGATTTTCTCCAAGTTTGACTTATTTGCTTCTAGACTGGATTCAGTCGGATGTACCGAAAATCAGGACTTTTAGAAAACAGCTATTGGCCATTTGGCGCACAATTAACCCGAAATGGGTTCAAAATATATATGGGAAATATATCAAAATTTGAACCGATCTTGATAAAATTTGAGTAGTATCTGATGTCCGGTACCAAATATCATTCTTCTGGAGTGCATATTACGAATATGACAGATTTTAAGGCCAAATCGGATGAAAAATGTATATAGGAGCTAAAGCTATATCTGAATCTTATGTACTTCCTTTTCGAATGAATTCAGTCGGATGTGCCAAAATTCAGATCAATTGGATTGATATTGGCCATTTGGTGTACAATTAATCCGAAATCGGATGAAACATATATATGGGAGCTATAGCTATATCTGAACCACCAAATCACCAAATTTGATGTACTTGCTTTTAGACTCGGTTGGATGTGCCAAAACTCAGGACTTTTGGACTGATATTGGCCATTTGGTGCTCTAACAACCCAAAACCGGTTGAAGATGTACAGGGTGAGATAAAAGTCAAACGCCATAATTTTTTTTTTTTTTAATTTTATTGAATGAAAGCAAAAAATGTCGGAAATAGCTTCAATTTTTAGAATAAGTTTAGATTTGTTTGATTTGGTCACCTTTAGCACAAATTATGGCCTTCAAACGGCAAATGAAACCGTAACACGCTGCTCAAATGTTGCTCTGCGGAATTTTGGCTCATTGCCGGCGAAGCGCTTGGTTGAGGTAATCGACACTTTGGTATTTTTTAGTGCCAACCTTGCATTCCAAAATACTCCAGACACAATCGTCCAAAGAATTGGTATTCGGAGATTTTGGTGGCCACCCATTGTGCGCTGGAAATGAAGCGAGAAACCTCATTTTGTAACCATTCTTGGGTGGCGCATGCTGAGTGCGATGCGGCTGAGCCCTGTTGGAATGTCTAAGGTCTGCGGCCAAAATGTTTGCGTGCCCAAGGCATTAATATACCCTCCAGAATATTTTCGCGATAATATTCGGCATTTATTGTGATGCCACGGTTCAATAATACGAGCGGAGAACGACCATCGGCTGTTATGGCGGCCCACACCAACACCATGGTCGGCGCTTGTACATTTTCAGCTGACCTCTTTGGCAGGTAAACACGATCATTTTGATTTTTTACAAACAGCTGGACAACGAATGTTTTCTCATCGGAGAAAACCATATTCGGCAGTTCACTACTTTCGGCCAAGCGAAGCAACTCTTTAGCTCTTTTGAGTCTATATTCTTTCTGTTGCGGTGTAAGTTTTTGCACTCTTTGGAATTTCAATGGCATTACCCCGAGCTCATTTTTCAATATTTGCCGAATGGAATATTGCGATATGTTCAGCTCAGGAGCCATTTTTCGGCCACTGCGACGCGGGTTTCGATCAAGTCGCTTCTTCACTTTTCGAACCATTTCTGCCGATGTTGTTTTCTGTTTTCTTCCGTCCACTTCCTTGACGTCGGGCTACGCTACCAGTATCATGGTAACGAGCGAAGGTATGACACACAAAAGATTTATTCACATTTAAATGCTGGAGTGCTCTAACGATAGCCCCTTGCGGTTTTCCAGCCGAATATAAAGAAGTCACACTATCACGCTTGAATTCCACTACGAATAACTTTTTCTTTGGAAAATTCTCACGAAAATGCTTTCGGACGCTTGTAAACAATATAATGAGCTGTCACTGGAATAATTTTAACAGCTGTCGGACGAGTGGATTAGAAATGACAGCAGTCTGAAGTTGGTTGCAGTTTTTTCATCTCACTCTGTATGTTTTTATGCATGTAGATTTGCTGCTGCGTATACATCTATGCATTAATCAATGCTTTCACCTCACCTCCTACCTCCTACCTCTTGTCTCTTCGTCCCCATCATCTTCTCTCGTTAATTTAATTTCCTTCACCCGAATTAAGTATACGCTCCATTAACCACAAGGAAACCCAAATTAGACAATTAAATATTTTAATCACTTTTGGCTGTTGATGGCTGGATTTGTTTTATTGTTTTGCTCTTTTTTATGTGAAGGCTTATAGCATGTTTCCATTGGAAACAGAACAACGTTGTTCGCTCTCAGAATTATGTACACGAATTAACCCGTTCATACGGCACGATTCGTAATTCATAGTAAAATAATTCATTTTTTCAAAAATTTTGTTTGTTGATTTTAATGGGAATTTATACGAAAATACATGAAATTCTCACTAATATGAATAGAAGATAAGATTGTTTTTCTCCCAAAGATTTATTATATCATTAATTTTATAATTTTCATTCACGTTTTCAACTTTTTGTACAAATTTTGACATTTTGAAGATATTTTTGTATTTTTAAATTTTGCTGGAGAGACACTTGTCAAACATTTTTTCTGCCGATACAAAGTTTTTGAAAATATTGCCTCTTTTGTTTCCAGTTTTCTGTGGAAATTTAAACTCGTGGATAAAATGCGTACCTCGAATGAGAGAGAAAACAAAATGTACTTTCGTTTGAATGTACATACGCCATTCAACATTGTAGTTTTCATTCATAATTTTCAGTCTTCCCAAAAATTTTTAAAATTTCATTAAATTTTTCTATTTTTAATTTTTAAATGTCATAATTTATTTTTTCGATAAATGCTCTCATTTGTTAGGGATGGGACATATTTTTTCGTTGTTCTGAGAGTGATTTGATTTGAACAACGTACAAATATGAGTGTTCGCTCAGGAAATTTTGTGTGAAGAATAATGTAGTTTTTTCATAGTTAAGGGTCAAACAACGAATAGAGAGCGAATCAAGTGCAGTGGAAACGCCACATTAGCCATTTAATTTTTCAATTTTGTTTTTCTGAGACTTTTTTCAAAGCCTTCTGCTTTACCTTCTAATCGTCATGTTCGGGCACACAGTATGGTAAACAAAAAAAGAAACAAATTTCCTCCTCCTATTAAAAGCTCAATCAATAAAAGAGTGTTTTGATGTAAATACCCGTAAGTCCACTAAACTCTGACATTGTCCTTCCATTCATCCTTCCTTCCGGTCTCACTTCATTTTTGTTTTCTTTCTTTCTGTTTTTTTCTCCTATCTACCTTTTTGCCATCACAATACTAAAACATCCACAACTCCCTCCACCTCCTCTGTGATTGCTTGTCTCAGCACCGTTGAGCTCAGCTACGTGCCATGGATATTTGCCAATGACATTTACAGTTAAGTCGTTCCGCGGCATTTCGTCTTTCGTTGTCCTTTAATCCTGGAACATTTACGTAGTGTTCATTCTTTGGCTACAATTTAAATGGCATTTGTGCGCTAAGCCATGGCCATCAATTGTCTGTTTAGTTTGCTTTAACAGTCATGGTAGTGTAACGGCTGAAACAGTAACAAAAAAAAAACAAGAAACAGCAGCGAAAAAAATGTGAAGTTGTCGATTGTCCAGAGAATGAGAGGGAGGGAGGTATGATGAGGTGTGAAACTAAGGCACACCAATTGAACACAAGCTTTTTGAGCTTTTGGTGTCAAAAGAAGTTTTCTCCTGTCCATAGAAAAGCCGGATGAGTTCTAGAAGAAACGGGAGGGGTTCTATGGTCCATAGAAGAGCTGAAGCTCTTCTATTGTCCATAGAAAAGTCGGAGGTCTCCCACTGTCCATAAAAGAGCCGGAGGTCCATAGAAGAACTAACAGCTCTTCTAGCGTCCATTGAAGAGCTAAGAGCTCTTCTAACGTCCACAGAAGAGCGGAGAGCTCTTCTAACGTCCACAGAAGAGCTGAGAGCTCTTCTAACGTCCATACAAGAGCCAAAAGCTCTTCTGACGTTAGTAGAAAAGCTGAAGCTCTTCAGCTGTCCACAACAGACCTGGCTCTCTTCTGCTGTCCTCGAAAGAGCCGACCCTCTTCTGCTGTCTACAAATGAATTGATGCTCTTCTGCTGTCCACAAAAGAGCTTTCGCTTTAAGAGCCTGAGCTCTTCTACTGGTTCTAGAAAGGCTGGAGCTCTTTTACTATCGCTAGAAGATCTGGAACTCTTCAAATGTCTTTTAAGAAGAAGAGCTCTTATAATATCCACATAAGAGCTAGGAAAGCTGTGGCTCTTCTACTCTCGCCAGAGGAGCCAGAGCTCTTCTGCTCCCACCAGAAGAGCTGGAGCTCTTCTACTCCTCCCGGAAGAGCTGGAGCTCTTCTTTGGTCTATAAAAGAGCTGGAGCTCTTCTTTGGTCTATAGAAGAGCTGGAGCTCTTCTTTGGTCTATAGAAGAGCTGGAGCTCTTCTTTGGTCTATAGAAGAGCTGGAGCTCTTCTTTTGTCTATAGAAGAGCTGGAGCTCTTCTTTGGTCTATAGAAGAGCTTGAGCTCTTATTTGGCCTATAGAAGAGCTGGAGCTCTTCTTTGGTCTATAGAAGATTTGGAGCTCTTCTAAGGTCGATAGAAGAGCTGAAGCTCTTCTAAGGTCGATAGAAGAGCTGGAGCTCTTCTAGTGTCGATAGAAGAGCTGGAGCTTTTCTGATGTCGATAGAAGAGCTGGAGTTTTTCTAATGTCGATAGAATAGCTGGAGCTCTTCTAAGGTCGATAGAAGAGCTGGAGCTCTTCTGTCTGTCTATAGTAGAGCTGGAGCTCTTCTGTCTGTCTATAGACGAGCTGGAGCTCTTCTTTGGTCCATAGAATAGCTGGAGCTCCTCTTTGGTCCATAGAAGAGCTGGAACTCTTCTTTGGTCCATAGAATAGCTGGAGCTCTTCTTTGGTCCATAGAATAGCTGGAGCTCTTCTTTGGTCCATAGAATAGCTGGAGCTCTTCTTTGGTCCATAGAATAGCTGGAGCTCCTCTTTGGTCCATAGAAGAGCTGGAACTCTTCTTTGGTCCATAGAATAGCTGGAGCTCTTCTTTTCTAGATAGAAGAGCTGGAGCTCTTCTTTGGTCCATAGAAGAGCTGGAGCCCTTCTTCGGTCCATAGAAGAGCTGGAGCCCTTCTTCGGTCCATAGAAGAGCTGGAGCCCTTCTTCGGTCCATAGAAGAGCTGGAGCTCTTCTTCGGTCCATAGAAGAGCTGGAGCCCTTCTTCGGTCCATAGAAGAGCTGGAGCCCTTCTTCAGTCCATAGAAGAGCTGGAGCCCTTCTTCGGTCCATAGAAGAGCTGGAGCCCTTCTTCGGTCCATAGAAGAGCTGGAGCCCTTCTTCGGTCCATAGAAGAGCTGGAGCCCTTCTTCGGTCCATAAAAGAGCTGGAGCCCTTCTTCGGTCCATAGAAGAGCTGGAGCCCTTCTTCGGTCCATAGAAGAGCTGGAGCCCTTCTTCGGTCCATAGAAGAGCTGGAGCTCTTCTTTGGTCTATAGAAGAGCTGGAGCTCTTCTTTGGTCTATAGAAGAGCTGGAGCTCTTCTTTGGTCTATAGAAGAGCTGGAGCTCTTCTTTGGTCTATAGAAGAGCTGGAGCTCTTCTTTGGTCTATAGAAAAGCTGGAGCTCTTCTTTGGTCTATAGAAGAGCTGGAGCTCTTCTTCGGTCCATAGAAGAGCTGGAGCTCTTCTTTGGTCCTTAGAAGAGCTAGAGCTTTTCTCTGGCCCTTAACGACTGGAGCTCTTCTACTGTCGCTCTTCTACTGTCTTCGGTCCATAGAAGAGTTGGAGTTCTTCTACGGTCTATAGAAGAGCTGAAGCTCTTCTACGGTCTATAGAAGAGCTGAAGCTCTTCTACGGTCTATAGAAGAGCTGGAGCTCTTCTACGGTCTATAGAAGAGCTGGAGCTCTTCTTTGGTCCATGGATGAGCTGGAGCTCTTCTTTGATCCATAGATGAGCTGGAGCTCTTTTTCTGTCTGTAGAAGAGCTGGATCTCTACTAAGGACCGAAGAAGAGCTCCAGCTCTTCTATGGACCGAAGAAGAGCTCCAGCTCTTCTAAGGACCAAAAAAGAGCTCTAGCTCTTCTAAGGACCAAAAAAGAGCTCCAGCTCTTCTATGGACCAAAGAAGAACTCCAGCTCTTCTAAGGACCAAAGAAGAGCTCCAGTTCTTCTAAGGACAAAAGAGCTCTTCTATAGAAATAAGAAGGGCTCTAGCTCTTTCATAGACCAAAGAAGAGCTGCAGCTCTTCTTTGGGCCAAAAAAGAGCTCTAGGTCATCTTTGGACCAAAAACGAGCTCTAGCTCATCTATGGACCAAAGAAGAACTCATCTATTTACCAGAGAAGACCTGTATAACTCTTATAAATTTCCAAACCCCTATTTCCTCCCCTCCTATTCTGTAATTAGAAAATTCCCTTAGGGCGCTGCTGTGTCTGCTTTAATTTAAACATTTTGCTTTGGAAAATATCAACACCGTCAACATGGACGGTAGTCACACAGACACACGAGCACGCACGCACACACACTATTGTGATTTGTAATGAGATGACAAAATAAATTATGTAAATTGTTGTAACAGTTGATGTTGGAGTGGTTGTTGTTGTTGCTGCCATTAGAATTGGTTGATATTTGAAAAGTTTATTGCTTGTTGGAAATTGTTAGAAACATAAAACAAGTGCTGTGGTGTGTGAGTGTGTGTGTCAGAGAAAGAGAGAGAGAGAGAGCAGATATACATCCATCAACTCAACAACATTATCATATCGAAATGAAATGAAATGAAATGTCCGAACAGGATAATGAAAGGCAACAGCAATGGGAAACAATGAAAGGGAAGAAAAAAGGAAAACAGAAACTGAAAATTGGAAAAATAACAACTTTGTTCGCTTTGTTGTTCATTCAGTCGTTGTGTCCTTCAGTCAGTCAGTCCGTTATTCATTCGTTTCATGCTAATGATGCCTGCTAATGGCGAAGCAAGTCAATTACAACATAACAGACAATACAAATAAGGACATTTCGCATAGAGGAGGAGGGGGAACTAATAGCCAAAAACAGACCATTGACAGCTGATATTAACAATACCATCAGCAACAATAACAACAACAACAAAAATTTGAAATCATTTACAAATTTCCGTAACAACAAATACCATCTGCTCGAACATTTTCCATTTCTAATGCCAAAAATCCAAATAATTTACAATACCAACAACAACAACAGCAACAACAATTTAGCAAATTTAGAATTTGGTCCTGCCAAGGATTTGTTGGATTTTAGTTTAAGCTTTGGAATTTTCCAGCACGAATAAAATTATAGGATTCTTATATAAATGTCAAAATGGATTTGTAAATTTACAGCAACTATAAAAATTATTATTATTTAATTTGAAAATATGCCGAACATTTGAATGTGTGTGAGTTTGAATTCCATAATAAAATACATTGAAACACTATACAGGGTGAGATAAAACCAGTAAGGAAAGCTCAAAAGTCGGGCGGGGCCGACTATATGATACCCTACACCACTATGCATATTAAGTAGAGCTCTCGTAAAAGGGTTTATACAGGGCATTTCAGAGCTCTATGAGATATTTGGTACAAAATCAAAATCTATCTAATTCTATCGTGCATTTTACGAACTATAGCTATCTCTGAACCGGGTTTCTCCAAATTTGACGTATTAGCTTCTAGACTGAATTCGGTCTTATATAACGAAAAATCAGGTGATTTGGGCTGATATTGACCATTTAGTGCACATTTAACCCGAAATCGGATGAAGATATATATGGGAGCTATATCCAAATCTGAACCGATTTCGATAAAATTTAAAACAGCTATTCCTGTGCTCCAACTAATACCTGGTACCAAATATCACGGTTGTGGAGTGAATATTACGAATGTAAGGGACTAAAACACTAAATCGGATGAAACATATATATGGTTGCTATATCTATATCTGAACCGATTTTCACTAAATTTGATATACTTGCTTCTAGGCTGAATTTGGTCCGATGTACTAAAATTCAGTCCATTTGGACTTATATCGGCCATTTGGTGCACAATTAACCCGAAATCGAATGAAGATATATATGGGAGCTATATCCAAATCTGAACCGATTTCGATAAAATTTAAAACAGCTATTTCTGTGCTCCATCTAATACCTGGTACCAAATATCACGGTTGTGGAGTGCATAGTAGGAATGTGAGGGACTTAAAGATCAAATCGGATGAAAGATATATATGGGGGCTATAGCTATATCTGAACCGATTTTCTCCAAATTTAATATACTTGCTTCTAGGCCGAACTCGGTTGGGTGTGCCAAAATTCAGGTAATTTGGACTGATAGTGGATATTTGGTGCACATTTAACCCGAAATCGGATGAAGATATATATGGGAGCTATATCTAAATTTGATCCGATTCTCACCAATTTCAATAGGGTTCGTCCCTGGGCCAAAAAAATATTGTTTGGAAAATTTCATCTCAATCGGATAATAAATGCGACCTGCATTTTGTTCACAAGAATACATGGACAGACGGACGGACGGACGGACGGATGGACAGACGGACTGACATGCATAAATCGACTCAGAAAGTGATTCTATGAAGGTTCTCAAAAGTAAGTATGGGTCTATCTCGTTTCCTTCTCCATGTTACAAACAAATGCACAAAGACATAATACCCTTACCACTATGTGGTGTAGGGTATAAAAACTGCAACAAAGTCAAACGCCATAATTTTTACATTTTCCTCAAATTTTATTGAATGAAGGCAAAAAATGTCGGAAATAGCATCAAATTTTAGAATTAGTTTAGATTTGTTCGAATTGGTCACCTTTGGAACGAATTCCGGCCCTCAAACGGCCAATGAATTCGCCACACCCTGCCCGAATTTTGCACTGCGGTATTTTGGCCCATTCCCGGCGAAGCGCTTGCTTGAGGTGATCGACACTTTGGTATTTTTTAGTGCCAACCTTGCATTCCAAAATACTCCAGACACAATAGTCCAACGGATTGGTATTCGGAGATTTTGGTGGCTATTGTGAGCTAAAAATGAAGCGAGAATCCTTATTTTGTAACCATTCTTGGGTGGCACGTGCTGAGTCCTGTTTGAATATCCAAAGTTTAGGGCAAAAATGTTTGTGTGCCCAAGGCTTTAATACACCCTCCAGAATATTTTTGCGATAATATTCGGCATTTATTCTGATGCCACGGTCGATAAAGAAGCCAATAAAAAAATAATGGTCTTCAATTAGTAGATTAGGATCTTATTTCAGAAGACGATCAGAAGGAATTCTTGGACATGCCCGATGGAAAATACCTCATCGTCTGTGAAAATATCCCTTTATGAACAGAAGATCAACAAATAGAAGGCCAGATATATTCGAATATTTATAAAAGCCAATGTTGGGTCGAGCCGAAACTGTGATTGTAGCTACATGGGAAGGATACCACATCCTATACCAATATTAAGTACGTTGGTATATTACCCCTACCTAGAATAATGAAACGGAGTGTCTTTGACCAAAAAATTGGCTAGCGGTGCAGTTTAAGGAGACTGCTTCAGAAGTTAAACTTTAGAACAATTTTGGTGTAGAAAATTCAGGGCTAGGACCATCTAAATGCCTAATATCAGTCGATGCACACTATCAGCCTAATGTTTACACTTCCTTGTAAAAAGAATTTTTATTCTTTGGGATTCCTCTTGAGATTTCGGAAATTTAGAGGTTCATTATATGGGAGTTATACCAGAAGGTAGTTCTACATTAATAATTTATTTTCGGGGAGGAATTGGACTTAATGAGAGCCCGAAATATGAAATTACTTATGATAAGGGTGAATATCACTGTTAAAATCTAACGGAAATCACGAGATATCGTTGTGTAGGAATTATATCTAGAGACCATTCTTAAACATATCAAGTGTCTTGAATGAGAGATGTATTTATACCCTACACCATATAGTGGTAAGGGTATTATGTCTTTGTGCATTTGTTTGTAATATGGAGGAGGAAGCGAGATAAACCCGTATTTACTTTTCAGGATCTTCATAGAATCATTTTCTGAGTCGATTTATACATGTCGGTCTGTCTGTCCGTCCGTCCATGTATTCTTGAGAACAAAATGCAGGTCGCATTTATTATCCAATTGAGATGAAATTTTGCAAACAGATTTTTTTTGGCCCAAGTACGAACCCTATTGAAATTGGTATAATCGGATCAGATTTATATATAGGTCCCATATATCTTCAACCGGTTTCGGTTGTGCACCAAATGGCTAATATAAGTCCAAATGACCTGTATTTTTGTACATCCCACCGAATTTGGTCTAGAAGCAAGCAAATCAAATTTGGAGAAAATCGGTTCAGGTATATCCGAGGTATCTGCTCCTCTGAATCGATATCTACTAAATCTGATCGAGGCATTTGTGTCTGAGCCGATATTCATCAAAATATGTCCTAGTTGAGCTGATATTCCTCTTTTAGGCACAGTGAACCTGATATCGGAAGGAGATATATATGGGAGCTATTTTCGAATCTGAACTGATATCTATGAAGTTTAGCATAGGTATTTCTATGATATATCTGTTACAATCTAAAGCCGAATATAAGTAATATATGTGAGGTATATGCTCTTCTGGATCCATATATACTAAACACGAGTCTGAGACATCTCTGTCTGAGCCGATAATCATCAAAATCCATCTTATTTGAGCTAATATTCCAATTTTAGGCACTAATAAATGTAATATCGTAAGAAGATATATATGGGAGCTATATCCGGATTTGAACCGATATCTATGACATTTGACAGAGATATTTCTATGCTGTATCTGATAGCTGGCACCAAAATTGTTGTTGTGGAGATCATTTTACGAGTATGTGGATCTTAAATACAAAATCGGATGAAACATATATATGGGAGAGCGACCATCGGCTGTTATGGCGGCCCACACCATCACCATGGGCGGCGCTGGAGTTCTGGTGACCAACCGAAGGTGAAAATTTTCAGCTGACCTCTTTGGCAAATAAACACGATCATTTTGTTTGATGGAATTTCAATGGCTTTACCCAGAGCTAATTTTTCAATATTTGCCGAATGGAATATTGCGATGTGTTCAGCTCAGAGCCATTTTTCGGCTCGACTGCGATGCTGGTTTCGATCAAGTCGCTTGTTTACTTTTCGAACCATTTCTGGTGATGTTGCTGGTTTCTTCCGCCCACTTCGTTGACGTCGACGTTGACACAAAAGTTTTATTCACATTTAAATGCTGGAGTGCTCCAGCGATAGTCACTTGTGGTTTTCCAGCCAAATATAAAGAAATCACACTATCCCGCTTGAATTCCTACACGAATAACTTTTTTTTTTTTTGGAAAATTCTCACCAAAATCCTTTTGTTCGCTTGTATACAATATAATGAGCTGCCACTGGAATAATTTTAACAGCTGTCGGACGAGTGGCTTAAAAATGACATCAGTCTGAAGTTACTTGCAGTTTTTTCATCCCAACCTGTGTATTAGGATTTTGGGCACCCAAATATAACAGTAAATTCTGGAGTGAGAAATTCCTAGCTCAGGCACTCTAGAAAAATGGAAAATATTAAAATTTTGGAAAATAAAACATTCTTTCTATTTCTTTCTTTCAGCAAGGCCTTCAATCGGAAGGTAACGACGATATTGCTCACATATGCGGAATAACAAATCGTGGAATAAAATTGCTTAATTTTTGAAGCCTGAAATTGAAATCGTGGTCAGTCGGAAGTTTCAAGTTGCAGCTTTATTAGTTGGAAAAAATTAATTGAAATTTTATAAATTTAAAGCCTTAAATACTAAAACTTCAAATTCTAATAAAAATATTTAAAGTCGTTTTAATGAAGACATGAAGTCTTTAGGCTTAAAAAAACATCAACCTCCTTAAATTCCTACATCCTCTCTTATATTTATCCCCTAATCCACCCAGGCCTCAGCACATTCTCAATATTCATTTCATAGCTAATTGAACCATCTATCTTTTCTCACCAAACGGCAGTTAAACATTTACACATAAAAACGTCGCTAAAATTCTGCACAATTTAGACTCATAACTACAGATAAAAACAACAACAAAAAAAAAACTGCTTCGCAAAAAAACAACACCAACAAAAGTTCAATGAACCAAAAAATTGCTATTCCATTTTAGCCATTTTTTAGAAAGCAGCATCGTTTTCATGCAAAAAAACAGCGACACAAACTATGAAGCTAACGACACTAAACTCATTCCGTTCAGGAAAAACAAGTGATGCACATAAAGGAGCCAACGGAGAAAAACAAGAAACGATGGCGACCAGGAATCAGTTAGGTGAGTATTTATTAGTGCAAGCACAACGTATAGGAGGAATGCAGGCAAGGAAGAAAGAACAAGTAAAAATGCTGTAAGTTGGGTCGGGCCGAAATTTGAATACCCTCCACAATTTGGAACGATTTTGGCAATTTTCAAAAAAAAAAAAAATAATAATAATAATGAATAAAATAAAATCCGTCAAAAATTCTGTTAAAGTCTGAAAAATACCGAATGTAGCCGTTATATAAGGGTCTATACGACGATGAGGACCTACATAGGCAACTTTTGTCACAAGCCATTTAAATATTCAATTGCGAAACTTGAAAAAAAAATCGGTGAATAATGTTGCTAAAATTATCAAAATACCAAATATATCTTTATATGGGGCTATACGAACTCCTAGACCTGCATAGACAATTTTCTGTCTTAGGCTGTAGTACCCATTACCAACTTCAAATACCAAATTTGAAAGAATTCCGTTGAAAAATGTCGCTAAAATAATCAAAATACCGAATATCTGGAGGTCCCGTTATATGGGGGCTATACCAAAACGTGGACCTACATGATCCATTTTCAATACCAAAAATCCTGCAGAAATAATATACATTTGTGTATAATTGTATCAACCTACTTCATTTCGTTCGGAAGATAGGGTGATTTACACAGACGGACGAACATCGCTAAATCGGCATAGAATTTTATGCTCATCAAGAATATATGCACTTTGTGGGGTCTAAAATTTATATTTCGAGGTGTTATAAACGGAATGACAAACTTAATATACCCTCCATACTATGGTGGAGGTTATAAAAACATTGAACACTATGTTGAGTTGAATATTCACACTAGGTTTTTTGTGCGAAAGCGGCAAGGCATCTAAAGACAGGAGATAGAGGACAAAAAAGCTAACGCGCTAACATAAAATATTATTACGTATGGCAATAAAACAATGAATGAATGGGAGAATGATAAAAGGAGGCAGTGTTAGCACATAAGTAAAGAAAGGGAAAAAACATTGCGAGATATGACACTGAAGCTATTGCAAATAAAGTGTATTTGTGCTCTTTTTAAAGGCATGCCCAAGAAGACCTTAAAGTCATTTATAATAAACCAAACAAGTAAAAAAGTATCGATTGGTTTTACTGACAGGTGTATACCCTCAGCCAATGTTTGTTTATTTAAAAATATTTTGACTTCTGTTATAAATTTTCAAACTCTTGACCCTCTATGGAGTGGGTTTTAAAGGAATGGGTCAATATTGTCCATTTCATATCGGGCCTAAATAAATATGATATAATTATTGCTATAAATATATAAGAAAATCGAATATTTATATCCAATTTATGGGAATGGGAGGATTCTGGTTGAGAGACATATATTTGGATATAACAAGTTGTAAAGAATCGCTGAGATGTTTCGCAATTTACGACAGATAAAAGTATCGAAAATTGTGTTCTTTTGAGGGCGAGGTACCAGAAGGGGTTCGCAGATATATAGCATCTTCACAAGAGATCTTGTGTTAATGTTTGTATGTGTGAAATTTGAAGAGAGTTGGATGCTTATTTCGCTTTCTCTGACCCTTTTGTTATTCAAAATTTTCAACCCTGTGTGGAGCAGGTAGCAAAAGAAATTGCCTGATCTCTACCATCTTTATAACAGATCTTGTGCTGATGGAAATATTGAGATGTACCATGTCTGGAATGGAATCGGATGTTGATTTCGCTTTTTATGATATGATATTCAAAATTCTGAGCATTTGTGGGGGAGGTACAAAGTTCGAGGAAAATCGGATTATCGTTTAACTTTCTATGCAAACAATATATATTTTTGGAAATTTCGACCATTTGTGGGGAGGTACCAGAAGGAGTGGACCGATATATTCCATCTAAACACCAGACATTGGGTTAATATAAATATTGGGATGTGTAAAATTTGACGACAATCGGACTCTTACGTCACATTTAAAGAGAGTTGTAATTAACTAAAACAAATCTAAAATTATTCTAGAATTTGATGCTATTTCCGAAATTTTTTGCTTTCATTCAATAAAATTTAAAAAAAATGTATGAACTATGGTGTTTGACTTTGTAGCAGTTTTTTTATCTCACTCTGAATTTAAGTTTTGGGATCTCAGGCGAATATTTCGAGGTGTTACAAACCAAATGAAAAATTTAATATACCCTCCATTGTATAGGAAAATGGGGAAAAATTTTAGTAGAAAAGGTCATTTGTAGTTCGGACTTATCTAACATATAAAACATAATAATAGGCTTTTGAGGTCTTGAAAATTAAATTTAATTTAATAATTTTTGGAACAGTGTTGGCATGTTTTTCGGGATGCCGCAGTATTTCGTTGTTGCAAAAAATTTTTATATTTTGTGGAAATAATATAAGAATGAAAAATATTTCATCACGGCAATAAAAAGTATTGAATCCTTTCAAAAATCCCTTTAGCCCTCTTAAGTCCATCAAATTTTATAGAAAACTTGTTATCAACTATGAAATGTTTCTCCATGTTTTCTAAGGCCTTCCAAGTTTATCAAGCCTTCTGAAGATATTTTCTGAAGCCTTAAAAATTTCTTGGAAATTTAATTTTTTTTTTTTTTTTTTTTTTTTTTGCCACCATTTTGTATTTAAAAGGTTATTGGTCTCTGCTATTTATGAAGCATTTTATAGGCCTCTGGATTTAAAAAAAATGTAGAAATGTGTCATTAGGTGTAATGTTTTGTTTGGAATGGTTTCTTGCCTCCCTAAGGAAAACCTCAGAAATGTCTTCTGTTTTTTTTTATTTTTGAACACTTAAATACAGGGTGAGATAAAAAAATACTGCAACAAGGCAAACGCCATAATTTTTACTTTTTTTTAAATATTATTGAATGAAAGCAAAACATGTCGGAAACAGCATCAAATTTTAGAATAAGTTTAGATTTGTTCGAATTGGCCACCTTAGGTACGAATTATGGCCTTCAAACGGCCATGCTGCCCGAATGTTGCTCTGCGGTATTTTGGCCCATTCCCGACGAAGCGCTTGCTTGAGGTGATCGACACTTTTGGTATATTTTATTCTTGGGTGGCGCGTGCTGAGTGTGATGGTGCTGATTCCTGGTGGAATGTCCAAGGTCTGCGGCCAAAATGTTTGCATGCCCAAGGCTTTAATACACCCTCCAGAATATTTTCGGTATAATATTCGGCATTTATTCTAATGCCACGGTCGATTAATACGAGCGGAGAACGACCATTGGCTGTTATGGCGGCCCACACTATCACCACGTCCGGCGCTTGAGTTCTGGTGGCCAACCGAAGGTGCACATTTTCAGCTGACCTCTTTGGCAAGTAAACACGATCATTTTGTTTGATGGAATTTCAATGGCCTTACCCCGATCTCATTTTTCAATATTTGCCGAATGGAACATTGCGATATGTTCAGCTCACGAGCCATTTTTCGGCCACTGCGTAGCGGATTTCGATATAGTCGCTTCTTTACTTTTCGAACCGTTTCTGTTGGTGTTGCTGTTTTCTTCCGTCCACTTCCTTGACGTCGGGCTACGCTACCAGTAACACGGTAAAGAGTGATGGTACGAAACACAAAATATTTATTCACATTTAAATGCTGGAGTGCTCTAACGATAGCCGCTTGTGGTTTTTCAGCCAAATATAAAGAAATCACACTATCACGCTTGAATTCCATCACGAATTACTTTTTTCCTGGAAAATTCGCACCAAAATGCTTTTGTTCGCTTGTAAACAATATAATGAGCTGTCACTGGAATAATTTTAACAGCTGGCGGACGAGTGGCTTAGAAATGAAAGCTGTCTGAGTTGGTTGCAGTTTTTTAATCTCACCCTGTATGTTCTACGTATGTCTCGTTGATGGCCAATTTGTCCCGATAATTTATGTAGAATTTTCAGAAAACTTCTTTGTTTCAATTCTGTTTCTGTTTTTTTTTTTTTTTTTTTCTGTTCCAAAGACGAAAACATAAATTACGGCTGTGGTGTTCTTCGGGAGAACAAGACAGACAGACCCCTTCGATATTGCAAAAAAAAAACAACTTCAATAAATTCTATTGCGGGTATTGGCTTGCATCCTCAGAATGCTGAAAATTCAGAATTGTTGCGAAAACATGGCAAATGTCAGCAGCAGCCGAAATAACCGAAAATTTATTTTCGTAGTTTTTAATAAATCTTTGTGAAGACATCAATTTGAGTTCGATTTACTTCTGTATTCCGGCAGCAGCATTTGTTTGTCTTTTTTGTTTCTTCTTCCTCAAATCTTCGGATTGTTGCATTGAAAACTGTCATATAAACCTATTGGCATTGAATGGTAACGAATGGCTAAGGATATTGCCTTACTTTTGCTACTTCTCCTTACTTACATACTTGCAGTTGTTGTAGTAGTTTTTCTCTTGCCTGGCACTTTCCTAAGTTTTCGATTCTGCTGCTTTTGGAATATGCCAGGGATTTCAAACGCACAATGTATTCCACATCCCAAAACAACGGAGCAAAAAAAAAAATACACAGAACAGCAATACCAGCAGGAGTAATGTTACGCCACAGTTCCCGAACCTTAGAATGATGGCAGCCACCAGCAACAACTACAACACGCATTAAACTTATAGTAAACGGAGGAGAACATGAAGAAGAAGAAGAAGTACTTTGTTTTTATTTGATTTTGGTTTGTTTTCCTTTTATACATTTACCTCCAATCCCCTCCCAGGCCGACCAAGTGGTATTCATTGTCTGTTTGCCGGCACCATAACCGTAAGCCAGCCAGCCAGCCAGCCAGCCAACCAACCATCCAAACAGCCATCTAGCCTATTATGGCCAAAAATAAAATTGCTTACACAGCATGGTATGAAAACGCTGATTTTATTTTTTGCAACAGCACCAACAATAACAACAACAACAACAGCAGCAACAGAAAGTCTCTAAACTGACACGCTTCCCCACATGGCTGGGATAAATAAAACATGGCTCTGATGCTGCTGATGCAGAGGATGATGCCGATGATCCGGACCATGTTTAGGGTATCACTAAAAATGTTAGAGATGTTGTAAACAAAACTTTGTTAACTTAAATCCTATTGCAGCAGCTAAACATGTTTGGTTTTGTTGGGGGGATTGTTGTTGTTCAAGTTGTTGTTGTTGTTGTAAAGCAAAATAAAACAGGACTGCAGCAATAAGCCGTATTGAAAATAGTTTGGGAATGGTTTATAGCAGAGAGTGCTCTATTAAAAACTCTCGAGGTTCTCTATTTGAAAGGAGGGGGCTCTCCAGGTCTTCTACAAAAAGACTTGATCCTGGTCTTATCCTAGGACACTTTACAGGTCTTCTATCAAAAAAAAACTCCAGGTCTTCTATCAAAAAAAAACTCCAGGTCTTCTATGAAAATACCAAAGGGTCTCCAATAAGACGACCTCCTAGGAATACCAACAGCTTTTCCCTGAGAAAAACAACAGCTCTTCTCTGCGAGAAGACCAGCAGCTCCTCTCTGTGAGAAGACCAGCAGCTCTCCTCTGTGAGAAGACCAGCAGCTCTCCTCTGTGAGAAGACCAGCAGCTCTCCTCTGTGAGAAGACCAGCAGCTCTCCTCTGTGAGAAGACCAGCAGCTCTTCTCTGAGAAGACCAGCAGCTCTTCTCTGAGAAGACCAGCAGCTCTTCTTTGAGAAGACCAGCAGTTCTTCTCTGAGTAGACAAGCAGCTCTTCTCTGAGAAGACCAGCAGCTCTTCTCTGAGAAGACCTTCAGCTCTTCTCTGAGAAGACCTTCAGCTCTTCTCTGAGAAGACCTTCAGTTCTTCTCTGAGAAGACCTTCGGCTCTTCTTTGAGAAGACCTTCGGCTCTTCTTTGAGAAGACCTTCGGCTCTTCTCTGAGAAGACCTTCAGTTCTTCTCTGAGAAGACCTTTAGCTCTTCTCTGAGAAGACCAGCAGCTCTTCTTTGAGAAGACCAGCAGCTCTTTTCTTAGAAGACCTTCAGCTGCTGGTCTCCTCAATGACGAGCTGCTGGCCTTCTCAGAGAAGAGATACTGACTTTTTCAGAGAAGACCTTTAGCTTTTCTCTGAGAAGGCCAGCAGCTAGTCTCCCGAAAAACCAGCAGCTCTTGACCGTGCTCTTCCCTGAGAAGACCAGGAACTCTTTTCAGATAATACCAGTAGCTCTTCTCGGAGGAGACCAGAAGCTCTTCTTTGAGAAGACTTACAGTTCTTCTATAAAAGCTCGAGGTCTCGTATGAGAAGACCCCAGGTAATCTGTTAGAAAACATCCAGGTCTTCTATGAGAAAAGCCACAGGTCTCCTATGAGAAGATTTTCAGGACTTCTATGCCAAGTTTGCTTAAAATATATGCCCAGGTCTGTTAAGAGAACCCCGCTAGTCCTCCTTAAAAGTACTCCTCTTCTTCTAATGAAGATTTTAATTTTTTCTCTGGAAGCTGAGGGTTTTCACTTCTCATGGTAGAACCTTCCGACCATCTATGAAAACACCACCTGTTCTTCTATGATAAGTCTACTGTTCTATGAGAACACCAGCAGGACCTCCTATTTTACAAGAAACCCAATATTTTCTCAAAGGATTACACATTTAGTTACAATTCCACCGATAAACTTTTTATTCCAACAACCGGACACACCACCTAACACGCACACACCTTCCGAACTTTTATCAAACTTGGACTTCCTTTTGCATGTCTCCTTAAGGGATTCTCCGCTGGAGGAAAAAAGAACATTTCGTTGCGCAGCTGCAACATGTCATGCATCATGCCCGGTTGCATGACTGCCTGGTCAAATGCAATAAATATTGGCGATTGTATGTTACACATGTTCGAGGGAAGAATATTTATCTAGTAAATCACCCACAGCAGGAAGGATACGAGGAGCAGCAACAGCCGCATAAAAACGCAAGCAGCGAATGGCTAAAAGGATGGTCAACGGCAACAAGAAGAAAATCCATTTACTATACGCATTCCAAAACAACAACAAGAACAACACAGTAACAACGACATGCAACAAGAAAAACACGCAATATCAGAAGCCCGAACATTACGTGCAACATGAATGTGAGGAAGCAACAACGCCATGGCAATGATGTTCGACTTCTAGGAGTGGGAGTAGAAAAGAAAAGTCATACCATAAAATTATGTTAAGACCGTGAAATAAGCAACGCAAACAGCATCAGCAGCAACAAAAACAACAACAACAACAAGAAAAAAGTGTATAAATCCAATTGTCCAAAAATGGACAAGGCAGCTAGTAAACAATAACAGCAACAACAACAACAACTGTAAAAACGAAAAGAGCCCAATTTACTTTTCAAAGCTGATGATGGTCAACAGGATTCGCCAGAAAACATTTATATTGTTTATATCAACATAACATAACCGGCAATAAAGATGCTCTGCAGCATATGTAGGAACATATTTATATACATATATAAATCATCTGAGGGTAGTGGTGTGGGGATATGAGATAATCCCCGTGTGGAGGAGAAGATGTGCAAATATCCATGAAATATATATATATATATATATATATATATATACACAGAGAAGGTGTTGCGGGATGCACGAAAGCTTATATGGAAGGCCTATAGGAGGAGTTTTTATACCCTACACCACATAGTGGTAAGGGTATTATGTCTTTGTGCATTTGTTTGTAACATGGAGAAGGAAACGAGATAGACCCATAGTTACTTTTGAGAACCTTCATAGAATCACTTTCTGAGTCGATTTATGCATGTCAGTCCGTCTGTCCGTCCGTCCGTCCGTCCGTCCGTCCGTCCGTCCGTCTGTCCATGTATTCTTGTGAACAAAATGCAGGTCGCATTTATTATCCGATCGAGATGAAATTTTCCAAACAATATTTTTTTGGCCCAAGGACGAACCCTATTGAAATTGATGAGAATCAGATCAAATTTAGATATAGCTCCCATATATATATTCATCCGATTTCGGGTTAAATGTGCACCAAATGTCCACTATCAGTCCAAATTACCTGAATTTTGACACACCCAACCGAGTTCGGCCTAGAAGCAAGTATATCAAATTTGGAGAAAATATATCTTTCATCCGATTTGATCATTAAGTCCCTCACATTCCTACTATGCACTCCACAACCGTGATATTTGGTACCAGATATCAGATACAGCCCAGAAATAGCTGTTTGTAATTTTATCGAAATCGGTTCAAATTTGGATATAGCTACCATATATATCTTCATCCGATTTCGGGTTAATTGTGCACCAAATGGCCGATATAAGTCCAATTGGACTGAATTTTAGTACATCGGACCAAATTCAGCTTAGAAGCAAATATATCAAATTTAGTGAAAACCGGTTCAGATTTAGATATAGCAACCATATATATGTTTCATCTGATTTAGTGTTTTAGACCTTTACATTCGTAATATTCACTCCACAACCGTGATATTTGGTACCAGGTATTAGATGGAGCACATGAATAGCTGTTTTAAATTTTATCGAAATCGGTTCAGATTTGGACATAGCTCCCATATATATCTTCATCCGATTTCGGGTTAAATGTGCACTAAATGGTCAATATCAGCCCAAATCACCTGAAATTTCGTACATAAGACCGAATTCAGTCTAGAAACTAATACGTCAAATTTGGAGAAACCCGGTTCAGAGATAGCTATAGTTCGTAAAATACACGATAGAATTAGATAGATTTTGATTTTGTACCAAATATCTCATAGAGCTCTGAAATGCCCTGTATAAACCTTTTTACGAGAGCTCTACTTAATATGCATAGTGGTGTAGGGTATCATATAGTCGGCCCTGCCCGACTTTTGAGCTTTCCTTACTGGTTTTTTATTGAATACCCCTAGACGACTTATTATTTTACAAAAAAATCTCCTGGGTCTACTATCTCTAGAAAATCTTAAATATATATTTTCTTTTTATACCCTCCACCTTGGAAAGGAGGGTATATTAATTTGTCATTCTGTTTGTAACATCCTTCAATATTCGTCGTAGACCCAATAAAGTATATATATTCATAATCAGTATAAAATTCTAAGTCGATTTAACGATGTCCTTCTCTCTGTCTGCCTCTCTGTTGTAATCACGTTACAGCCCACATTATTTGACGTAGAGCGCCAAAATTTAGCATAGCAATCTAGGATAGTTGGTATTGATATATATCGGTCCACGATTTGGTATAGCCCCCACAAAAGGTACCTCCCAATATTCGGTATTTTGATTATTTTTCCCACATTTTTTTACAGATTTGTCTAGAAATTGGTATTTGTACGTCATAATGGGTTCCAGCTCCGGTGGCAAAACATTGCATGTAAGGGTCCACGTTATGGTATAGCCCCCATATAACGGTACCTCCCGATATTCTGTAATTTGATAATTTTTGCCACATTTTTTCACGGATTTGTCTGAAAATTGGTATTTGTAGGTCATAATGGGTTCTAGCTCCTTTGGCGAAACATTGCCTGTATAGGTCCACGCTTTGGTATAGCCCCTATATAACGGTACCTCCCGATATTCGGCATTCTGTTGGTTTTTGCCATATTTTATTCGCGGATTTGTCTAGAAATTGGTATTTGTTAGTCTTAATGGGTTCTAGCTCTTTTTGGCGAAACACTGTATGTATAGGTCCACGTTTTTGTATAGCCCCATATAGCCGTATTTCCCGATATTCAGTATGTTGATGATTTTTGGCACATTTTCCCATGAATATGTCTAAAAATTGGTATATGTGGGTCATAATGGGTTTTAATGTTTCCTTTACCCTAAGATGGAGGGTATTAAAGACCTCTAGTTGGTTCTCCACACAGAAAACACCTGTAGAACATCCTCTTGGTATAGGAATTCTGTAGACGTCAATTGATTTAAAGGTATTTTATGCAAAGGGGGTCTCCTAGGGGTTCTCCATTACATAGATGTTCCTGCAGACGTTTTCATAAATAACAAGCCGTCTGGTTGAGTTTCTTTCAATAGAGACCAGTGTAGGATATCTAAAATCAAAATCAACAGAAAATTTCTAATCTAAAGAAAATGGACTTCTATATTCATTAATGAAGGATTTATAGACCAGTAGAACGTCTTCCATAGAAAGGGGTGATCCAAAAATTCGGATGTAGTAGAACCGCGAACGGTTTTTAGTATGTGGGAAAACAGCAAAATATCTTCTCAAATAGAGCTGTCCTTTAAGGTGAGTCATTTTGATTCTGTAGTCTATGGACATCCACAGGCGTCCATTGGATAGATGACAATACAAATGTCTTCTTCTGATAGAAGATCTTTCATAGAATTTTTTAAGGTTGAAGGTGTTCTGCGATTAAAAGTGGGATTTAAATTCGTCTCAAAACGATTCTATATTCTCAAAGTTTTTGTGGCGGAATTTTTTGTCCAAAGAATTTCTTATATATTGGAGATCTTAAATGGAACGTCTTCTGAAGACATATCTCTTTAGGCCTTCAGGAAGACCTCCAGCTGCAGAAGATCTTCAAAACCTTTAAAACGCTTGAACTTTCAAAAGATTTTTCTTTTTTTTGACGAGACTTTTAGGATTTAATCTAACTTCATAGATCATCAGAAAGTCTTTGCTCCAAAGGAGGCCATTTTAATAACCTTTACTGGGTGAGATGAAAAAAAATACTAACAACTTCAGACTGCTGTCATTTCTAAGCCACTCGTCCGACAGCTGTTAGAATTATTCCAGTGACAGCTCATTATATTGTTTACAAGTGTACAAATGCAGTTTGGTGAGAATTTTCCAGAAAATAAGAGCTTACGAATCTCGTCACTTGGGTAAAAAAATGTTTTTTTGTCATAGAAGTTATTTTTAAAATAACTTCTGGGGAGAATATCCCAGACAAGAAACAAGGGAACTGATGAGGATTGGTGGCTCTTTCCGAAACCTAGGTATTCCCTGCCTTACCCCCTGGTAAACATTACCATC
The DNA here is from genome assembly GCF_030504385.1 of Musca domestica. NCBI lineage: Eukaryota > Metazoa > Arthropoda > Insecta > Diptera > Muscidae > Musca > Musca domestica. Next base: position 8,836,995 of record NW_026712321.1, on the reverse strand, counting down.
GTTCTCCACTCATAAACAAACGTTGTTTTTGTAAAAACAACAATAATGGGATTTTGCCTGACGATTTTGCAACAAAAAAATACTATGGTATCCCAAATAAGCAAGCCAAACACTGTTCTAAAAATAAGTTATTCGTGATAGAATTCAAACGAGATAGTGTGATTTATTTGTATTTGGCTGGAAACACACCAGGGATTATCGTTAGAGCACTCCAGCATTTAAAACTCTGTTGTGGTTCGTTCCATCGTTCGTTACCGTGATACTGGTAGCGTAGCCCGACGTCAAGGAAGTGGACGGAAGAAAACAGCAACATTAGCAGAAATGGTTCGAAGAGTATAGAAGCGACTTGATCGAAACCAGCATTGTGGTGGCTGAAAAATGCCTCGTGAGCTGAACAAATCGCAATATTTCATTCGGCAAATATTGAAAAAATGAGGTCGGGGCAAAGCCATTGAAATTCCAAAAAGTGCATGAACTTACACCGGCACAGAAAGAAAATAGACTCAAAAGAGCTAAAGAGTTGCTTCGCTTGGCCGAAAATGGAGAACTGACGAATTTGGTTTTCTCCGATGAGAAAACATTCGTTGTCCAGCAGTTTGTAAACAAAAAAATAATCGTGTGTGCTTGCCAAAGAGGTCAGCTGAAAATGTGCACCTTTGGTTGGCCACCAGAACTCAAGCGCCGGCCATGGTGATGGTGTGGGCTGCCACAACAGCCGATGGTTACTCTCCGCTCGTATTAATTGACCGTGCCATCAGAATAAATACCGAATATTATCGCAAAAATATTCTGGAGGGTGTATTAAAGCATTGGACACGCAAACATTTTGGCCGCAGGCCGTTGGACATTCCAACAGGACTCAGCACCATCCCGCTCAGCACGCATTACCCAAGAATGGTTAAAAATAAGGTTTCTCGCTTCATTTCCAGCGCACAATGGTCACCAAAATCTCCGGATACCAATCCGTTGGACTATTGTGTTTGGAGTATTTTGGAAAGCAAGGTCGGCACTAAAAAATATCAAAGTGTCGATCACCTCAAGCAAGCGCTTCGCCGGAAATGGGCCGAAATACCGCAGAGCAACATTCGGGCAGCGTGTGACTTTTTCATTGGCCGTTTGAAGGCCATAGTTCGTGACAAAGGTGACCGATTTGTACAAATCTAACCGATTCGAACAAATCTAAACTTGTTCTAAAATCATTTAATAAAATTTAAAAGAAAATGTAAAAAATTATGGCTCTTGACTTTGTTGCAGTTTTGTTTACCTCACCCTGTGACCAAGTACTTTTAAATATTCGATTCCTAATTTGGTTGCTTTCTCAGTTTATATTTTGGCAATTTCTCTAAGCCCTCACAAATTCTAACATCAGTCCTTTTCCTAAGACAGAGTGCCATGACCCGTTCCTCGTAGCTTTTGGAATCCTTAACCTACGTTTTCATGTCATACATTGAATCCTTTCCCCAAGTCCACAAAAATATACCATATTTTTTTTTAAATTTCGGGTCCTTAGATTGAGTCATTGCTTTCTCCGTGACAATACGCCCAAATTATGAGCCTGTCATTTGTAAAAGTCATGCGGAAGTCGTTTATATAAATTTTCAAATCATCACAAATGCATTGTTATCACTCTATGACCAGGAGAGAGGTATTTAAATGGGCCATTGACCACCGCTTTTAATTTCATTAGAACACGAAGTAAATTCCGCTCCTTCTGAACAAACGAATCAGTAACCATAGAATTTTTCTTCCAACTTCCCGAGTCAATATCCATTTGGTAATAAATGCAATAAAACAAGTAAAGCAGCTAAATTCGTCCGGGTCGAACTTTTTTTTACACCCTCCACCAATCGGAAGAACTAGAAATTTTTCAAAAAAAAAATCCGCCGAAATTTGAAACAATTCCGGTAAATACTGTCGCTAAAATCATGAAAATACCGAATATCGGGAGCTACCGCTGTATGGAAGCTATACGAAGACGTGGCTCTTCACAGACAATTTTCTGTCGTAGGCTGTAGAATCTCTTACGAACTTCAAATTCCAAATTTGAAACAATTCCGGTGAATAATGTCGCTTAAATAACCAAATAACCGAAAATAAGGAGGTATCATCATATGGGGGCTATACCAAAACGTGGACCTACATGGCACATTTTAAATACCAAAAGTCCTGCAGACATAATATAAATTTGAGTAAAATTTTATCAACCTACTTCATTTTGTTCGGAAACTAGAGTAATTTCCACAGACGGACGGATATCGCTGAATCGACATAGAATTTTATGCTGATCAAGAATACTTATTCTTTGTGGGGTCTAAAAGGTATATTTTGAGGTGTTACAAACGGAATGACAAACTTAATATACCCTCCATACTATGGTGGCGGGCATAAAAATAATCCACCAATGACCCATACACATTGTTTTATTGCTGTTCGTTTACATTAAGGATTTGTTTTTGATACCACTTCGTCTCTACTCCTCCATCACCTCCTCCCCCATCCATCTCTTCAATGCGGCATTGTTTTAACAGAAATCATGATGCATAACTAAAAAATGCATTTATGCTTAAAATGCAGGCAAACAACAAAACAATCCCCTCCTCCTCTCATCCACAACCACACAATCTCCCAAGCCATCATCAAGCGACAGACTATTATACTAACCAACATTACCATCCGAAACGAAGGACCCCGAGTTTAAACACAAAAATGTGCCGCAGCAAAGACATGCTGGTGCTACGCCAAGAATATTTCAAATTCGTTATTTGTATTCAACAACAACGAAAAAGCAAAGAAGTACAACAATACAAGAATTATGCTGCAACCCAGTCCAAAGAAGGCGAAGACGTGGAGTAAGCGGGAGCATTAGAGGCACAAGAGGAAGAAGAATCGCTGTTCCGGACAGTTTTTCTTTTTTTGTATAATTTGAAAAACTTTTATTTGCACGCATTCGTACGTGTTTCAATTGACTGATACTTAGTTGGGGAGGTTCGATGGCTGCGGGGTTGGGAGGTCGGTCGGTTGGGTCAGTAAAGAAGGTGGAATTGCATTGCATCATTGTTTTGTCGTCATTGTTGTTGTTGATTTTCCATTTTCGAACATGCGTTTCCTCATGGATGATGGCAGTAACCCTGTGGGGCAATTGTTTATGTAATGTTCTGCCAGCGATGTGTAATGGGCATCTTGATTGTAAATGATTTAAATGAAGGTAAATGCTGTGCACAGTGGTGGACAAAATTTCGTTTCATACAAACGAATCAAGATTTATAAGACCATCTTAATAAGTTAAAGTTGATTCAATTGTTGTACGAACTTTAAATCACGAGCACTTCGTTAGGTCATTAAACCCATGTCTAATGATCATTGACCCCATACCAAAACGTCATTGACCTCACGTCAAAAGATCATTGACTCCATGTCGACAGGTCATTGGCCTCATGTCAAAGGGTCATTGACTCCATGTCAAAGGGTCTGGTTTGACATTTGACAGCTGGTCAAGCGTCATTGACCCCATGTCAAAAGGTCATTGACCACATTTCAAAAGTCATTGGCCTTATGTCAAAAGGTCATTGACCCCACGTTGAAAGGCCATTGGTCCCATGTGAATGGATCAGCTGTCAAATGTCAGCTGTTAGCTTTCAACAGTTAAAGTCAAATGTCAGCTGTCAAAGTCAAAGTTGACAGCTGACCCTTTGGCATGGTGTCAATGACCCTTGACGAAATGTCAGCTGTCAAATGTCAACTGTCAAAACTGACAGCTGACCCTTTAACATGGGCCCAATGACATTTCGACATGTCAAAAGGTCACTGACCCTACGTCAAAAGGTCATTTTAACCCATGTCAAAAGGTCATCGACCTTGACATCTAACATTTGACTTTGACAGCTGACATTAGACTTTAACAGTTGAAAGCTGACATTAAACTTTGACAGTTGACAGCTGACATTTGACTGTTGACATCTTACATTTGGCACTGATATTTGAAAGCTGACATTTGAGAGTTGACGTTGACATTTGACAGCTGACATTTGACTTTGACAGCTGACTTTTAACTTTAACAGTTGAAAGCAGATATTTGACAGTTGGCATTTGACAGCTTACATTTGGCACTTATATTTGACAGCTGACATTTGAGAGTTGACGGTTGACATTTTACAGCTGACATTTGACAGCTGACATTTGAAACTCACATTTGACACTGACTCTGATATTTGACAGCTGACATTTGAGAGTTGACATTTGACAGCTGACATTTAAGAGTTGACAGTTGACAGCTGACATTTGACAATTGACAGTTGCCATTTGACTGTTTACATTTGGCTGTTGACATTTCACTGTAGACATTTGACTATTGACATGTGACAGCTGACATATGAAACTAACATTTCACTTTGACAGTTGACAGCTGACTTCATGTCAAAAGGTCATTGGCCAATGTCAAAAGGTTGTTGACCTCATGTCGAAAAATAATTGGTAGCTAAAATCATCAAAATAAGGAATATCGGGAGGTATCATTATATAATGGGGCTATATGAAGACGTGGACCGGCACAGACAATTTTCTGTCATAGTACCTATTACGAACCTCAAACAATTCCGGTGAATAATGTCAATAAAATCATCAAAATACCGAATATCGGGAGGTACCGTTATATGGGGCTATACGAAGACGTGGGCCGGCACAGACAATTTTCTGTCGTAGGCTGTAGCACCTATTACTAACCTCAAATACCACATTTGAAACAAATCCGGTGAATAATGTCGCTAAAATCATTAAAATACCGAATATCGGGAGGTACCGTTATATAGGGGCCATACGAAGACGTTAACCGGCACAGACAATTTTCTGTCGTAGGCTGTAGTGTCCATTACGAACCTCAAATACCAAATTTGAAACAATTCCGGTGAATAATGTCGCTAAAATCATCAAAATATCGAATATCGGGAGGTACCGTTATATGGGGGTTATACGAAGATGTGGACCGGCACAGGCAATTTTCTGTCTTAGGCTGTAGTACCTATTACGAACCTCAAATACCAAATCTGAAATAGTTCTGGTAAATAACGTCGCTAAAATCATTAAAATACCGAATATCGGGAGGTACCGTTATATGGGGACTACACGAAGACGTCGACAGGCACAGACAATTTTCTGTCGTAGGCTGTAGTACCTATTACGAACTTCAAATACCAAATTTGAAATAGTTCTGGTAAATAACGTCGCTAAAATCATCAAAATACCGAATATCGGGAGGTACCGTTATATGGGGGCTATATCAAAACGTAGACCTACATGGCCCATTTTCAATACCAAAAGTCCAGCAGACATAACATACATTTGAGTAAAATTTTATCAATCTACTTCAATGCGTTCGGAAGCTAGAGTGATTTCCACAGACGGACAGACTGATAGACAGACAGACGGACGGACATCGCTAAATCGACATAGAATTTTATGCTGATCAATGTATATTTCGATGTGTTACAAACGGAATGACAGACTTAATATACCCTCCATATAGTGGAGGGTATAAAAAGCTGTCACACACCGAAATGTTAAGTTTAAGGAGTTATGGCCATTTTAAAATTTTGAATAATTCATGCCTAGAAAACTGATCAGAAAATAATAGCTAAACACGCCGAAATCTTAATATTTTAAAGAGTTGTGGCCATTTTAGAGCCCTTGAGGTCCGCTGCGTACGTCCCTCGGAGGAATTCCCTAAAAAACTTGAATAATTCATGCCTAGAAAACTGATCACAAATAATAGCTAAAAACGCCGAAATATTAATATTTTAAGGAGTTATGGCCATTTGAGAGGCCTTGAGATCCGCTGCATACTTCCCTCGGTGTTATTCCCAAAAAAAAAAAAAACTCGTCCCATCCGAATTGCTGGCCTCCTTTCCATTCTTTTATCTTCAGAGATTTCACTTTCATGTTTTGTTCATTCATATTTTTGGTCATTGTTTATTTTTTTTTTTTTTTTTTGTTATTCCTTTTGTGGTTTATTTAAAACAAAAATAGATATGAAAATTCTCCCGAGACAATGGTCCATGGCTGTCATGCTTCTGTTTTTAAATATAACCATACTCGTCTGAATATATTTGTGATTTTGAGGGATTATAACGACCACATACATGCATACATACGAGTACTCGTATGTGTGTCTGTGGATTTTATGGTGCCACTGACTGTAATGCACAAAGGACTGGGCCTGGGGCAGTGATTTTGGTTTTCATTTTTGTTGTTGTTGTTTTTTTTTCCTACATGGAAAATAAAAACAATGACAACAACCAGAATTGGAACAAAAATTTTAAATCCTTCAAATTTAACATACAATGGCATAAAATTGAAAAATTTAACAACTTTGTTTGTTCAATTTATGAAGAGAGAATCTTAAATTCGGGAAAGAGTGGGGGGTTAGAACCCCATGTAAGTATTTATGTGTGTGTGTGTGTAGCTGGCATTTAGGAATTTCCAGTTGATGACATGTTGAAAATGCAATCAACATTTATTTGAGTTAGGTTTAGGATACCTGTGACAATATCGAGCGACAATCGCTGACAAAGTTTATGGAGCATCGAACTTTTGGTATGACAGGTTTCGAATAAAACGGCTTTCAGTTAAGGGGAGAAAAATGTTTTATGAACGTGTCAGGAAAATTATTAAATGTTTCAATTTTTGGGACATTAAAAAAGTATGGAGAGTATATTATGTTTGTCATTCCGTTTGTAACACCTCGAAACAAACATTTTAGATCCCACAAAGTATCTGAAGCAAATTCTTGATAAGCGTAAAATTCTATGTCGATTTAGCAATGTCCGTCCGTCTGTGGAAATCACTCTAGCTTCCGAACAAAATGAAGTAGATTTATAAAATTTTACTCAAATATGTAATATGTCTGCAGGTCATGTAGGTCTACGTTTTTTTTTTTTTTTTTTTTTTTTTTTTTTTTTTTTTTGGATAATACCTCCCTTTTTCAGTATTTTGGTGATTTAAACGACATTATTTACCGGAATTGTTTCAAAATTGGAATTTGAAGTCCGTCATGGTTACTACAGCCTATTATAGAAAATTGCAGGGCTACGTCTTCGTATAGCTCCCATACAGCGTTACCTCCCTATATTCGGTATTTTGATGACTTTAGCGACATTATTCACCGGAAATGTTTCAAATTTGGAATTTGAAATTCGTAATAGATAAAGCAGCCTATGACAGAAAATTTTCTTTGCGGGTCCACGTCTTCGTATAGCCCCCATATGACGGCAGCTCCCGATATTCGGCATTTTGATGATTTTTGTGTTATTATTCACCGAATTTGTTTTAAATTTGGTATTTGAAGTTCGTAATGGATACTACGGCCTATGACAGAAAATTGTCTGTGCAGGTCCACGTCTTCGTATAGTTCCCATATAACGGTACCTCCCGATTTTCGGTACTTTGATGATTTTTGCGACATTATTCACCGGAATGGTTTCAAATTTGGTAATTGAAGATCGTAATGGATACTACTGTCTATAACAAAAAATTGTCTGTGCAAGGCTACCTCTTCGTATAGCTTCCATACAGCCGTACCTCCCTATATTCGGTATTTTGGTGATTTAAGCGACATTATTCACCGGAACTGTTTCAAATTTAGTATTTGAAGTTCGTATTGGATACTCTAACCTGATACATAAAATTGTCTGTGCAGGGTCATGTCTTCGTATAGCCCCCATATAACAGTACCTCCCGATATTCGGTATTTTAATGATTTTAGTGACATTTTTCACCCGAATAGTTTCAAATTTGGTGTTTGAAGTTCGTAATGGATATTGCAGCCTTAGACAGAAAAGTTTCTGTGTCGGTCCACGTCTTCGTATAGCCCCCATATAACAGTACTTCCCGATATTCGGTATTTTGGTGATTTTAGCGACATTATTTACCGAAATTGTTTCAAATTTGGTATTTGAAGTTCGTCATGGATACTACAGCCTAAGACAGAAAATTGTCTGTGCAGGTCCACGTTTTCGTATAGCCCCCAAATAGCGGTACCTCTGGATATTCCGCATTTTAATGATTTTAGCGACATTATTCACCGGAATTGTTTTAAATTTGGTGTTTGAAGTTCATAATGGATACTACAGCCTGAGACAGAAAATTGTCTGTGCAGGTCTACGTCTTCGTATAGCCCCCATATAACAGCACCACCCGATATTCGGTATTTTGATGATTTTAACGACATTATTCACCAGAAATGTTTCAGATTTGGTATTTGAAGTTCGTAATGGATACTACAGCCTATGACAGAAAATTGTTCGGGCAGGTCCACGTCTTCGTATAGCCCCCATATATCGGTACCTCCTGATATTCGGTATTTTAATGATTTTAGCGACATTATTCACCGGAAATGTTTAAAATTTGGTATTTGAAGTTCGTAAAGGATACCATATAGTGGTACCTCCCGATTTTTGGTAATTTTTTGATGTTACCGCCATTATTCACCGGAATTGTTTCTAATTTGGTAATTGAAGTTCGCATGGGATATTACAGCCTATGACAGAAAATTGTCTGTGCAGGTCCACGTCTTCGCATAGCCCCCATATAACGGTACCACCCGATATTCGGTATTTTTATAATTTTAGCGACATTATTCACCGGAATTTTTTTCAAGTTTCGCATTTGAATATTGTAATGGCTTATGACAAAAGTTTCCATGTAGTCGTATAGACCCTAATATAACGGCTATCTTTGGTCTTTTTATTATTTTAACCGAATTTTTAACGGATTTTTTTTTAGAATTGCCAAATTCGTTCCAAATGGTGGAGGGTATTCAAAGTTCGAACTGGCCGAATTTATAGCTTTTTTACTTGTTTGTTAAAAATTGGAGAGAGGTGTCCTCAAAGATATCAATTTTCTAGGAAGTACTTCCCATCAAACTCTCAAGAATACCAACTTTTTCCCGGAAATACATCCTCTCAAAGTACGAACAAACAATACCCATCTCTCTACGTTTATCCTTTAAAATCATTTTTTCTAAGAATATTTTTTTCAGATTCCTAGGAGATATTTTCCATCAAACACTCAAGGATACCAGGTTTCCTGGAAAGGCTTCCCATCAAACCAACTTATTTTCTATGTGTGAACATCCAATTTTTCTATCTCCTCTCTGCATTTATCCTTTAAAACCTAGTCTTTTTTCCATAAAAATATTTTTTTTTTTTTGTAATGTTTACACGTTGTTACCAAACACTGATATGAGAAAATATTACAAAAACAACACCCCAACAACATGTAAAAAAAAAAGATACAACAAAAATAACAAGAAAATAAAAAACTCTTTTGTCACCAATTGAGAAGGATGGACAAAACGATTTAAGCAAATTGAAAAATACAGACGATGATGACAATGGCTATGGTATGGGTTGTAAGCTTATTTTCCCACCTACAGGTCCCTGCCCACCCCCTCTTCTTCCTGTTCTCTCACTGTTATCCGCTCATTCTGTTCACACACAGCTTTTGCATGTAATAACAGTTTTTAACACATGTTTTCATATCGACCCACAGTCAGTCAGTCGATCGACATGTAAATGTGCTGGCAAATGCATGTCTATACCCACACACACACATGTATGTGTGTGTTTGAGAGTGTTCCTGCAGTCCTTTAAGTCCATCGCAAATGATAGCTGAGAGTGTGAAAAAAAGGCTATTATTTTCTTTTGAAGATTTTTGAAGGGTTTGATGATATGGTTTGTTGGTTTCCGAAAATAAACAAAATATACATTTGATAAGTTCCATTAAAGCAGAACCAGAAGATTGAAATTGAAAATAGAAAATCCTTAGGATTTACGAAACACAATTTTTGGGGAAAGGAAATGTAAATTAACTGGGTGAAGTATTAGAACGTTTTGAAAACAAATTAAAACTGTGTCAGGAGACAGTTTGCCAACAGATACATATTCTCATCGCATGACTATTTAATTATTTATGTGTATACATATAATATATATATATACTAGTCACAATTTCTGGGGAGAGATACTTTAAAACTGACTTTTTGAGAGCAGGCAGTCTCTTGAAAAATATTTAAGAAAACCCCTAATTTTGAATACTTGCTTGAAAAGTATTTCTTAAATTCATATTTTAATTAGAAGTCCTTGAAAGTATTTAAAAACAAATCCACGATTCCTAAGAGGAATTATATGAACATGCATTAAAAACAAGTAAGCAAAGGCTATAGTCGTGCGGGGCCGACCATGTGATACCCTACAACACTACAACATGTTAGAGGCCCTCTTATGTCCAAATCCATTTTGGAAGATTTCGCTTTTGAAATTATGTCACGGAGCACTGCCCAGCATTTTGACCAGTAACATTTGCCCTATATTTACGAACTCCGTTGTGCTCTTTGTTGTTGTGATCCATTTTACAGCTAAATATAATCCAATGGTCATCCAAAATGCTAGATTTCTTCCCTATGATATTTGGCTATATCAGCATAAAAAGCCAGAAGTTCGCCTTTTTGTGTATTTTGGATATCGCCTGTAAGTAATGTTGGTATTTTTCACACAAAAGTAGTGTTCCATTCTACCCACTGTCCTAAATTCCAACTACGAGATTTCGTGTCCCTTGCTTTCTATTTATGACCTTTATAATGGCTGCAAAATCAGGAACATTTTTAGTTGTAGGTCCATTTCAACCCCTAAATTTATTGCGGACATCTTTGAAAACAATAGGTCTAGCCCTTCTGAGCCCAACCCTACCCTTGTGAAAATTTTCGTGAGGATCGGACGATAATTGTAATCTGTATATAATATCCCCAACCTGTGTTGTAAGGTGAAAAAATATTACAAAATACACACTTCAATATTATGAGTCAAATTGAAAAAACGCATGCGATAAAAAATATGAAAAAAAAAATGTCACAAAATACTACAAAATCTATATTAACATCATTATTGGCATCTTTTTATGCGATATTTTTACATTTTATCCTTTTACGCCAAGAGGGCATTCTGAATTCACAAAATTTTTCAAAATCGATCCAGTCATTCTTCAGATATAAGCATTTCCTTGGTATATATACATTGTATATATTTCGCTATATATATCCGATATTTTTACTATCGGTATCTACGTAACGGTCAGAATTGACCTATTTGTCTATTTGTGATTTCGCCGGCATTAAAAATATTCGCGGTTTAATGGAAAATTTTACTTTTATTTAACACAAATGTTGTGGCCTATTTCACCCACTAACTATTACCCGATGACCATCAAAATTGGAAGGCTTCCGCCCAGCCCTAAGCTCTAGCCCTATGCTTACTTCCGTGTCGTTTGTCTATAATTGCGACCTGTAGAGCAACTTCAAAATCAGGAATTTTTTCAGTTTTTGGTCCATTGCGACCTGTAGAGTGATTACAAATTAACATGGACAGACGGACGGACATACATAGCTAGATCGACTCAGCTCGGAGAGCTAGGAAGATCTATATATACTTTCCTATGTGGGAAACCAATATTTCGTGGTGTTACATAATTTTTGGCCCAATCAAACTTATAATACCCCCAACACATAGTGTTGTAGGGTATAAAAATAATAATAATGTAATTCTTCCCAGGAAGTCCTTAAAAAATATTTTGAGTATATCCTCGATTATTGGTAAGAAAGTCCTTGAGTTTTTAAATTTACGGTTTAGAGTCCTCCCTTGGAAATTATTTCTAAAAAGTCCTTGCAAACTATTTACAAAAAAAATTGTCGATGTAAAAAAATACGATTTCTGAATAAAGTATTTAAAATTCCTTTAAAAAAACTCATGGCCCTTGGCTTTGAAGTGCTTGTTTTAAAAACAATAGATTTGGCAAGTAAAGTTTTTTTATCCATATTCTTGGCCAGTAATATAAAATAAAAATATAAAAGGGCTATACGAAGACGTGGACCTCCACAGACAATTTTCTATCTTAGGCTTACGAACCTCAAATACCAAATTCAAAACAATGCCGGTGCATAATGTCTTTTAAATCATCAAAATACCGAATATTGCGAGGTACCGTTATATGAGGGCTATACGAAGACGTGGACCTCCACAGACAATTAGCTGTCTTAGGCTGTAGTATCCATTACGAACATCAAATACCAAATAATTCCGGTGAATAATGCCGCTAAAACCATCAAAATACCAAATATCGGGAGGTATCGTTATATGGGGGCTATTCGAAGACGTGGATCTGCACAGACACTTTTCTGTCTTAGGCTGTAGTATCCATGACGAACTTCAAATACCAAATTTGAAATATTTCCGGTGAATAATGTCGCTAAAATCATTAAAATACCGAATATCGGGAGGTACCATTATATGAGGGCTATATGAAGACGTGAACCAGCACAGACAATTTTCTATATTAGGCTGAAGTATCCATTACGAACTTTAAATACCAAACTTGGAACAATTCTGGTGAATAATGTCTCTAAAATAATCAAAATACCGAACATGGGGAGGTACCGCTATATGGGGACTATACGAAGTCGTGGACCCGTACAGATAATTTTCTATATAAGGCTGTAGTATCCATGACGAACATCAAATACCAAATTTGAAACAATTTCGGTGAATAATGTCGTTAAAATCATAAAATCAGGAGGTACCGTTATATGGAGGCTATACGAAGACGTGGACGTTCACAAACAATTTTCTGTTTTAGGCTGTAGTATCCATGACGAAATTCAAATACCCAATTTGAAACAATTCCGGAGAATAATGTCGCTAAAATCATCAAAATATCGAATATCGGGAGGTACCGTTATATGGAGACTATACGAAGACGTGGACTTGCACAGACAATTTTCTGTCTTAGGCTGTAGTATCCATGACGAACCTCAAATACCAAATTTGAAACTATTCCGGTAAATAATGTTGCTAAAATCATCAAAATTCCGGATATCGGGAGGTACCGTTATATGAGGGCTATATGAAGACGTGGACCTACATGGCGCATTTTCAATACCAAAAGTCCTGAAGACATAATATGCATTTGAGTCAAATTTTATCAATCTACTTCATTTCGTTCGGAAGCTAGAGTGATTTCGACAGACAGACAGGCGGACGGACTTCGCTAAATCGACATAGAATTTCATGCTGATCAAGAATATTTATTCTTTGTCGGGTCTAAAATGTATATTTCGTGGTGTTACAAACGAAATTACAATCTTAATACTATGGTGGAGGGTATAAAAATCACGATTTTTGATACTTGAAAATAGCAGGACACTCATAAAAATATTTAGTAAATATTGGAAACTATTTCAAAAAATTCATGCTTAGAAATATTTTTTCCTAATCCTTCTGCCCTGTCCTAAACTTTAATTTCATGCAAAGTTCCGTCAATTGGTCTGAATTTGTAACCTGATTGCGGAACGCGTTTTTGCCAATATTGAGTGTATTTATAAAAATAATCTATCCATCAGAGGAATTAAATAAATTGATAGCACTTTCGACATTGTTTCGATTAACCATTAAACAAGCACCGGGGTCTTTTGTGGTACAACATTTGGGACCTTTGAAATGTTTATGGAATAATAAGGATTATGTGTAATTTCCTGTGTAATTCCTGTGCTAATCTGTCAATTTTTGCCATAGTGCTCAAATAACACCTGTCCAAGATCGGTGGCGCCCAACCACAACATCCACAGCTAAAATAGAAACCTTTTATCCTTAAAATAATAATTTTTTTAAGGTTGAAAGGGAATGTTGGCCATAATCTAAGAGCTATAACAGAATGACATTTTTATGACTTCGGAATGCGTTTTTGTTGGTATTGAGTTATTAAATAAATTACACGTTCCACGTGATTTCGATTAATTATTTAGCAAGCACCATTTGGATCATCGAAATATCGAACTATAAGGATTGTGTGTAATATTTCGAAACGTGTATTCTAAGAACATCTAACATTTTAACACCTGTCTAACATTAGTGGCGCCCAAGCGCAAAATCCACAAACAACACTGAAACCTATTCTTATAAAATTTGATATTTAAAAGATGAAAGCGAATTAAAGAGAAAACCTGAAAAGAATTAGTTCAATAGTCAGAAGGCTATAACAGAATGTAATTTTTACAATTTCGGAATGCAAATTGTAATTCGCCAGTTTTATTATAAAGTTGTCCGTCCTAATCCTTAAAAATGTTATTGAAAAACAAGTAAGTGAAAATAATGGTTGGCCCTATGTTTACACCCTCTGTCGTGCTGATTGGTATTCAAAACGATTTCGCACCAAAGTTTAAGTCAATTTTACGCGCTAAATATTATCCGATGCCCTTTCAAAAGGCTGTCCTAAACTTTACTATCACGCAAAATTCTGTCAATTGGTCTGATTTTGAAACCTGTAAATTAAAATGCCAAACTTTGTGAGGATCGGGTCATACTTTTAAACCGTAGCGTGACGGACGAACGGACGGACATATCAGAAGAACAAATCATCTCGGCGAGATAGGAAGATCCATATATAATAATATCATGGGACTAGGACCAATACTTCGAGGTTTTAAAACCTTTTTGGTCCAATCAAACTTACAAACCCCCCACAAATATTGTTGCAGAGGTCATCCATCCAATTCTTGGTCCTTGTAAAATATTTGTAATTTTCTTTTCTTTAATTATTTCAACTCAATTTTTTAGAAAATTTTAATTCCGACAGAAAGTTTATGAATACAACTACCTTATATGCCGATTTTCTCATATCTAAAGTCTGTAACACAAGTAACGCAATGCCTTTCAAACTGTATGTTGTTACTTCCCACAACAACATGCCCACAACCACTTGTTGCTTCTTTTGCAACATTACTACGACTCGCAACATGTTGCCAGCCAGCAACAATGTTTATTTTCTCCCCCAAACTGAAATGTTTCGCAACATCTAACATGTTCAACTTTTCGATGGCAAATGTTGGGTTCGATCAAACCATCGCATGGTGTCTTAAGCCCATGCAACCGATTCGCTTGCCTGTATGTCTGCCTGCAACCAACTTCATTTCTTTCACAACGACATTGGGTGTTTGAGCCAAGAACCGTCAGTTCGACAGAATCAGTACGACACGGCGGGTTAAATGGTTAAAATCGCGCGTGTTGGTCAATGCTGAATTACAACAACGGCTGTCATACGGCATATTACGGTTAACAAAACGAGCTAAGCCATACGTCGTCGTTCGGTCAATGCGTCGTGTGTGTGTGTTTCACAGAGCAGAGAAGAAGAAAAAAAAAACAGGTGCGTTAAATCTAAAACAACAACAAAAAATAAAAGCGAATCAAAAAAAAATTATGAAAATCAAAAAAAGATATTCATTCAATAGATAAGAATCACAAAAGCGAAAAGTGTTAAGGAATTTACTATGAATGTCATGAATAAAAGAGAAGAATCATAATCAGAAAATAAAAACGCCAACAACAGCAGCAGCAATAAGTACAAGGAAACGATAACAAAACAAAAAATAACAACCAGCATAGCAGCAGTAGTATCCAATGGATAGCAATAGAGAGATTGCAGCTCAGCACAAATAACAACAAAAACAACAGCAACGTCTATGATAACAGCAACAACAAAATAGAATTATAAATTATTATAGTTGTCTCAAAATAAAAAATTACGAATATTTTCAGAAAAAGCAAAGAAGTGAAAGAATAAAGCAAAAAAAAAAGAAAGTTAAAATTAATTGCGATTAAAAAATTCTTGAAATCGAAGCAACATTTCAAGTATTTCGTTTTGTTTAAATAGTGTAAAAGTGAATTGGAATATCGTGGCAACAACAACATTTTAACGACTCACCGTTTTTTTGGCCGGGAATTGAGTGAATTGATAAAGGTAATCTACCCGTCAGAGAAATTAAATAAATTGATAGCACGTTCTACATTGTTGCGATTAACCATTAAACAAGCACCGGGGTCTTTTGTGGTACAGCATTTGGGACCTTTGAAATATTTATGGAGTCATAGAACTAGAATTTTTGTGCTTATCTGTCAGTTTTTGTCATTGTGGGCAAATAACACCTGTCCATCACCGGTGGCGCCCAACCATTATTGAAACCTATCATCCTTTAAAAATTTTAGTTTTTAAATGTGGAAAGGAAATGTTAAATGGAATGTTGGCCAAATTTGATAGCTATAACAGAATTTAATTTTTGTGATTTCGGAACTCTTTTTTTCCGATATTGAATGTATCGATAAAAGTAATCTACCTATCTGTGGGATTAAATAAATGCAACCTTTGAAATATTTATGGAATCATAAGGATTATGTGTATTTTTTTTTTTTTTTTTTTTTTTTTTTTTTGGAATAGGTGTGTTTTTGTCGTAGTGTTCAAATAACATCTGCCCGTTACCGGTGGCGCCCAACCATTGAAAATTGGATATATTATCCTAAAAAAAATAATTTTTAAAAATTGAAGGGAAGTATAGGCCATATTCTTAGAGCTTTAACAAAATGTCATTTTTATGATTTCGGAACGCGTTTTTGGCAATATTGAGTGTATTGATAAAAGTAATCTACCTATCTGCGGAATTAAATATATTTATAGCACGTTCTACATTGTTTTGATTAACGATTGAACAATTACAGAGGACTTTTATTGGCACAGCATTTGGGACCTTAGAAATATATTGAAATAAGGACTATGTATAGTTTTTTTTTGGAATTCCTGTGCTAATCTGTCAGTTTTGTCATAGTGTTCAAATAACACCTGTCCAAGATCGGTGGCGCCCAACCACAACATCCACAAACAAAAGTAAAATTTATTATCCTTAAACAAATAAGTTTTTAAAAAGCTGAAAGGGAATGTTGGCCATAATCTCAGAGCTATAACAGAATGTAATGTTTATGATTTCGGAAAGCATTTTTGCCGAAATTAAGTGTATCTGTGTTCTACATTATTTCGATTAACCATTAAACAACCACTCCGGGCTTTTGTAGTACAGCATTTGGAATCTTTGAAATATTTATGGAATCATAAGGATTATGTGTAGTTTTTATTGGAATTTATCTGCTAATCTGTCGTTTTTTGTCATAGTGGTCAAATAACACCTGTTCATCACCGGTGGCGCCCAACCACTACATCCACAGTCAAAAGAAAAACCTATTGTCCTTAAAAAAACCAAGTTTTTAAACGTTGACAGGGAATGTTAGCCATAATCTCAGAGCTATAACAGAATGACATTTTTATGATTTCGGAACGCGTTATTGCCAATATTGAGTGTATTTTTCGAAAAATCTACCCATCAAAGAAATTAAATACATTTATATCACGTTGTACTTTTGTACAAGCACCGGGGACCTTTGTGTTACAGATCTATTTGGTCCATAGAAATATGGAAGCATTAGGATTATGTGTCATATTTCCAAACGTTAGTTCTAATCTGCCAGTTTTTGGCTATCAACACCTGCCCAAAATCAGTGGCGCCCAATCACATTACCCAAAGGCAAAATTTAAATTTATTCTTATAAAATTTATATTTAAAAGGTAAAAGTGAAGACGAAAGTGGAGGACCTGAAAAAATCTAATTGCGTAGATCAAAGGCTAATTTTAATTGTCATTTAATTGTTCTAATCGGCCCGTTTTGGCCAAAGTCTTCCGACAACACCTGCCTAAAATTAATGGCACCCAAGCAAATTTCTAACGTCAAAATTGAAACCTATTTTTATAAAAGAGGATATGGAAGATGAGTGGGATTTGAGGGGAGAACCCTTCCAAAGTCCAAAGCCTGTAACAGAATTTCATTTTTGAGATTTCGGAGGGGGTGCTGTAATCCGCCTGTATTGATTCAAAGTTGTTCGTAAAAAGCTGTCTAACATTAGTGGCGCCCATGAATAAGCATCAAAATTGGATAAATTCACATAAATAGGATAAATGGGAATTGAAGGAAGAAGCTGATCGGATCTATTTTCTAAAAGTAATGCCAATTTTTATACCCTAGTGGTAAGGGTATTATGTCTTTGTGCATTTGTTTGTAACATGGAGAAGGAAACGAGATAGACCCATAGTTACTTTTGAGGAGTTTCATAGAATAACTTTCTGAGTCGATTTATGCATGCCAGCCCGTCTATCCGGCCGTTCGTCTGTCCATATATTCTTGTGAAAAAATTCAGGTCGCATTTGTTATCCGACTGATATGAAATTTTCCAAATAATATTTGTTTGGCCCAATGACGAACCCTATAGAAATTGGTGATAATCGGATCACATTTAGGTTTATTTAGTCCATCACATGCGTAATATGCACTCCACAACAATGATATTTGGTATCGGACAACAGATACTGCTCGAAAATACCTCTGTTAAATTTTATCGAGATCGGTTCAGATTAGGAGATAGCTTTCAATAGATTTGGACGTTTATGTCCCTCACATGCGTAATAGGCATTCGACAACAATGATATTTGGTACCAGATATCTTATAGAGCTTGGAAATACCTCTGCCAAATTTTATCGAGATCGGTTCAGATTTGTATATTGCTCTCATATATATCTTCAACAGATTTCGGGTTAATTGTACACCAAATAGCCAATATCAGTCCAATTGACCTGAATTTTGCCATATCCGACACATTTCAATCTAGAAGCAAGTAAATCGAATTTGGATACAATGGGTTCAGATATAGCTATAGCTCACATATATATGTTTCATCCGATTTGGGGTTTTTAAGGCCCACACAAGAATGATACTTGGTACCGGATATTTGATACTGCTCAAAAAGCCTCCATCAAATTTTATCGAGATATGAAATAGGTTCAGATTAGGATATAGCTCCCATATGTATCTTCAACCGATTTCCGATTTCGGGAGTTAATAGCTTGATCAACATTTCTTGGAGAAATAGGAAAATCTATATACTATACCTAGATGGCGCCCAACATGAGATTGAATACATGAAGGATTTCTCGATGTTCTTATAATTACCTAGAAAATCTGTGTACTTTTTCAAATGGCGCCCAACCCAGGGCAGCTTTATATGCCCGTTTTAGCAGATTTCTTATGTACATTACACATATCCCTGGCTAATGCCTTACAACTTACATATGCTAATATTGAAAATACGATTATCAAAAATGGGATTCGAAATCTTATCCCCTCGTGTTTCCATTTAATTCAATATTTCCTTAAGGTAAAAATCGCTTAAAACTAATTAATCAATCTGCTATCAATATTTTGACTTTTTTATACCCTATCTTCTGGCTCTTTTGTCTTTGATCCAGTTTTTCAGAACATATATTTTCCGTCTATACAATAAAGAAACGTTGAGTAACCTAAATGCCCCGTTCAAACCATTTAAGGGTTAATTTCAAAGCCCAAATACAAAATTCCAACAATTCTCTTAGCATGTTTCTGTTTCACTTTTATTTTGTAAATCTCACTGAAACATTGAAACGCCGTAGTGTTGACACATCACATGCTTTCTTGCGCTCTCGCACAGCCTTAAAATAAACCCTGCATCCGCTGCGCTTTAAGGCTGCCTGCATTGACAGGCATGGCAGACAGACGGACAGACCGACAGACACAAAGTTTGATGGTATTGTTACGCATTCGATGCGATACGATACGTTATTTGGTATGATGACAACGGCAAGTGCGCCAACATACACATGTACCTTGCGGTGACAAAATGTCAAAAGTGACAAGTAATGTTCATATCAATAACTGTCGGATCAAAAATGAGAAAAACTACAAAAAAGGAAATGCAGGAAAAGGAGCCAGGAGGGATAGCAGCGTGGGCTATAGGCGACTCAAAGAAACCTTATGGATGTAGGGAGGTGAGAAGCGCTTTTAAGATATAAATATTTTAAGACTTGTATGAAGCCCATATACGACTCTCGATTAAATGCCCTTTGACCTTGAAAGCTCTATAAGCCAAAGATGAGAAGTACGAGATAGGAGACTTAAAGAAACCTTATGGATGTAGGAAAGTGAGAAGCGCTTCTAAGATATCAAGACTTTAAGAGATCTGAGTCTAGGGATTGTATTTTCGCGTTCAAAATCTATATAAGCCAAAGATGACTCTCACCTGTAGTAGGAAATTGCAATTTTCGATTTTTATATTCGATTTTTGGTCTTGAAGGTCGAATTCGAACTGTGTTAAAAAATCGTAAAGTTGACTTTTCGCAATCAATTTTCGATTTTTTAAGTCACGTATTTTTAGTTTTTAACCTTATTGAGAAAAAAATATATAAGGGATTTTTTACAAAAGAAGACCTTTAAAATGTCATTTAGGGATCCTTACGTCGGTTTTTGATTACTACACTTTTTCTTTTTAAAAGTCGAAATCGAAATTTTTCTGTGGCAGAAATCGCAAAATTCGACTCTTTTAAATGGACCTTTGGTGATGAAATCTTTTCATAATCGATTTTCGAGTTAGGGTCATAGATTTTTAACCGAATTTCAATTTTTTTAAGAGTCAAAGTCATAGATTATTAACCGAATTTCAATTTTTTAAGAGTCACACCCAAAATGCTATTTTTACTGGTTGTACAAAATCGAAGTAATAATCAAAATATTTGAAGCAAAGAAACTAAAACGTCTAAAAATCGACTATTGTTTTCGTCTGTAGATAGGAGAACCTTACCTCGTTAGGGGCAGACCTTCCACAGATCTCCTATATAGGATATCTACACGGCTTTCTAAGATAAGAAAAAAATCGAAAGGCCTTCAGCGGTACGATATTCTTGGAGTCTTCTGTGGAGAGAAGCCTTTTTATACCCTCTACCATACATAGTATAGAGGATATATTTAGTTCGTCATTCCGTTTGTAACTCATCGAAATAATAATTTTAGACCTAACAAAAAATATTTATACTTGATCAGCGTAAAATTCTAAATTAGGCCACGCTAGAGTCAAAACGAATCAAGATAGGAAGCTAAAATTTTGCCCAGACCAGTATTTTGTGCACAGGCAGCTCCAGTTCGAAGATGGGCTATATAGGATACCCTTACCTCGTTAGCGGCAAGACCTTCCACAGACCTCCTATACATAATATCTTCATGGCTTTCTTAGATAGAAAACTTTCCAAAGATCTTCAGCGGTACGATATTGTGGAAGTCTTTCGTAGAGAGAAGCCTTTTTGTGCCCTCCACCATAAATAGTATGGAGGGTATAATAACTTCGTCATTCCGTTTGTAACTCACCGAATTCATAATTTTAAACCTAATAAGGTATATATATTCTTGATCAGCGTAGAATTCTTTGTTGATTTAGGCCTGTCCGTCCGTCTCTCTGACCGTCTGTTGTAATCACGCTAGAGTCAAAACGAATTAAGATAGGAAGCCAAAATTTTGCACAGATCTGTCTTTTGTGTGCAGGCAACTCCAATTCGAAAATGGGCTATATCGGTCCACGATATCGTATAGCCCTCATATAACTGTAATGAGGAGACCCTTACCTCGTTAGCGGCAAGACCTTCCACAAACCTCCTTTATATAATATCTTCATGGCTTTCTTAGATAGAAAACCTTCCATAGATCTTCAGCGGTACGATATTGTGGAAGTCTTCCGTAGGGAGAAGCCTTTTTATACCCTCCACCATACATAGTATGGAGGGTATATTAAGTTCGTCATTCCATTTGTAACTCATCGATATAATAACTTTTGACCTAACAAAGGTATGTTTATTCTCGATCAGTGTAAAATTCTATCACGATGTAGACCTGTCCGTCCGTCCGTCTTTGCAATAGAATTTTCGGAAATTCTACACAAGGAGTCCTTTGTGGGTACTTTACAGTCTGTAAGAGAATTGACTATGTAGGTCCATATAACGATAACTACCGATATTCGGTATTTGGATAATTGAAGCCAAATTTTTCAATAGAACTGTCTGAAATTCTACTGAAGGAACTCCTTCTGAGTACTTTACCCTTTGGAAGAGACTTGCCTATATTGGTCTATGATATCGTATAGCCCCCTTATAACGGTACCCCCGATATTCGGTATTTGGATGATTGAAGTCAAAATTTTCAATGGAATTGTCTGAAAATCCACACAACCAGTTCCTTTTGCGAACTTTACCCCCTAGAAATGAGTTGTCTATATAAGTCCATGATATCATATGGCCCCCATATAGCGGTACCTCCCGATATTCGGTATTTTATTGATTGTAGCTACATTTTCAATAGAATTGTCTGAAATTCCACACAGGGAACTCCTTCTGAGTACTTTTCCCCCTTGGAAAAGAATTGTCTATATACGTCCATGATATCGTATAGCCCCCACATATAACGGTACCTCCCGATATTCGGTATTCTGATGATTGAAGCCAAATTTTTCAATGGAATTGTCTGAAATTCCACACAAGGAACTCCTTCTGAGTACTTCACCGCCTGGAAGGGAATTGTCTATATTTGTCAACGATATCGTATAGCCCCCATTTAAAGGTACCTTCCGATATTCGGCATTTTGATGATTGAAGTCAAATTTTTCAATGGAATTGTCTGAAAATCCACAAAATGAGTTTATTCTGGGTACGTTACCTCCAGGAAGAGAATTGTCTATATAGGTCCATGATATCGTATAGCCCCCATATAACGGTACCTCTCGATATTCGGTATTTTAATTATATTAGCGACATTATTCAACGGAATTGTTTCAAATGTCGTATTTGAAGGTCGAAATCGGTACTACTCCTCCTATGACAAAAAATTATTTATACAGGTCCACGTCTTCGTAGAGCCCCCATATAACGGTTTTTTAAGTGGTATTTTTCGACTGTTTTTTTTTTAATTTTTCAAGATCCTTCCAAATGGTGGAGGGTATCAAAAGTTCGACCCGGCCGAACTTAGGAGCCTTTCTAGTTGTTAGATACACTTTTTATAGACCTTTTTCAAATTTTAAGTTCTTTTACAGATCGAATCCCTTCATTAGCTCGTCTATAGATTAAAAATCTCCTGATTTTCTTCATTAAGTTTTCAAAAATCCTTCACCAAACTTCATTCCTTCCTGTAGGGTGCAAAAGAATAGCAAATAGAAAAAAGTGCTCGCAAAAAAATCTGACCGGACAGTGCGCCAGGCCATTGCTATCTGGCTGACTGGTTGGCTGGCTAGCTGATGGCTAGGCATCATGCCAAGATAACACAACAAATAGCACACAAAAAACAACACCCAAACAAAGGGACAAGTGCAAAAACACATCAAGTAGAATATAATATTGAATTAAAACAAGAAAATCAACAAAAACAATAACAATAACGAGAAAAACTACAAATTTCTTGAGATAAAAACGAAAAAAGAAACAAACTAGAAAACAAGCAACTAAAAAGAAAACATGTTTATTTGAAACAAACAAAACAGGAAATTATAAAAAAATCAACTGAGAGAAGATGTGAAAGAGAGAAAAGTGAGATTAATATATTTGAAAAAAGAGAGATTGATAACTGACCATGTGTTTTTGTGCGTGCCAGTGTGTGTGTGTAAGACATTTTTGAGAAAGCAAGTCAGCAATGCATAACACCGTTATGTCTCTCAGTTTGTGCGGGTGTGTTTGTCAGCTGTTCGGCACCCTCTGTGTCGCTATTTAACGTAGAGTCCTTTTGTGACTCTCAAACCGGGTTGCAACAAGGCCTGCGCCTTATTGTCACTACTCAAATTTGTTTTGTGTTGAGAAAGGTTCCGTGTGTGATTCTCTCTCTCTCTATTGCACTTGCATTTGAGAGTCCGTTGTGAGAGAAATGTTGTAACAATGTAAATAGAAAACCCCTCAAACAAGAAGGAAATAGTAAAACAAAAACAAAATTATAAAAATCGATGAATAGACGAAATTATGAGGGTGGTTTGGAAATTAATATTGTGAGAAATTTGGGTTTTGTGATAACAATAAAAAAATACTGATTGATAATTGTGAAATGATAATTCTAATAATAACAATTATTAGGGAGAATTGTTGAAAGTGTTTTATAAATGGAAGTCAGTAAAAAGCCATTATAAAAATAGCATTTGTGGAAAATATCCTCCAACAATTTTTATATCACTGTCTGATTGTCCGAGGTACTCAAGCTCCCATTTCCGGCTAGAGTTATATCAATAACGTGCGGGGTATCTAATAAATGTTATTTTTCATTCTTTATGTGTAAATTTGATTATGTGTGAGGAAATTTTGATTAAGGTTTGAACAATTCACGGTGATTAAGAATTCAATTTTCCTGGATAAAACACAAAATTTAGTCGTTACCGATTTTAAATTTCTTTATGGAATTCGATAGTAAAGTGCATACAGATTTTTAGGTATAGATGAAGTTTAGCCAATAGAGAACTCTCGGTGATCATATTCGGGCTATAGAAAAACACTCAATATTTATTATATGGCTTATTGTAGGGCAATCAGTAATTTAATGTGTAACTGGTAGACTTCTTAGTTATATATAGCCAGGAAATAGTCTCTAATACATGCTATTGGTTTTTTGCTACTGAGGCGATAATGCAGCTAAGTTCGGCCGGCCCCCAACTTTTATACCTACCACCATTTCGAAGGAACTTGAAAATTTTTCAAAAAAAAATTTCCGTCGAAAAATACCGCGCAAAGGGAAATTTTCATATGGAGGCTATACGAAGACCGTATAAAAGGAGGTGCCATTATATGTGGGCTATGTGAAGACGTAGACTCACGTAAATAATTTTCCGTCAGAGGTTGTTGTATTTATTTCGAGCTTCAAATACGAAATCTGAAACAATTTCTTTGAATAATGTCTCTAAAATAGTCAAAATACCGAATATCAGGAGGTATATTTTATATATACGAAGGCGTGGACCTGCATACGCATTTTTTTGTCATAGGCTGTAGTATCCCTAATGAACTTTTCATACGAAATTTGATATGTCAATAATTTTTTTGCTATGTTTTACTAATGCTATGATCTAAAAACTCATACAAAAAATCGGTCTTAACTCTTTGAAAGATATACATGAATATATACAAGGTTGCCCATATTCGACGAACCTTTGGGTCCATTCCAATCGACGAGGCTTGATCGCAGGCAACATTCTTTGCGTCAATTGAATTTTGTACGGGAACAAATGCAAATCAATGCGAATAATCCGTTGTAAAGTGGACCGAGCCATGCCCAACTGCTGAGAACGGCGTTTTTGGGATGTTCTTGGGGACCTCTCAACACTGGGTAGTACGGCAGCGATATTCTCGGCCGATCGCCTTGGTCGACTTTTATATGGCCACTTCGGATTAGAAAGAGCCTTACCAGTCGAAAATTTTTCGTATAAACGCTTAATGGTGTTCTTAGAATGCGAACTTCTCACATTTTTTAATGTTTTACAAGCACGTTGAGTTTTCACAATTGACTTCTTCTGTTGAATGTAAATTTCAGAGCGCTCGCGTGGCGTGTATTGGTTCATGGTAAAAATCTGTTGGACGGACGCTTCAAACGCGGTATGATGGCATAAAGATAATTACCCAATGCTATGAACTGGCGCCCAACATTAATTGAGACAAGTCAAGAGATATCATAAGCTTATTCGCCAGGAACTATAACAACTGTCTAGGAATCCACCAAAAAAAATTTCACAATGCACTAAAGAATAATTAGAAGAACAATATATATGCGTTCGCTACAATATCAAGCCTGGGTTTAATTTATATCTATTGGTATATATACATATTTGAACAAAATGGCGGCCAATATAAAGTAAAGGAAATAAAATGAATTACTAAACGTTTTGAAATGATGCTCAACGTAAATAGAGACATGTCTTTTTAAGACGGTATAATGTTTATTTTTTTTCGAATATTTTTGAGTTAAAATCTAGTGCCAACCAATCCCCAAAAAAATAATTCCGAAATAATCTAAAGAATAATTCCAAACTAAATTCTTGGACATTAGGTCAAACCTGTCACCATATTTAGGGGATAAGAGACACATATTATTAAAAGAAAATAATCCCGAAAAAATAATTAATGCTATGAAATGGCGCCCAACGTTAACTGGGCAAGTCAAACAATTTTTAAATGAAGACTAAAAAAATTTCAAAAAACACCTAAAAATAATCTATGCCGAAATTAAAAAAAGAAACAATACGCTTTTTAATGATATGAAATGGCGCCCAACGTTGACTGGATTAAGTGAAGAGATTATTTGACCGGACCAATTTTTAAATTAAAAGTAAAGTAATATCGTAAAGTAAAAATGCTCTAGAAACATCAGATCTGCGTAAAAAAAAATAAAAAAATACCCAGACTCCTAGTAAAAATTGGCCTTACATCAAACCTGTCTCAAAAACCTCCCAAGTTTTATAGGAAATTAACCTTATCGTTGGCATATAATCAAACTGAATTCGTACTAATGCATATCTGTCGGGTTCAACTCAGACAATGAAGGATTCATTTGACAATATAGGATAACCACAAATACCAACTTCTTCTGCTTCGAAATAAGAAAAAATCCACTGACCCTGAAATGTTAGGAATCTTTATAGAAATATGTTACACCTGTCTGGAAATTATACCCTGTTAATGTTCAAACAAAATTATTCATGCAAGTCGTATAAAACCCAGACAATGTTGTAACTTGTCAGATATCGATCATATGGTTTGTTGAGATATTTGACGATTAAGCTTGACCACTGCAACACACCATCATTCCAAAAATTGTGTGAGCACAAAAAAACTTCCATAAATTTTAAAAATAAACAAGTTAAAAACCAATAAGTTCGACCGGGCCGAGCTTTGAATACCCTCCACCATTTGGAACGAATTTGGAAATTTTCAAAAAATAAAATCCTTAAAAAATTATGTTAAAATTTTAAAAATACGGAATATAGCCGTTATATTGGGGTCTATACGACGTGGACCTACATAGACATGGTTTGTTATAAGCCATTACCATATTCAAATTCGAAACTTGAAATAAAAGGGTGAATAATGTAGCTAAAATCATCAAAATATCGTATATGGGAAGGTACCTTTATATCGGAGATGTGCAATGACCTGGACCAGCATATACAATTTTCTATCACAGGCTATAGCATCAATTACGAACGTCAAATACGACATCTCAAACAATTTCGGTGGGTATTGTACCTGAGCTCGTCAAAATACCGAATACAGGGAGATACTGATATATGTTGCCTACACGAAGACCTGGACCTGCATAGACAATTTTCTGTCACAGACTGTAGTTCCCATTACCAACTCTAAATACGTAATTTGAAACAATTAATTTGAATCATGACGCTAAAATCATTAAAATACCGAATATCGGGAGGTTAAATTATATGGGGGCTATACGAAGACCTGGACCTGCACAGACAATTATCTGTCTTAGGCTGTAGTATCCATTTCAAACTTCAAATACCAAATTTGAAACAATTCTGGTAAATAAATTCGCCAAAATCAT
Source organism: Musca domestica (assembly GCF_030504385.1). Taxonomy (NCBI): domain Eukaryota; kingdom Metazoa; phylum Arthropoda; class Insecta; order Diptera; family Muscidae; genus Musca; species Musca domestica. The sequence continues at coordinate 8,809,654 of NW_026712321.1, read as the reverse complement.
CAAAATACCGAATATCGGGAGATAAAATTATATGGGGGCTATACGAAGACCTGGACCTGCACAGACAATTTTCTGTCTTAGGTAGTATCTATTTCGAACTTCAAATACCAAATTTGAAACAATTCCGGTGAAAAATGACACTAAAATCATCAAAATAGCGAATATTGGGAGGTACCGTTATATGGGGGCTCTACGAAGACGTAGAGACAATTTTCTGTCGTAGGCTGCAAATACCAAATTTAAAACTATTCCGGTGAATAATGTCGCTAAAATCACAAAAATACCGAATATCGGGAGGTACCGTTATATGGGTGCTATACCAAAACGTGGACCTACATGGCCTATTTTCAATACCAAAAGTCCTGCAGACATAACATACATTTGAGCAAAATTTTATGAATCTACTTCAATTCGTTCGGAAGCTAGAGTGATTTCCACAGACAAACAGACATGGCTATATCGACTTAGAATTTTGCGCTGATCAAGAATATATATACTTTGTTGGGTCTGACATCAGTATTTCGAGGAGTTACAAACGGAATGACAAACTTAATATACCCTCCATAGTATGGTGGAGGGTATAAGAAATGCACTGCCTCGGAAATAGAAAAATGTTAGATTAAACATGTCTAAAAATTTACGAAAATTAAAAGAATCGGTCTTTGTTTTTGGACAAAATTTTAACAATGTATGTTCGAACAGACTTCGCACCAATTCAGGTAATGTTGCAACGCGTTACCAGTGCAACACACCATCATACCATACATTGTAGGAATACAAGTGCCTCGAAATTAAAAAAAAAATCGGTGAATTGAAGAGGTATATTAAAACTCCCAAGACATATGGTAAGGATTGGTTTTAGATGAAACCTGTCCGAAAATGTACAATAAATTGAAGAATTGGTCTTAAAAAAAAAAAAAAAACTATAACAATATATATTTTAGCACAATTCGGTCGAACATCTGCATAATAGTCGTATTAAACTCACGCCTCAGACATCGAAAATATTGTTCTCAGAGGCATATATTTGAAAAGTATTAGTTAAATTGGTTAAAACCTTATGAACAACTTCAAACCATACATTGTATGATTACAACTTCCCCAACAACCCTCGTTAACCCCCAAAATTGCTTAGACCTTAAAGTCGTCTCCCCAAAAATCCACAAAACGAAAAATAATTGCCTTGTCATCTTTTTTTTCCTCCCCTTTCAACTCAGACATGTAAGCATTCCATAACTTTTTTTCGAGGGCTATTTTTGCATTTCATTTCGATTTTTTGTGCCTGTCCGTCCGTCCATTCGTTTGTTTGTTTATTTTCTTTTTGCTGATAGTTTTTAGCCGGTTTCTTGGGTATTCTTTGCCATCATTTGTTTTATTTACTTTCTTCTTTCTTTTTCTGCCCATTTTGGCAAAAAAAAAAAAACAATATTTTCTGAATTCCTTTACATCATTTGGCTCTCAGGCATTCGTAGCATTCGTGTGCCACCATACAACTCGAACATTTCAGTTTTTTTTTTGCCTGGTTGTATGGGAGAATGAGAAAAGACAAGTATGTGCCGTTTAATTGTTGTGTCGTTGTTGTCGTCGTTATTGAGTGGTTGGTTGGTTGCCTGGTTGGTTTGGTTTGCTTGTCAGCAGCAATGCTGTTTTTCATAAAGTACCGTTTTGCCTTCACAGCTGTTTGCTGTTGGCCCCAAACAAAGTTAGGTAGGTGGCGCTGTTTCTGTGTGTGTGTGTGATACCAAGATGCAAGAGAGCGAGCAGTCATTTTTATTTATTTGTAGATTTTTGGTCGCATGACAGACAACCAACCAGCCAGCATGTTGTTAAGTAACTGAACAACATAGCTGTTTAGTTAGTTTGAATGAAAGGTGTTCTTGTCGTCGTCGTCGTCGTTGTGGTGTTGCATTCTTGTTTTGGGGGTTAAGTGTTGTTTATGGCCAAGATGATATGTGTCGCAGCGTTGCTTCCTTAACCTGGGTTTTATATTTCTTCAAACTCCATCGCTGAGACATCATCAACACAACATTTTTAAACGTTATACGACAATCTCTGCTGGTCTTGACACATGTGGTTGGCTGCTTGTCATTCACAAAGGTGTTGTTGTCTTACCGTGTGTTCGATGGCTTTCTGAGTGTATCTTTTGGCGTGTTGTTAGCTAGCGTTTCCATTGTGTTCATAATTTTTATGCATAGATTCAAAAAACAAAAAAGGTTGTATGATTTTTTTCTTTGTTGACTTGCTTTGGCATGATTAATTTGTTTGTAAATTGTATAAATTTTTTGTGGCTTTTTGTTGTGGCTGCTGCTGCCGGTGCCGGTGATGATTGTGATGACGTTCGTTTGCTCTGCTTAGTTTGTTGGTTTTTTGTTTCTTCCGCTGTCCACACTTTTGCTTCGCCCAATTTGGAAAGCAACGTTCATTGACTCTGGAGGGCGTAACATTTTTGGAAGTCATTAAATTGAAGATTTGGTAAAGATGAATATCTTTCTGAATATGGGGAAGTTGCTCTAGATAAGAATTTATCGATGGAAATATATTATTGAACAATAATCATAAAAAAAATTCTAGAAAATGGTGTTATAGGAAAAAAAATTTCAAACAAATTGTTGTTATGGGACAATTTGTTTTCAGAACTTGTTAATAACAGTCAACGGACAACTTTCCCATAGATAATAGTGTTATCGAGCGAATTAAAAAGAAGTTATCAATTAACTTTCCTTTCAAATAGTTGTAATCGGAAAAATTTTCCATAAAAAATGTTGTTATGGAAAAATTTTTCTAGCGAAACAGTTGTTTTCGAACAATTTTTCTATAGAAAATGTTGTTATCGGTCAGCTTTCCTATAGAAAATAATGTTATCGGACAACTTTTCTATAAAAAATATTGTTATCGGAAAACTTTTCTATAGAAAATGTTGTTATCGGACAACTTTTCTATAGAAAATGTTGTTATCGGAAAACTTTTCTGTGGAAAATGTTGTTATCGGAAAACTTTTCTGTGGAAAATGTTGTTATCGGAAAACTTTTCTGTGGAAAATGTTATTATCGGAAAACTTTTCTGTGGAAAATGTTGTTATCGGAAAACTTTTCTGTAGAAAATGTAGTTATCGGACAACATTTCTATAGAAAATGTTGTTATCGGAAAACTTTTCTGTAGAAAATGTAGTTATCGGACAATTTTTCTGCAGAAAATGGTGTTATCGGACAACTTTTCCATAGAACATGTTGTTATCGGACAACTTTTCTATAGAAAATGTTGTTGTCGGACAATTTTTCTATAGAAAATGTTGTTGTCGGACAACTTTTCCATAGAAAAGTTCGTTATCGGACAACTTTTCTATATAAAATGCTGTTATCGGTCAACTTTTCTATAGAAAAGTTCGTTATCGGACAACTTTTCTATAGAAAATGTTGTTATCGGACAACTTTTCTATAGAAAATGTTGTTATCCGACAACTTTTTTTTATAGGAAATGTTATCATCGGACAATTTTTCTATGGAAAATGTTGTTATCGGACAATTATTTTATAGAAAATGTTGTTGTCGACTAACTTTTAAATAGAAAGAGTTTTTATCGAACATGTTTTCTATAGAAAAAGTTGTTATCGGACAATTTTTCCATAGAAAATGTTGTTATCGGACAACTTTTCCATAGAAAATATTGTTATCGGACAACTTTTCCATAGGAAATGTTGTTATCGAATGACTTTTAATTAGAAAAAGTTGTTATCGAACATGTTCTCTATAGAAAAAGTTGTTATCGGACAACTTTTCTATAGAAAAAGTTGTTATCGGACAACTTTTCTATAGAAAAAGTTGTTATCGGACAACTTTTCTATAGAAAAAGTTGTTATCGGACAACTTTTCTATAGAAAAAGTTGTTATCGGACAACTTTTCTATAGAAAAAAGTTGTTATCGGACAACTTTTCTATAGAAAAAAGTTGTTATCGGACAACTTTTCTATAGAAAAAGTTGTTATCGGACAACTTTTCTATAGAAAAAGTTGTTATCGGACCACTTTTCTATAGAAAAAGTTGTTATCGGACAACTTTTCTATAGAAAATGTTGTTATCGGACAACTTTTCTATAGAAAATGTTGTTATCGGACAACTTTTCTATAGAAAATGTTAGTATCGAACAATTTTTCTGTAGAAAATGTTGTTATCGATTATTTTATCTTTTCTGTGGAACTTGTTCGGTTCGACCACTTATCGCACAAAAATTGGAAATTGATTTTTTTCCCAAACTTTTTACAGTTCCGATTATCTGCCTACCTTACAATAACTTTTTCGATTTTATTACCTATTTTGCTTCAATGCCAACAAATTATACTGTCTCTTAGTAATATTGATAATATTTCTCGTAATGCGTGTAAATTTGTTTGTGCTAAGCTAAAAACCGACTGGCTTTCAACAAATGTTGCGTTACTCTGCATAACTGTGGAAAGGCCTTGAAATTTAAACACATGCAAGAGATTTCGATATGCTTCAGTGAAAAACTATACCCAGTTAGATCATTGTCAAGCGACTATTGCACAATGACTAATAATCAGTTTTGAAGTGACACCAATAATAGCAACAACTATTTACCAAACATTGACATTTTACGATTTTCCGAATTTGCATCAAAACTAGACAGCCATGGTTGATGATGGCATTGTAACCTCTATCAACGTTTTTTTTTTTTTTTTTTCAAGCAGCTCATTATCATTGAAATTATTTTGTAAGAGAAGAAAAACTTGTTTCTGTAGAAAAAATATTTATAAACGGTATGGGAAGAATAAACACGTTTTCCAAGATCTATGCAGAATGAAAATTTTTGTTTGCATTTAAATCCATAAGATAATATGTTAAAGATGTTTTAGATAATATTGATTGCTATAGAAGATAAGATCGATAAAATCATTATCTATAGAAAAGTTGTTCGATAAAGACATTTTCTATAGAAAAGATGTTCGATAACAACATTTTCCACAGAAAAGTTGTTCGATAACAACATTTTCCACAGAAAAGTTGTTCGACAACAACATTTTCCATAGAAACGTTGTCCGATAACAACATTTTCTATAGAAAAGATGTCCGACAGTAACATTTTCTATAGAAAAGTTGTCCGATAACAACATTTTCTATAGGAAAGTTGTCCGATAACAACTTTTTCTGTAGGAAAGTTGTCCAATAACAACATTTTCTATAGAAAAGATGTCCGATAACAACATTTTCTATGGAAATGTTGTTCGATAAAAACGTTTTCTATAGAAAAGTTGTCCGATAATAACGTTTTCTTTAGAAAAGTTGTCCATTATTAAAATTGTCTATAGAAAAGTTTTCCAATAATAACATTTTCTATGGAAAAGTTGTACGATAACAACATTTAACATAGAAAAGTTGTCCGATAACAATATTATCTATAGAAAAGTTGTCCGATAACAACATTTTCTATTGAAAAGTTGTCCGATAGCAACATTTTCTATTGAAAAGTTGTCCGATAACAACATTTTCTATAGAAAAGTTGTCCGATAAAAACAGTTTCTATACAAAAGTTGTCCGATAACAACATTTTCTATAGAAAAGTTTTCCGATAACAAAATTTTCTGTAGAAAAGTCGTCCGATAACAACGTTTTCTATAGAAAGGTTGTCCGATAACAACGTTTTCTATAGAAAGGTTGTCCGATAACAACGTTTTCTATAGAAAAGTTGTCCGATAAAAACATTTTCTATAGAAAAGTTGTCCGAAAATCACATTTTCTATAGAAAAGTTTTCCGATAACCACATTTTCTATAGAAAAGGTAGAAAAGTTGTCCGATAACAACATTTTCTGTTTGTCCGATAACAACATTTTCTATAGAAAAGTTGTCCCATAACAATATTTTCTATCGAAAATTTGTCCGATAACAACTTTTTCTATAGAAAAGTTGTCCGATAACAACATTTTCTATCGAAAAATTGTCCAATAACAACATTTTCTATCGAAAAATTGTCCGATAACAACATTTTCTATAGAAAAGTTGTCCGATAACAACATTTACTATAGAAAAGTTGTTCGATAACAACATTACCTATAAAAAAGTTTTCCTATAACAACTTTTTCTATAGAAAAGTTGTCCGATAACAACATTTTCTATGGAAAAGTTCTCCGATAACAACCTTTTCTATAGAAAAGTTGTTCGATAACAACATCGCCTATAAAAAAGTTGTTCGAAAACAACATTTTCTATAGAAAAGTTGTCCGATAACAACACTTCCTATAAAAAAGATGACCGACAACAACATATTCTATAGATAACAACATTTTCTATGGAAGAGTTGTACGATAACAACATTTTCTTTAGAAAAGTTGTTCGATAACAACAGTTTCTATAGAAAATATGTCCGATAATAATATTTTTTTTTATGTAGACGTTTGTCGATAACAATGTTTTTTTTTTGAAAAGCTAACCGATAACAATGTTTTCTATTCTATTTATTTAAAGAAAATATTGTTATCGAGCAACTTTTTTTGTTGTCATCGACTTTGTTAGAAAATTATTTTATCGAAAATTTTTTTGGGCGAAAAGTTTTTACTGAAACCCATTTCAGTTGGAACAGAGGAAATTAAGGCACTTTTTGAATTTCCCCATCCCTTACCCCATTCATCACAACATTCTTGTTCATTCATTCCATTAACAATCTCCATTTAAACGTTCACATGTAATTTGATATTCTTTGAGGTTCGTTAAACAAAAACCAAAAAAAAGTACAGCAAATGAATAAAAAATGTTTTGTGGCATTGCCCATGATTATAAAGCTGATGATGATGATGATGAGGATTTTAATGAAGATGATGTTGTTTTTGTTGTTGGTTCTTACACATATTTGGTGCTAAAATTTGGATTTCAAAAAAAGAATTCTGTTATAATTTCCTCTCGCCACCACTCCACCCCAGCCAAGGTAACTGATGCGTATGCAGAATTTTTTTTTAATTTGCTTTTATGTTTTCTTTTGTGTTTTAATATGATTTTTTGAGTGGTATTATTAACATTGTTTGTTGATGTTGTTGTTGTTAATGACAGTGTCATTGTTAATTTCATGGATTTAGACATGATTTTGCTTCTGTTTTTTTGGTTTGGAGTGGTTTGCGGTGGTTATGCCCCAAAAAACTTCACGCATCCAGCGTACCAAAAATTATTCTAAACTGTACATGGGAAGCAACAAAAAATCTAATTAGCACTCCAATGCAATTGTCAAAGAATGGGAGGTGGATGGGGGGGTCTAAGCAGGTGGGTGGCAACTGGGCGTTTGGGTTGTTAGGCAGTTATGGCTTCTTTATTTAGGTTACACAGGCTCCAGGTTGATATGGTTCTATGTTTAGAGATACAAAAACACATGACAACCGTTAATTAGCAGAAGATAATAATGGAGGATATGCCTGGGTGCCGGTTTCATAATCAATAACGGCAGAGCCAATTAAAATGGATTGGAAAACAAGAAGATAGAGGGGTGAAAAGAGAAAAAATGTTCTCAATATCTCTCAGAGTTTGTTGTTCTTTTTTTCCGAGACTCTTTACATTGAGTGCTCGTGAGCATTTTTTTATTCCCAAACAAATAAAGTTGTAATTCCACACACAAAGACATGACAACAATTCTGAATATCTAAATGCCAAGCAGAGGTAAACACACTACCCAAGCCGGCTTTAATTAATATTCATAAAACGTTTAATTTATTTATTTGAAATCACAACAATTGTTCAACAAAAAAACAACAAAAAACGACATTTTATCTTTAAGAATTTGTAAAACCCCTTCCTCATACCGGCGAGCCAACCAAGGGCAATCGTCTTTGGTGGAATAGTTTGAATACCAGCAATCTGGAATGGCAGCGGTGGGCCTCTGACCGATAGAAAAAAAACTTAAAACTAGATAACATTGTTGAGCATAGTTTTGGACACCAACAACAAGACTGGGGCACGATAATAGTAAGAAGTATTTTTTTTATTCTATGATTTTAATTCTCAGTTCATTGTCATAAAATCCAAAAAAAAAAAATCAGTCTTTGAATTGAAATAAAAATTTATCCGTTTTTTTTATTTTTTATTAAAACTACTGATATGAAAGAACTTCCGTTTTGTCCAGCAGAGTTGCCAGGAAAAAAATATTTTTAAAAAATCAAATATTATACTGGACTCATAAAAAAATCTCCGCTTTTAGAAGGTCCTTGAAAAAATATTTTTAAAAAATCCATGCTTCTTGAAGGACCTTGAAAAAATAATTTTAAAAAATCCACGTTTCTGTAGGGACCTTGAAAAATATTTTTAAAAAATCCACGTTTCTGTAGGGACCTTGAAAAAATATTTTTAAAAAATCCACGTTTCTGTAGGGACCTTGAAAAAATATTTTTAAAAAATCCACGTTTCTGTAGGGACCTTGAAAAAATAATTTTAAAAAATCCACATTCCACTATGGACTTTGAAAAAGTAATTTTAAAAAATCCACATTCCTTTAGGGACCTTGAAAAAATAATTTTGAAAAATCCACGTTCCTGTAGGGACCTTAAAAAATTAATTTAAAAAAATCCACGTTCCTGTAGGGACCTTGAAAAAATAATTTTAAAAAATCCACGTTCCTGTAGGGACCTTGAAAAAATAATTTTAAAAAATCTACATTCTATTACGGACCTTGAAAAAATAATTTTGAAAAATCCACGTTCCTGTAGGGACCTTGAAAAAATATTTTTAAAAAATCCACGCTTCTTGAAAAAGAAAAAATAATTTTAAAAAATCCACGTTCCTGTAGGGACCTTGAAAAAATAATTTTAAAAAATCCACGTTCCTGTAGGGACCTTGAAAAAATATTTTTAAAAAATCCACGCTTCTTGATAAAGAAAAAATATTTAAAAAAAGTACACGCTTCTTGATGAAGAAAAAATATTTAAAAAAAATACACGATTCTTGATGAAGAAAAAATATTTTTAAAAAATCCACGCTTCTTGATAAAGAAAAAATATTTAAAAAAAGTACACGCTTCTTGATGAAGAAAAAATATTTTTAAAAAATCCACGCTTCTTGATGAAGAAAAAATATTTTTAAAAAATCCACGCTTCTTGATGAAGAAAAAATATTTTTAAAAAATCCAGGCTTCTTGATGAAGAAAAAATATTTTTAAAAAATCCAGGCTTCTTGATGAAGAAAAAATATTTTTAAAAAATCCACGCTTCTTGATGGAGCAAAAATATTTTAAAAAATTGACATTCCTTTACGGACCTTGAAAAAATAATTTTAAAAATTCCCGGCTTCTTGATGAAGAAAAAATATTTTTAAAAAAAATCCACGCTTCTTGATGGAGAAAAAATATTTTAAAAAATTGACATTCCTTTACGGACCTTGAAAAAATAATTTTAAAAAATCCACGTTCCTGTAGGGACCTTGAAAAAATAATTTTAAAAAATCCACATTCCTGTAAGGACTTTTAAAAATAATTTTAAAAACTCCAAGCTTTTTGGTGGGGACCTTGAAAAAATATTTTTAAAAAATCCACGTTCCTGTAGGGACCTTGAAAAAATAATTTTAAAAAATCCACGTTCCTGTAGGGACCTTGAAAAAATAATTTTAAAAAATCCACGTTCCTGTAGGGACCTTGAAAAAATAATTTTAAAAAATCCACGTTCCTGTAGGGACCTTGAAAAAATAATTTTAAAAAATCCACGTTCCTGTAGGGACCTTGAAAAAATAATTTTAAAAAATCCACGTTCCTGTAGGGACCATGAAAAAATAATTTTTAAAAATCCACATTCCTTTATGGACTTTGAAAAAATAATTTTAAAAGATACACTTCCTATATTTAAGTTTTTCGATAACAGAATTTTCTATTGAAAACTTGTTCGATAACAGAATTTTCTATAGAAAAGTCGTCCGAAAACAAAATTGTCTATAGAAAAGGTGTTCGATAAAAACATTTTCTGTCGAAAAGTTTTTCGATAACCACATTTTTTGTCGAAAAGTTGTCCGATAACAACATTTTCTACAGAAAAGTTGTTGGATAACAAAATGTTCTATCGAAAAGTTGTTAAATAACAACATTTTCTATCGAAAAGTTGTTCGATAACAACATTTTCTATCGAAAAGTTGTTCGAAAACTGCATTTTCTACAGAAATGTTGTTAAGATATTTTCAAAGAAATCCACGTTTCCTGATAGACCTTTAAAAAAATATTTTTAAAAAAATCCACGTTTCGTGATAGACCTTTAAAAATATTTTTAAAAAATCCACGTTTCCTTATAGACCTTTAAAAAATATTTTTAAAAAAATCCACTTTTCTGATAATCCTTTAAAAAAATATTTTTAAAGAAATCCACGTTTCCTGATAGACCTTTAAAAAATAGTTTTAAAAAAATTCACGTTTTCTGATAGACCTTTAAAAAATATTTTTAAAGAAATCCACGTTTCCTGATACACCTTTAAAAAAAAATATTTTTAAAAAAATCCACGTTTCCTGACAGACCTTTAAAAAATATTTTTAAAAAAAATCCACGCTTCCTGATAGACCTTTAAAAAATATTTAAAAAAAATCCACGTTTCCTGATAGACCCTTAAAAAAATATTTTTAAAAAATCAACGCTTCCTGATAGACCTTTAAAAAAATATCTTTAAAAAATCCACGTTTCCTGATAGACCTAAAAATCCACGTTTCCTGACAGACCTTTCGATTCTTGTGACCAATCTTATACTAACAATGATATCAAACAAATGAAATGCAGCATTTTTAAACAGTCTTTATTAATCTCGGAAAACGTGTTTGTTCTTGCACATTCAATTTACAACTATATATATTTTCAATAACTATAAAAAAACATGTTTTTCTTCTCTTACAAAATAATTTCAATGATAATGAGCCTTTCGAAAAAAGTTCGATAGAGGTTACAATGCCATCATCAACCATGGCTGTAGAGTAGATTGAGTTTTTTTTGGCTTTGATGCAAAGTTCAGTTAAGAAAAATCGTAAAATGTCAATGTTTGGTAAATTTTTATTGTAAATGTGAAAATATTTTAAAGCTTGTTGTTGTTTTTATTGTCATTTCAAAACTGATTATTAGTCATTGTGCAATAGTCGTTTGACAATGATCTAACTGCGTTTAGTTTTCCACTGAAGCACAACGACGTCTCTTGCATTTGCTTAAATTTCAAGGCCTTTACAGAGTTATGCAAAGTAACGCAACATTTGTTAAAAGCCATAGAGGCCAGCAGTTTTTTTTAGCTTACCACAATCAAATTAACACGCAAAATAGGAAATATCGTAAATATTACTAAGAGACAGAAAAATGCTGCGTAATGAGATGTGTAATTTGTTAGCATTGAAGCGAAATAGGTACTAAATTCGAAAAAAAAAATATTACAAGGTTGCCATATTACCGGAAATTTTACATGACTAAGAAGAAAACATTCAATTGCTTCTATCATTCTGAATAAACAACGTTTGATAGCAACATTTCCTCTTGAAAAGTTGCTCGACAACAACAATTTCCACAGAAAAGTTGTTGGATAACAACTTTTTCCATGGAAAAGTTGTTCGATAACAAAATTTTCTATAGAAAAGTTGTTCGATAACAAAATTTTCTATAGAAAAGTTGTTCGATAACAAAATTTTCTATAGAAAAGTTGTTCGATAACAAAATTTTCTATAGAAAAGTTGTTCGATAACAAAATTTTCTATAGAAAAGTTGTTCGATAACAAAATTTTCTATAGAAAAGTTGTTCGATAACAACATTTTCTATAGAAAAGTTGTTCGATAACAACATTTTCTATAGAAAAGTTGTTCGATAACAACATTTTCTATAGAAAAGTTGTTCGATAACAACATTTTCTATAGAAAAGTTGTTCGATAACAACATTTTCTATAGAAAAGTTGTTCGATAACAACATTTTTTATAGAAAAGTTGTTCGATAACAACATTTTCTATAGAAAAGTTGTCCGAAAACAACATTTTCTATAGAAAAGTTGTCCGATAACAACATTTTCTATAGAAAAGTTCTCCGATAACAACATTTTCTATAGAAAAGTTCTCCGATAACAACATTTTCCATAGAAAAATTGTCCGATAGTAACATTTCCTATAAAAAAGTTGTCGAATAACACCATTTTCTATAGAAAAGTTGTCCGATAACAACCTTTTTTTATAGAAAAGTTGCCCGATAACAACATTTTCAATAGAAAAGTTTTCCGATAACAACATTTTCAATAGAAAAGTTTTCCGATAACAACATTTTCTATCGAAAAGTTGTTCGATAACAACATTTTCTTTAGAAAAGTTGTTCGATAACAACATTTTCTTTAGAAAAGTAATTCGATAACAACATTTTATATAGAAATTATGTTTATCTGGAGAAGTTATTAGATAAAAACATTTTTTCTAGAAAAGTTGCTCGATAACAACATTTTCTATAGGAAAGTTGTTCGATAACAACATTCTCATTTGAAAAGTTGTTTGATAACAACATTTTTTATAGAAAATTTCTCCGATAACAACATTTTTTATAGAAAAGTTGTCCGATAACAACATTTTTCAAGGAAAAGTGGTTTGATAACAAGATTTGCCATGGAAAAGTTGTTCGATAACAACATGGAAAAGATTTTAGATAACAACATTTTTCATGGAAAAGTATTTCGGTAACAACATTTCCTATAGAAAAGTTGTCCGATAACAAAATTTTCTATGGAAAAGTTGTCCGATTAAAACATTTTCTATAGAAAAGTGGTTCGATAACAACATTGAATACATTGAAAAGTGATTAGGTAGCACTTGAAAAATTAAATATTTAGAAAAAAATTTCCTTTATAGACCGATTTTTTGGATGTTGAATTCCCGAATTTAAATGTAATGAAATTTCTCCGATTCCTAAGAATAATGTTCATTTATAGTTTTATTTTTTATCGAATATTTGATAAAAATTAAAACACGTCAGTGTATACATTTCTCGCTTTACACTGCCTGAATAAACACTTAAGGCTCAACAATTCCGAATGTGATAGCTGATAGCAGCACAACAGTCAGCATTCGCCAAACAGCAAACACAACAAAAACGCCACGCTTTTTTGTTATCAGTTTACAGTTAGCGTTTTTTTGCTGGCCCACAAATACATGTCAATGCAATTAAAAACTGAATGGGAATGAAATTGGAATGGAAATGAAAAAACAAAAAAAATATTCGTTGAAAGGCAATCAACACCGGCTCCCTAAAATTATACATAGTTCTTGTATTTTTTCTATTTTTTCTGTTCGCCACCACTTTATTTTTTATTAATTTATTTTTAATGGGTTTCTTTGGTCCCCGTTTATTAATCAAACAAAAAATGTTTGATGTGCCACAAAACATAACAAAAAATGAAACGAACATTAAACGAGATAGCATTTTTCTCCATGATTGCAAAGCTGATTTTTTTTTTGCCTCGTTGACAGAATTTATTTTATTTCGATTATTTTATGGTGTTTCTTTTTCTGAACATTAGCTGGAAGCATGGACGTGGTAATTGATTTAGCAGGCAATCATCGTGGATAGGGGCTAATAATAGAGGCAAAATCAGGCAAATGGAATAGGAAATTCCCGGACCCATAACGTGCATGGCCTTTTTGCCAAATTCTATCTATCCGAAGCCTTAAAATTTGGACAACGCTCCTGATTGCAGAGCAGTATTTTCTTTCCCCCTTTTTTTTTCTGGGCTGGTGTAATTTTCATCACTAACAATAAATTTACACAGCATCAGTACCCTCTTCTTTCAACCGTTTTCAATGAATGTTGATACGGTGTCATTTTCAGTTTTATTTGAGATTTGTTTAAAACACCGAACATGAAAAATATGTTCACACACATTCGTAAAAAAACGGACATTATGCAAGAATGATAAATGATTTTAAATGGGATGAGAGCGGAACAGTATATAGTTGTTGTATATAGAAAAAGGTATTATCGGACGATATCTCGATAAAAAAGCTTGTTATCGAATTTTGTTATCTAAAGGAACGGTTGTTATCGGACAAATTTTCTGTAGAAAAGGCTATCATTGCACATCTTTTCTATAGAAAAGACTGTTATCGGACACAATTTCTATGGAAAATGGTGTTATCGAACAACTTTTTTTTATAGGAAATAGTGTTATCGAACAAGTTTTCTATTCAAAATGGTGTTTTCGAACAACTTTTCTGTACAAAAAGTTGCTATCGAACAACTTTTCTATAGGAAATATTGTTATCGAACAACTTTTCTATAAGAAATATTGTTTTCGAACATCTTTTCTATGGGAAATGTTTTATCGAACAAAATAGAAAATGTTGTTATCGAACAACTTTTCTATAGAAAATGTTGTTATTGAACAACTTTTTTTATAGAAAATGTTGTTATCGAACAACTTTTTTATAGAAAATGTTGTTATCGAACAACTTTTTTATATAAAATGTTGTTATCGAACAACTTTTCTATAGAAAATGTTGTTATCGAACAACTTTTCTATAGAAAATGTTGTTATCGAACAACTTTTCTATAGAAAATGTTGTTATCGAACAACTTTTCTATAGAAAATGTTGTTATCGAACAACTTTTCTATAGAAAATGTTGTTATCGAACATCGTTTATTTAGAAAATTTTAAAAATTTTTTCATCAAAAAACTTTTATTTAGAAAATATTGTTATCGAACAACTTTTATGTGGAAAATGTTGTTATCGAACAACTTTTCTATAGAAAATGTTGTTATTGAAATTATCGTTTATTTAGAAAATATTTTTATCAAACAACTTTTCTATAGAAAATATTGTTATCGAACAACTTTTCTATAGAAAATTTTGTTATCGAACAGTTTTTCTATAGAAAATATTGTTATCGAACAGCTTTTCTGTAGGAAATGTTGTTATCGAACAACTTTTCTATAGAAAATGTTGTTATCGAACAACTTTTCTATAGAAAATGTTGTTATCGAACAACTTTTTTATAGAAAATTTTGTTATCGAACAACTTTTCTATAGAAAATATTGTTATCGAACAACTTTTCTATAGAAAATATTGTTATCGAACAACTTTTCTATAGAAAATGTTGTTATCGAACAACTTTTCTATAGAAAATGTTGTTATCGAACAACTTTTCTATAGAAAATGTTGTTATCGAACAACTTTTCTATAGAAAATGTTGTTATCGAACAACTTTTCTATAGAAAATGTTGTTATCGAACAACTTTTCTATAGAAAATGTTGTTATCGAACAACTTTTCTATAGAAAATGTTGTTATCGAACAACTTTTTTATAGAAAATGTTGTTATAGAACAACTTTTCTATAGAAAATGTTGTTATCAAACATCGTTTATTTAGAAAATGTTGTTATCGAACAACTTTTTTATAGAAAATGTTGTTATCGAACAACATTTCTATAGGAAATATTATTATCGATCTACTTTTATATGAAAAATGTTATTATCGAACTACTTTTCTATAGAAAATGTTGTTATCGATCAACTATTTTGTAGAAAATATTGTTATTGAACAACTTTTTGGTGGAAAATGTTGTTATCGAATAACTTATCTGTGGACAATGTTGTTATCAAACATAGTTTCTTTAGAAAATTTTTTTTATTGAACATCCTTTCTTTAAAAAATTTAGTTATCGGGAAAATTTTTTATGGAAAATATGAGTAGCCGATTTCGTCCAAACTTGATACATCGTAATAATATTACCAAATTTAGATTGAGTTCGAGGATGGCAACATCGGCCCACTCCTACCGGTAACTCCCACACAAAAAATTAAATGTTCAATTGTAGTGTTTTAGATTATCACATATGGTCGGATCCACATTACTTAAGCCTCTGCTTACTTGTTTAATAATAGTTTGTTTTTCTTTTTCTATTTCCAGATAAAAATTTCGAAAATAATATAAACAACAACCTCTTCCACAATACATCACCGGTTTTGCGGATAATTTAACATTTCCTTTCATCACTCCAAAAAAAAAATCCCATGAATTATTAAAATAAGGTAAGTTTTGATTACTTCATAACGCCACAATATAATTTGCAACATTTTCCTTTCAACATATTTTTTTGAAATATTATTTAATAAAATAAGAAAAAAAAACAGAAGCTAATAAAAAATCATGTCTTTGTTTTGTATCAATTAACAAGCGTGGAAATATTTTGGGGGATCGTTTTCTTTTATGATTTGTTTTTTTTTTTCATCTTTTTTGAAGAGGAAATTGTCGCTCTTTGCCCTCTGAACAAAAAGTCTGAAAACTTTTCTGCATAATATCAGCATTATTTCTCTTAATGAGCTCTTAATGCTGCCTGCTAATCAGTGTTAAATTTTATGATCCGCTTAGTTGGCATTTTTTTTTTGCGGCGGGGGGTGGCATCGTGATAATTTGATGCGAAGGCATCTTGTGGAAATTATTTGGAAATTTTGTAATGGTAGAGGATTGGTGGCGATTGGTGTTGTGTTTGTTAAACGTTGTTGAAGCATTATCAAATGGTGGGAATTTTGTGTGTGATACTTCGTTGGTGAAGGTCAATGGGTGTGAGCGATTATTGAAAAAATAAAGCCTTCAATTCTTCTTCAAGGTCCCTAAAAGGACAGTCATACTGTCCCAATTATTCCTTACTCCGATAAAAAAATCAACTACTTTCTCACTTTTTTCGGTTGAAGACCTTTAACACTTTCCCTTGTCCCCTGGTTTCTATTACCCACAAATATTACGAAATCCAAATGCCACAATTTTTATATAACTTCTCAAATAAATCATCATCTCCAGCCCCCTAATAAGTATCCATCATTGTCATTAACGCCACACATAACAAATATCTTCACCGGCAAACAATAAAAACCCCCATCAAAAAAAAAAAAAAAAAAATGAATGAATAACGCCCAAAGACCTTTTGCCAAAGAGTATTGAATTAACGATGATTTCCTGATGAGTTCGATGTGTGATATCACATCGACGCCAGAAGCAGTAGCAGCAACTCATAAACAGCATCTCCCCCATCCCCCCACCCAACAATAGCTTAACAAAATGTTGTTCGTTCGTTCAATAATTTCAATTTGATGGTAGCAAATTATTGCCAATGTTTAAATCAATCTTTGCGCGACCTTTGAAAATAATAGAAATCAATGGGGCTATGTCTGGTGATTGTTATGTTTGTAGGTATGTTGTCTGCAAAAAAAAAAAAAAACAAATAAATAAAAAATAAAACAACAAAATCAAAAGCAATAACATTCATTATCTAACATTAAAATAAACAATTGCGTTTTTTGATGTTATTTTTATTTTATTTTTTTTCTCTGTGAGGAGATTTAATTTATTAACACATTTTGTTTTCTTCGCCAAAAATACACACACACACACTTGCTTTTATGACTTCCGATAAAAAGAAGCGGGTCGTGTTATCTCTTACATAAATATTTTTTTTAAAGCAAAATTAAATATCAGCACATTAGGGTGGTTCACAGGGGGTGGGAAAATTTTAACGAAATCAAAAAATGTCGGAAATAGCATCAAATTTTAGAATAAGTTTAGATTTGTTCGAATTGGTCAGCTTTGGCACGAATTATGGCCTTCAAACTACCAATGAAACCGACACATGCTTCCCGACTGTTGCTCTGCGGTATTTTGGTCCATTCCCAGCGTAGCGCTTGTTTGAAGTGATCGACAAATTTGGTATTTTTTAGTGCCAACATTGCTTTCAAAAATATACTGCAGACAGAATAGTCTAACGGTTTGGTATCCGGAGATTTTGGTGGCCATTTTGCGCTGGAATGAAGTAATCATTCTTGGGTGGCGCGTGCTGAGTCCGATTGGAATGTCCAAGGTCTGCGGCCAAAATGTTTGCGTGCCCAAGGCTTTAATACACCCTCCAGATATTTCGGCATTTATTCTGATGCCACGGTCGATTAACACGAGCGGAGAGAGACAATCGGCTGTTATGGCGGCCCACACCATCACAATGGCTGGCGCTTGAGTTCCGAATATAGCCGTTATATTGGGGTCTATACGAAGTGGACCTACATAGGCGCTGTTTGTTATTAGCCATTACCATATTCAAATTCGAAACTTGATATAAACGGTGAATCAAGGATCAAAATACCGTATATAGGAAGGTGCCTTTATTTCGGAGCTATACGAAGACCTGGACCTACCATAGACAATTTTCTGTCACAGGCTGTAGCATCCATTACGAACTTCAAATACGATATCTCAAACAATTTCGGTGAGTATTGTACCTAAAATCGTCAAAATACCGAATATAGGGAGATACTGACTTTAGTTCCCATTACGAACTTCAAATACCAAATTTGAAACTATTTCGGTGAATAATGTCGCTAAAATCGTCAAAATACCGAATATCAGGAGGTACCGTTATACGGGGGCTATACGAAGACGTTGACCTGCACGGATATTTTTCTGTCTTAGGCTGTAGTATTATTTTCGAACTTTAAATACCAAACTTGAAACAATCCCGGTGAATAATGTCGCTAAAATCGTCAAAATACCGAATATAGGGAGATACTGATATATGGGGCCTATACGAAGACCTGGACCTGCATAGGCAATTTTCTGTCACAGACTTTAGTTCCCATTACGAACTTCAAATACCAAATTTGAAACAATTCCGGTGAATAATGTCGCTTTAATCATCAAAATACCGAATATCGGGATGTACCGTTATATGGGGGCTATACGAAAACGTGGACCTGCACAGACAATTTTCTGTCTTAGGTTGTAGTATCCATTTCGAACTTCAAATACCAAATTTGAAACAATTCCGGTGAATAATGTCGCTAAAATCATTAAAATACCGAATATCGTGGACCTGCACAAACAATTTTCTGTCACAGACTGTAGTTCCTATTACGAACTTCAAATACCAAATTTGAAACTTTTCCGGTGAAAAATGTCGCTCAAATCATTAAAATACCGAATATCGGGAGGTACCGTCATATGGGGCCTATATGAAAACGTGGATCTACATGACCCATTTACGAACTTAATCTGCCTACTGGAAAAATAAACATGTGTGCAAAATTTTAGCCTTCTATCTCAATTCGTTCGAAAGATAACTTGATTACCACAGACAGACGGACAGACAGACATGGCTCCATACTAGAGTGGAGGGTATAAAATTGGAATTCTTCGGTCGTCTGTATTTGCTATCTTACGTATATTTCCAAATCTTCGAAAAATCTGCACATATCCCATATAAGGTATAGGAAGTTACCGATATAGTCCAAATCGAAAGCACGTTGTAATACTTATGTCAGTTTTAGGTCAGAACCTGCCCCATAAAGGGTCAACAGTTTGATTAATC
This sequence comes from Musca domestica, assembly GCF_030504385.1. Lineage (NCBI taxonomy): Eukaryota > Metazoa > Arthropoda > Insecta > Diptera > Muscidae > Musca > Musca domestica. The sequence continues at coordinate 8,790,342 of NW_026712321.1, read as the reverse complement.
ATCACTCAAAGGCTGTCTCTTGTTATACTGTCAATAAAATACCATATTCCCTAAAATATTGCATACTTCAAGGCTGGAATTGTGAAAAATACATTAATAATGGTATTTAGGTGAACTTCACAACCAGATGTGTCTTAAAGAACAAGCTACTGTATTTCTCCCATCAAAAAATATTAAAAAAAAAACACTTCTCTTTAAAATCTTCCGTTTAATTGACATTTATTTGGAAAAAATACTCTTTAAAAAATAATCAACTTTATAAAGTCATACTTAAAAGTTTCTTAACCACAACAAAATAAATAACATCCTAAGTCATAGACATTACCAGGCAACATCCTGGGGCAATTTGTATTTCATTGGGTCCCATATGTTTATTTTAATTACCTCCCCACAAAAATTGGAGAAAAAACAACAAATTTTGACAGCTACTTTAAACTTTGGCAAAACTTTCTATTCATAGGAAAATACTCGTTCATAAATACTTGCCATGTAAACAAAACAAGAACGTAGAGTTCAAGAACATTTCAATGAAATATACTCGAAAATGTATTAAGGCCAAGTTGAGTATTCAAGTTGAATGGATCGAGCAAATAACGACAAAGTCAGGCAAACACAAAAAAAAAAGAAGAGGAGAAATGTCAATACAAATAGAAGTTCAAATACATGTTTGTCATACAAATATACCAAATGACAATAAGTTCTATTATTTTATTTAAAAGTAATGCAATCAAAATTAAAATAATTTGCTTCAATTTTTGAAAATAATAGAATTGGAACATCCCCAAACATCGAGTAAATGTTTGCTGTGTCATTAAAAGTTGAAATTAGAAACAATTAGTGGGGGAAATAATAGAGTAGTTAACAATGGGGAATATTTGAAATATATTTAACACCTGGATATCATTAAAAACTTCACTCCGAACTTGCAGGGTACAGGGTGAGATGAAAAAACTGCAACCAAATTCAGACTACTGTCATTTCTAAGTCACTCGTCCGATAGCTGTTAAAATTATTCCAGTGACAGCTCATTATATGGTTTACAAGGGTACAAAAGCATTTTGGTGAGAATTTTCCAAAAAAATATTCGCGATGGAATTCAAGCGTGATAGTGTGATTTCTTTATATTTGCCTGGAAAACCATAAGGGGCTATCGTTAGAGCACTTTTTGCGTCTCGTACCATTGCTCGTGATACAGATACTGGTAGCGTAGCCCGATGTCAAGGAGGTGGCCGGAGGAAAACAGTAACAGCAACATCAGCAGAAATAGTTCGAAAAGTAAAGAAGCGATTTGATCAAAGCCAGCGTCACAGTGGCCAAAAAATAGCTTGTGAGCTGAAGATATCGCAATATTCAATTCGGCAAATATTGAAAAAATGAGCTCGGGTTAAAGCCATTGAAATTCCAAAAAGTGCAAGAACGTACACAGCAACAGAAAGACTCAAAAGAGCTAAAGAGTTGCTTAGCTTGGCCAAAAATAGTGAACTGCCGAATTTGGTTTTCTCCAATTTGGTTTTCTCCAATGAGTTTACTTGCCATAGAGGTCAGCTGAAAATGTGCACCTTCGGTTGACCACGAGAACTCAAGCGCCGGCCATGGTATTAATCGACCATGGCATAAGAATAAATGCCGAATATTATCGCGAAAATATTCTGGCGTTTGTATTAAAGCTTTGGGCACGCCAACATTTTGGCCACAGACCTTGGACATTCCAATAGGATGGTCACGCACGCGTCAACCAAGAATGGTTTCAAAATAAGGTTTCCCGCTTCATTTCCAGCGCACAATGCCCACCAAAATCTCCGGATAGCAATCCGTGGGACTATTGTGTCTGAAGTATTTTGGAACGCAAAGTAAGCACTAAAAAATACCAAAGTTTCGATCACCTCAAGCAGGCGCTTCGGACCTTGGACATTCCAACAGGACTCAACACTATCGCACTTAGCACGCGCCGCCCAAGAATGGTTACAAAATTAGGTTCCTCGCTTCATTGCCAGCGAAAAATGGCCACCAAAATCTTCGCATACCCATCCGTTGGACAATTGTGTCAGCGCACAATGGCCACCAAAATTTCCGGATACCAATCCGTTGGGTTATTGTGTCTGGAGTATTTTGGAAAGCAAGGTTGGCACTAAAAAGTACCAAAGTTTCGAAATCCTCAAGCAAGCGCTTCGGACATTGGACATTCCAACAGGACTCAACACTATTGCACTCAGCATGCGTCAACCAAGAATGGTTTCAAAATAAGGTTTCCCGCTTCATTTCCAGCACACAATGGCCACCAAAATCTCCGGATACCCATCCGTTGGACTATTGTGTCAGCGCACATTGGCCACCAAATCTCCAAATACCAATCCGTTGGACTATTGTGTCTGGAGTATTTTGGAAAGCAAGGTTGGCACTAAAAAAATACCAAAGTGTCGATCACCTCAAGCAAGCGCTTCGGACTTTGGACATTCCATTAGGACTCAGCACCATCGCCCTCAGGCACGCGCCACCCAAGAATGGTTACAAAATGAGGTTCCTAGCTGCATTTCCAGCGCACAATGGCCACCAAAATCTCGGATACCAATCCGTTGGACTATTGTGTCTGGAGTATTGTGGAAAGCAAGGTTGCCACTAAAAAATACCAAAGTGTTGATCACCTAAGGCAAGCGCTTCGCCGGGAATGGGCCAAAATACCGCAGGGCAGCGTGTAACGTTTGCATTGGCCGTTTGAAGGCCATAATTCGTGCCAAAGGTGACCAATTCGAACAAATCTAAACTTATTCTAAAATTTGATGCTATTTCCGACATTTTTTTGCTTTCATTCAATAAAATTTGAAACAAGGAAAAACCTTGAACATTTGGAACGAATTCGGCAATTCTCAAAAACAATAAAATCCGTTAAAAATTCTGTTAAGATCTTAAAAATACCAAATGTAGCTATTATATTAGGGTCTATACAACGACATGAACCTGCGTAGGTAACATTTGTCGTAAGCCATTACAATATTAAAATGCGAAACTTAAAAAAATCGGTTATAATGTCGATAAAATCAAAATACCGGGAGGTACCGTTATATGGGTGCTCTACGAGGAGGTGGATCTGCACAGACAATTTTCTGTCGTAGGTTGTAGTATCCATTACAAACTTCAAATATCAAATTTGAAAAAATTCTGGTGAAAAATGTCCCTAAAATCATTAAAATACCGAATATTGGTAGGTACTGATATATGGGGGCTCTACGAAGACGTGAACCTGCACAGACAATTTTCTGTCGTAGGCTGTAGTATCCATTACGAACTTCAAATATCAAATTTGGAACTATTCCGGTGAATAATGCCGCTAAAATCATCAAAATACCGAATATCGGGAGGTACCGTTATATGGGGCTATACAAAGATGTGGACCTGCACAGACAATTTTCTGTCTTAGGTTGTAGTATCCATTACGAACTTCAGATACCAAATTTGAAACTATTCCGGCGAATAATGCCGCTAAAATCATCAAAATACCGAATATCGGGAGGTACCGTTATATGGGGACTATACCAAAACGTGGACCTACATTTTCAATACCAAAAGTCCTGCAGACATAACATACATTTGAGCTAAATTTTATTAATCTACTTCAATTCGTTCGAAAGCTAAAGTGATTTCCACAGACGGACAGAGGGATAGACGGACGGACATATATAATATAAAAATGTAAAAATTGATGCGTTCGACTTCGTTGCCGTTTTTTTATCTCACCCTGTATTTGAAACATATTTAGCCCCTGGATATCATTAAAAACTTCACTCCGAAGTTGCAGGGTATTTACAAGTCGTTAGTAAAAATATGTATTTCAATTTAAATTCCTAACACCGCTTTTGATCTTTTCCCCACGCGAAAAGGGCGGGAACTCATTCATCCCAAATCTTCACCCAAAGTCTCATCAGCGGTGCCTTAAGGGGTCTGCTTAGCCAGTTTTGTTGATGATTGCTTAATAACATTTACCGGTTTACGCTTAATTTTTGTTTCGTTTTTTTAAGGTTTTTATTTTTTTCGGGAAATTATTGAAATGCCAATGCGTTTTCACTTGCACTTTCATTGAAATGTGTGTTTTTTACTGGCATTCGAATGTAACAAACAAAAAAAGACATTAAATACCCCATGACGATGATGATAATCTTCCTGAAAAAAAAAATAAAAAAAAAACAATAAAAAAGCGATACCGCCGATTAGCATCTAAATCCCCCAGCAGCAAACACGAGGGCCCAAAAAACCAGTCAGCCAAACAGACATCGCAACCACTGCCAGCAACCTGCCAGAAATACCTGGCAACAACAACCTCTCATAGAAATGCAAATAAAATTAGTAGTATTTTCAATTTTATTTATTCAAAAGGTAAACGCACACACACACACACAGAACGCCAAAAAAAAACAATTGATGATTAATAAGATACAAGAGAGAGAGAGAGAGAGGGGGATAAAACCCAAAACAAGATAAATAAATAAAACTTTGGTCTTTTAAAGACTATCTGACAGATAGGCAGGCTCATTTTATTAAATAAAAATAAATATGCAAATGACAATCTCAAGACGGCTTCATGCAGATTATGGAGGCAGTTGTCATTGATGTTATGACAACATGAATAACCTTCTCAATAAATATGCATATGAGCATGTTTAGATGTATAAGAATGTTTTCAAAATAGTGACATGTGACGAACTGACTTTTCTCATTGAAAAGTTAAAAAATTCGAATTTGATTTTTGTTGGTAGAAAACCAACCCCTAAAGGTCGATATACTTTTTTTAAGAAACGGGTTTGGATTAATTAAATACCCCAGTTTGCTTAGTAAAAATCTTTAAAAGAAGTCGAATTTTGCTCAATCGCAAAGTCGAATTTATAATAACACTGTGTAACAAAAAAAAAATAATTACAGGAAAAATTCACGCAGATTATGAAAGTAGAGCTAAAAATAGAAAATACTTGTATTGGAATTTTGCAGATTTGCATCTCAAAGAAATTTAAATAAAAGGGCAAAGTTCCCCCCAATTCCACATTTGGTGGATGGTATTTGAAGTTTGTCATTCCATATGTAACTCAACGTAGTAATAATTTTATACCCGAGAAGGCATAAATATTCGTGATCAGAGCAAAATTCTCATTCGATTTAACCCTCCGTTTTTATACCTTACACCACAAGGTGGTCAGGGTATTATGTCTTTGTGCATTTGTTTGTAACAGACAGATGGAAACGAGATAGACCCATAGTTCCTTTTGATGATCTGCATAGAATCACATTCTGAGTCGATTTATGCATGTCAGTCCGTCCGTCCGTCTGTCCATGTATTCTTGTGAACAAAATGCAGGTCGCATTTATTATCCGATTGAGATAAAATTTTTCAAACAACATTTGTTTGGCCCAAGGACGAACCCTATTGAAATTGGAGATAATCGGTCAAAATTTATATATAGCTCCCATATATATGTTCGTCCGATTTGCCTTTTATTGTGCACCGAACGTGTAATATCAGATCGAATAGTATGGAATTTTGCACATACAACCAAATTAGGCCTGAAAATAAGTATGCCAAATTTGATCGAAATCGGTTCAGATATAGTTATAGCTCCCATATATATGGTTCATCCGATTTGTTATATTTGTTACCCACAGCCGTAATATGCACTCCGTAACAACGATATTCAGGGAAATTTGTCAAATACAGCTCAGAAATATCTCTGCCAAATTTTATCAAGATCGGTTCTGATTTGGATACAGCTCCCACACATAACTTCGTCCGATTTACATTTTATTGTGCACCAAACGTCTTATATTTGTCCAAATAGGATGAAATTCGGCAATTACGACCGAATTGTGTCTAGAAGCTAGTATGCCAAATTTGTTGAAGATCGGTTCAGATATAGCCATAGCTCCCATATATATTGTTCATCCGATTTGTTATTTTTGTTACCCACAGCCGTAATATGCACTCCGTAACAACGATATTCAGGGAAATTTGTCAAATACCGCTCAGAAATATCTTTGCCAAATTTTATTGAGATCGGTTCAGATTTGGATATAGCTCCCATATATATCTTTATATGATTTCAAATTAATTTCGCACCAAATGGGCAATACAATTCCGAATTTAAAAGATACAAATGCTTCGGCATATTTAGTCCTTTGAACTTTAAATTATAATTATAATCATAGCGTGTATGATTGAATTTTCTCTTCTTTTAATTGTTATATGGAGCTCAACTAAATTAGCAAAGTGGTGTAGGGTATCATAAAGTCGGCCCCGACCGACTTTAAGGCTTTCTTCACTGGTTTTATTATCACTTTCTTCCGAAGGAATTGCGGATTGGAGAGAAAATGTTGAATTTTGGTACACATGAATTTTGGGTAAGATTAAGTTTGAAGATGGGATATATCGGCCAACTTTTTCGAATAGTCTTCATGTAAGCATTTCGATGATTTTCTGGACTTATTTCAACGGAAGTGTTTGGAAGATGGGATTTAAAGGTTCCAACATGTTTCTAAGCCCAAATAACTTAATACAGGTCCACATTTTGGCATATCTCCCATACCCTACCACCCCTTTATCGATATTCTGATGACTCTTCCTATACAGGGTTGCCCATATTCGACGGACCTTTGGGCCCATTCCAATCGACGAGGCTTGTCCGCAGGCAACATTCTTTGCGTCAATTGAATTTTGTACGGGAACAAATGCAAATCAATGCGAATAATCCGTTGTAAAGTGGACCGAGCCATGCCCAACTGCTGAGAACGGCGTTTTTGGGATGTTCTTGGGGACCTCTCAACACTGGTTCGTACGGCAGCGATATTCTCAGCCGATCGTCTTGGTCGACTTTTATATGGCCTCTTCGGATTAGAAAGAGCCTTACTAGTCGAAAATTTTACGTATAAACGCTAAATAGTGTTTTTAGAAGGCGCACTTCTCACATTTTTTTTATACCCTCCACCATACTATGGAGGGTATATTAACTTTGTCATTCCGTTTGTAACTCCTCGAAATACTCATGTCAGACCCAACAAAGTATACATATTCTCGATCAGCATAAAATTCTAAGTCGAATTATCGAAGTCCGTCTGTCTGTCTGTTGTAATCACGCTATCTTTCGAATGAATTGAGATTTGAGACACATGTTTATTTTTCCAGTAGGCAGGCTAAGTTCGTAAATGGGACATGTAGGTCCACGTTTTCATACAGCCCCCATATAACGGTACCTCCCGATATTCGGTATTTTGATGATTTTAACGACATTATTCACGGGAATTGTTTCAAATTTGGTAGTTGAAGTTCAAAATGGATACTACACCCTAAGACAGCAAATTGTCTGTGCGGGTCCAGGTCTTCGTATAGGCCCCATATATCAGTACCTCCCTATTTTCAGTATTTTGACGATTTTAGGTACAATGCCCACCGAAATTGTTTGAGATGTGGTATTTGAAGTTCGTAATGGATGCTACAGCCTGTGACAGAAACTTGTCTATGCTGGTCCAGGTCTTCGCACAGCTAAAATTTAAAGACACTTCCTTATATACGATATTTTGATGATTTTAGCTACATTATTCACCGTTTATTTCAAGTTTCGAATTTGAATATGGTAATGGCTTATGACAATCAATGCCTATGTATGTCTACGTCGTATAGAACCCAATATAACGGCTATATACGGTATTTTTAAATTTTTTACAGAATTTTTTAAGGATTTTATTTTTTGAAAATTTCCAAATTCGTTGCAAATGGTGGAGGGTATTAAAAGTTCGGCCCGGCCGAACTTGCTGCTTTTTAACTTGTTCACAATTGACTTCTTCTTTTGAAGGTAAATTTCAACTATTTCAGAGCGCTCGCGTGGCGTGTATTGGTTCATGGTAAAAATCTGCTTGGACTGACGCTTCAGACGCGGTATGTGATTAAGCGATGTGACATCTTTGTCAAAAGTTATGGCGTTGCCAGATGGGTCTTTTTGGAATTCAAAATGTAAACTTATTCTAATATTTGATGCTATTTTCGACATTTTTTGCTTTCATTCAATAAAATTTAAAAAAAAATGTAAAAATTATGGCGTTTCACTTTGTTGCAGTTTTTTCTATCTCACCCTGTATAGATACGTAACAATATAAACAACTATTAAACCACAAAATGCCTGTTGTCTATTAGGAGAAGGTCAAAAGAATGTGCCCAACAAGCACACCTTCCGGTCTTTCAATAGATAAATTATTAAAAAATGTATATATTTGCTTTAAAAATAAGATTACCAGGTCTACCGCACTATTTTATAAATTGCAGGCATCCAGAAGCATGAACCTTTCTAAATAGTAATTTCCTGTATGGAAAAAGTAATCAAAGTGATAACTTTTCGTTTCCTTTCAATACAGTAATGAATTTTCCCACGGGAAAAATTTATTCTTTTCCCATAAAGATAAGCATATCGGATAGGATCTATTACTGTGATGAAATTCCCAATACAGCAATGTTATTCACAGTGATGACACTCCCTACATGCAAAAGTTCATCACAGTGATGACTTTTTCCACCCTGAAAACTTTTGCAGTCTACGAACTTTTGAAGACCCTCTTTTTTGCCTACAAAAATTTATATTTATACCCTCCACCTTGGAAAGGAGGGTATATTAACTTTGTCATTCCGTTTGAAACATCCTTAAATATTTGTCGTAGACCCCATAAAGTACATATATTCATAATCAGCATAAAATTCTAAGTCGATTTAACGATGTCCGTCTGTCTGTCTGTCCATCTGTCTGTCTGTTGAAATCACGATACAGCCCACATTATTTGACGTAGAGCGCCAAAATTTAGCAGAGCAATTGGTATTGTGTCTAGGATGGTTGGTATTGAAAATGAGATATATCGGTCTACGTTCTGGTATAGTCCCCATATAACGGTACCTCCCGATATTCGGTATTTTGATGATTTATGCCACATTTTTTCACGGATTTGTCTGAAAATTGGAATTTGTAGGTCATAACGGGTCCCTGTACGTGTGGCAAAACATTGCATGTATAAGTGCACGTTTTGGGAAAGGCCCCATATAATGGTACCTCCCGATATTCGGTATTTTGGTGGTTTTTTGTCACATTTTTTCACGGATTTATCCGAAAATTGGTATTTGTTGGTCATAATGGGTTTCAGCTCCGGTGGCGAAACATTGCATGTATGGGTCCATGATTTGGTATAGCCCCCATATAACGGTACCTCCCGATATTCGGTATTTTGATGATTTTTGCCACATTTTTTTACGGATTTTTCTAAAAATTGGTATTTGTGAGTCATAATGGGTTCTAGTTCGTGTGGCGAAACATTGTATGTATAGGTCCACGTTTTGGTATAGTCCCCATATAACGGTACCTCCCAATATTCGGTATTTTGATGATTTTTTTCACATTTTTTTAAGAATTTCCCTGAAAATTTGGTAGTTGTAGATCATAATGGGTCCCAGTTCGTGTGGCGAAACATTGTATGTATAGGTCAACGTTTTGGTATAGTCCTCATATAACGGTACCTCCCTATATTCGGTATTTTGATTATTTTTGACATATTTCTTCACGAATTTCACTGAAAATTTGGTAGTTGTGGGTTCTAGCTCCGTTGGCGGAACCTTGCATGTGTAGGTCCACGATTTAGTATAGCCCCCACATAACGGTACCTCCCGATATTCGGCATTTTAATGGTTTTTGCCACATTTCTTCTAATGTTTCCTTTACCCTAAGGTGGAGGGTATTAAAAGTTTGGCCCGGCCGAACTTAATGTTTTTTTACATGTTTTTTTTTTTTTAATAGTAATTTCGTTCAATTTGTTCTTATTTGTCCGACAAAGTCAGTGACCTTTTAGTTTTCCCAAAAATACATTTTTAATAGTTCCCGTGAAGAGGCCAAATTTTGTTTATTTGCTTACGCAGTTCTTGGCATTGCCGCCCCTATCGATAAACGAATCTGGGGTGTTGGTTTCAATGTAAATAAAATACAAATGAAATAAATGTAACTGCCGGTTGCCGGTGTTGCCTTGTGGTTGTGGTCGAAGATGGAGCACCCCCTCTCCGGAGGCAACTTTCTTGTGCGTGAATTTCTTCCGAAAAACAACAAAATTTAAATTGGCTTTTTCTTCAATTTCATGTGGTTGGGTATATTTACAACATGGCCAAGAACAATGGAATTGTGGTGGCTGGTGTTTATTTATAGGTGTGTGTGTGTATGTGTGTGTTTGTATGTAAATATAACTTTATTACTCTGCGTATGAATGCCGGGATGTTCAACCACTCAATTGGATACAAGATTGTAATGAATGTTCTTCTTGGCCAACGAAGTGTTGGTAATACAAAAACATCGTTTCCATGATCTAAGACGTGTTTACGTGCTCTGTTGGCCAATTTTAATTCTGCTCACTTGCCTATTTGTGTTTGTGTGTGTGTTTTTTTTTTTGTTTTTCTTCTATTGGCCTGGTTTATTACGAAGTGTGTAACCGGTAAACAAGATAAATCAGATTCTACTTAGACTTCTCACTCTGATTCTGATGGCTGTGTCGTAAAGCGAAATTACTGAACCTTGACACCGGCTAATGATATCAGGCCAACTGAAAGAGAAAATCTATTGCAGCTCGCATTAGAACGGTGGTCAGCAATTCGACGATGATGAAGAAGAAAAAGAAGTTTTTTTACACAAAGTATGGAAAGGTCAATGTTATGATTAAATTGTAATGTAAGTGCAAAAAAAACATTAGTTTTAACCAGGAAAAATATAAAAAATAATTATTTTTAAATTTTAGTTTTGAGTTAAATTTTCACATGAAATTAAAATGAAATAGGAAATAACAAAAATAATTGTTTTTTAATTGGCCGAAAAAAGTTCTGGGTTCGTCTAAAGGCAAATTAAGTGTCTGAAACTTGTTTTGGTCAAACTTAAGAATAGGAACTTAGATATCCCTCATTAAGTTAGATTATAGTGCAAAAATGGTTTTTCTCCATAAGGTCATATTGAAACAGAACACCAACTGATGTTCTGTTTAAAAAAGGTCTTTGGAAGGTATAAACTCTTTTCATAGCGGAAAAGTTGCCATCACTGCGATGACCTCTTTCCCGTAATCACTCTGATGAGCTTTTCCCGTATAGGGAATCAGCACCTGGATGACCTTTTCCGTATAGGAAAACGTCATCAGCACCCTGATGACCTTTTCCGTATTGGAAAACGTCATCAGCACCCTGATGACCTTTTCCCGTATAGGAAAACCTCATCAGCACCCTGATGACCTTTTCCCGTATAGGAAAACATCATCAGCAACCTGATGACCTTTTCCGTATAGGAACAGGTCATCAGCAACCTGATGACCTTTTCCGTATAGGAACAGGTCATCAGCAACCTGATGACCTTTTCCGTATAGGAACAGGTCATCAGCAACCTGATGACCTTTTCCGTATAGGAACAGGTCATCAGCAACCTGATGACCTTTTCCGTATAGGAACAGGTCATCAGCAACCTGATGACCTTTTCCGTATAGCAACAGGTCATCAGCAACCTGATGACCTTTTCCGTATAGGAAAACGTCATCAGCACCCTGATGACCTTTTCCGTATAGGAAAACGTCATCAGCACCCTGATGACCTTTTCCGTATAGGAAAACTTCATCAGTGCCCTGATGACCTTTTCCCGTATAGGAAAACATCATCAGCACCCTGATGACCTTTTCCCGTATAGGAAAACATCATCAGCAACCTGATGACCTTTTCCGTATAGGAACAGGTCATCAGCGTATAGGAACAGGTCATCAGCAACCTGATGACCTTTTCCGTATAGGAACAGGTCATCAGCAACCTGATGACCTTTTCCGTATAGGAACAGGTCATCAGCAACCTGATGACCTTTTCCGTATAGCAACAGGTCATCAGCAACCTGATGACCTTTTCCGTATAGGAAAACGTCATCAGCACCCTGATGACCTTTTCCGTATAGGAAAACTTCATCAGTGCCCTGATGACCTTTTCCGTATAGGAACAGGTCATCAGCACCCTGATAACCTTTTCCGTATAGGAACAGGTCATCAGCACCCTGATAACCTTTTCCGTATAGGAACAGGTCATCAGCACCCTGGTAACCTTTTCCGTATAGGAACAGGTCATCAGCACCCTGGTAACCTTTTCCGTATAGGAACAGGTCATCAGCACCCTGATAACCTTTTCCGTATAGGAACAGGTCATCAGCACCCTGATGATCTTTTCCCGTATAGGAACAGGTCATCAGCACCCTGATGATCTTTTCCCGTATAGGAACAGGTCATCAGCACCCTGATGATCTTTTCCCGTATAGGAACAGGTCATCAGCACCCTGATGATCTTTTCCCGTATAGGAGCAGGTCATCAGCACCCTGATGATCTTTTCCATACAGGAAAACATAGACCGGATGATCTATTCCCGTACAGGAAAAGTTGTCATCACTCCGATGAGGTTTTTCGAGCTTTTCTTCAAATTTTCCATTTTTGAATCCAAATAATGCAAAAATTTCCTTTAAATTTTCCACCAATTTTCTCTATCCCAAATATATTCTCTATTTTTTGTCTCTATCTATGTGATGAGCCTTTCGTCTTATTCGTTGTCCTCCATGGTCTATGGCCATAATTCATGGAAATCGTGTTTGTTATTTTTTTCCTTCAAATCTTTCCTCCCGCTCTCTTTACCACTGTCTGCATTTTAAGTTTGGTTAGATTGTCGGACACGATAAAAATGGAAAATGATCTTTAATATGCGTATTATGCTTGATTTGGTCGTTGTTGTTGTTGGCATGATAACTCGAATCCTCACAGCTCTCCAAAATAATATTAGAAAAATGTAATCCACTTATAAGAGCATTGTAACTCTCGTCGTCATCGTTGTTGGTGTTGTTGTTAGAATAGCACCAAAAGCAATGGAAGCTGGCACCAAAAAAAATACTGAAACTAGAAAAGACGCTAACACAAAACCATGACCAAGACCCAGAGTTAAGTTGAGCTGGCTGGCCGGCTGGCTGGCCGGCTGGCTGGCTGGCTAACTGGCAAACACACCAGACAATGCCACGACCACCAGCTCTTCCAAAATGGGTTGTAATTGTGTCTTTTGGTTCAGTTGATTATGGGCGTGTGTGTGTGTGTGTTTTGTAAGTATGTCTAAGTGGATGCATCCGCATACATTTGGTGAAATGAAAGAACATAAAATAGTGGAGTTCATTGAATTCATGAAAAGACATCAGCAAACCGGCAGGCAGACAGGCAGGCGAGCAGCACTCAGCCGGCCTGCCAGCTTGCCAGTCATACCCCTGGCCAAATAAGAAGACCTGGCCTGAGATATCGTAAATTATGTCCAAACAGGTTCTTTTTCCTGGTTCTGCTGGGTGACGTTTTTGTTGTTTTTCAATTTCTTTTTCTTTTTTCGAGATTTGTTGCACATTTCTTCATGGCTGCTGAAGAATGACAATTTTGTTTCAATTTGTTGCATGGTGTGCTGAAGAATTTTCCTGGACTTCGGTAGACCATATTTAGAAAGTAAACTAACAAAAACGGTCGGACAACCATAAAAAAATTCCATATCGAATGTAATGAAATGACAGAAAGCCGATGAGTGACACCTTGAAAGAATCTTAACCTCATTACAAGGTAATGATGTTAAATTTCTTTCTGGTTCTGGCCAAAATCATGGAACAATGAAATACGGCCCATAACATTCGAAATGGTGGCTGTTTTTTTCAATTGAAAAAAATCTACACTTTTTTTTATAAAATTATACAAAATTCATTCCCAAAGTCTATGGGCGTTGTAACGCTATCTCACCTCTTTAACCCATCATCGGCACTCAAATAAGAAGCTTTGAAAGTCGTTGAGAAGTCATGGCGAAATTCTCTACATCCACCCTTTATTAGCACCGTCATTTTCAATATCATTACGACACTTCTTCATTGAAGCGAATTCCAACTTTTCATCAACTCATCGAACATCATCCATCATTTTATTTGAATGGATGATTAGTTGCGAAGTGTGTCGAAACAATGGTAGTATGAAAACCAAAAAGCGGATAATGGGTTCTAGGCTAGAGATGTTGAATGGGTTCTAGGCTAGAGATGTTGAGAATTTGAACGTTATTTGATATAACGTTCATCAGGGTGCTGATGACGTTTTCCTATACGGAATAGGTCATCGGGGTGCTGGTGACGTTTACCCATACGGAAAAGGTCATCAGGGTACCGATGACCTGTTCCTATACGGAAAAGGTCATCAGGGTGCTGATGACCTGTTCTTATACGGAAAAGGTCATCAGGGTGCTGATGACCTGTTCTTATACGGAAAATGTCATCAGGGTGCTGATGACCTGTTCCTTGTTCAGGGTGCTGATGACCTGTTCAGGGTGCTGATGACGTTTTCCTATACGGAAAAGGTCATCAGGGCGCTGATGACAACTTTTCCTATACGGAAAAGGTCATCAGGGCGCTGATGACAACTTTTTCTATACGGAAAAGGTCATCAGGGCGCTGATGACAACTTTTCCTATACGGAAAAGGTCATCAGGGCGCTGATGACAACTTTTCCTATACGGAAAAGGTCATCAGGGCGCTGATGACAACTTTTCCTATACGGAAAAGGTCATCAGGGCGCTGAGGACAACTTTTCCTATACGGAAAAGGTCATCAGGGCGCTGAGGACAACTTTTCCTATACGGAAAAGGTCATCAGGGCGCTGAGGACAACTTTTCCTATACGGAAAAGGTCATCAGGGCGCTGAGGACAACTTTTCCTACACGGAAAAGGTCATCAGGGCGCTGAGGACAACATTTCCTGTACGGAAAAGGTCATCAGGGCGCTGAGGACAACATTTCCTATACGGAAAAGGTCATCAGGGCGCTGAGGACAACATTTCCTATACGGAAAAGGTCATCAGGGCGCTGATGACAACTTTTCCTATACGGAAAAGGTCATCAGTTGATGACAACTTTTCCTATACGGGATAAGTTCATCAGTTGATGATAACTTTTTCTATACCATAGGAAAAGGCTGCTGATAACGTTTTCCTATACGGGAAAAGATCATCAGGGTGCTGATGCCGTTTTCCTATACGGAAAAGATAATCGGTAAAAAAAGTTCCTATAGAAAAATATCTTTAGGAAAAGCCATCACTGATAACATAGATAAAATATTTCGAAATCGCTTCCCATGAAAGAAAATTCAGTGCCCAACTCCCTCTTCCATTACTTGGATAAGCCGTTGTTGAGGTGTTTACTTAGAAAATACGACAGCCGGTTGTTGGCCGCAATGAGAAGTGTTGGCTGTTAGCAAGCATCATTGCCAACTTGTTATTGGTGTTATTGGTTTTGTTGTCGCTTGCATTTGTTATTGTTGTTGTTGTGGTTGTCGCTTCTATTCGAACGGAGTATTAGTTAGTGGCTAACAATTTCGAACTGCGAATGCGGTTTTGAATAGATGAACCTATGTTTGCCAACCATGAATGGTGGTGAGGATGCTGGTGCCATGGTCGTTGTCGTCGTCGTCGTCGTCGATGCAACAACGACTTGTTTATTACCTCTGCCGCCGCACCTTAGAAGTTTTGAATGGGAAAGGAGGGTTGAGGGAGGTGTAGGAAAACAACACATATTTCTTCTATTCATTTCCTTGTCTTGTAGATTCGAAAGCTTCAAAGTTTCTTTTTTTTTTTTGTGTAATGATATTCTGGAAAATCTTTTCCATCTTCTTTTTCTTCGCGTTGTTGTTGCAACCCGGTTTGGTGTGATGCTAGAATGGTTGGACACACTGCTACTCTCACCATCACCGCCGTTGTTATGGTGTGGCATTAACAATTTAATGTCGTTTGTGTTTTGGTCACTGTGACCATCTCCTCCCATGGAGTTGCCTCCTCTCCCTTCCATTTTCTCTGAGTTTTCTTCTACTTCTTTTTCTAAATATCCCCACAGATAATGCCTTGTGAAACGATGTTCAACATGTTTGGTGAGAAAATTGTTTTGATTGTAATATTGATTTTTTATTACTGCCAAAGTAGTCGTCGGTTTTCTTCTGGGTTTCTATTTTCTTTTCTGTTATTTTTTTATTGTTTTGGTATAATTTCCAAAGACTTTATTATTGTTGTTTTAACCAGCTTAGTGTTGGGTGTTGTGAGAGAGAGAAAAAAAAAATAGAAAATATTTATTTGCGGCCAACGATAATCGTTTAGTTGCAACCTCATACCTGTTGTTGTTTATTGTTTCTATTTCCTTTTGTTTCAAGTTCAAAATCATGGACAGAAGGGGCTCAAGAGGTTAAATGTAATCCATCAGATTAGGTTGAGTTTAAAGGGAAGTTCAGCTGTCTTGGAAGCAATGAGCAATTGTGAAATCACAACATTTTGAAATTACTTCAGAAGGCAAAAAAAAGAAGAAAAAAGACTTCTTGGAGGGCCAACTATATAAAGAAGTATTTTTTTTTTTTGCTGTTTTGAGTCCATAATGATACTCTGGTCAGACTTCTATTCAGAGAAGGTCTTGAGTAATCGTATATTTTAAGGAGGACTTCACATGGTCTTCTTAGATGGAAGGCCTTTAGGAGCTTTTCCATCTATAGAAGATCTTCGGAAAGCTTTCAGGAAAAAATAACGAACACGATTTCCATGAATTATTGCCATAGACCATGGAGGACAACGAATAAGACGACAGGCCCATCACTTCGACGGAGACAACAAATGGGAAATATTTGCATTATTTGGATTCGAAAATGGGAAATTTGAAGGAAAAGCTCGAAAATATCATCGGACTGATGACTGTTCTTATACGGGAGAAGGTCATAGGACCTATGACTTTTCCTATACGAGAGGTCATCAGAGCGATGACTATTCCTATACGGGAGAAGGTCATCAGAGTGATGACAACTTTTCCTATACGGGAGAAGGTCGTCGGAGCGATGACTTTTCCTATACGGAAAAAGGTCGTTGGAGCGATGATTTTTCCTATGCGGGAAAAGGTCATCGGATCGATGAAAAAGGCAAAAAGGGCTATATAAGGTTCTTAGAGGAAGACCCTCGGGAGTTTTTACATCTATAGAAGATCTTTGGAAAGCTTTCAGCCTGTTGAAATTCATCCAGAGTCCGATTATATGATAAAAATCTTTAAAAGCGTTTCCATTATCCATATGTGGACGGCTCCGGAAACTTTCTAGAGGGGGAGATTGGAAATCTTCTATCTCTGGCAGGTCTTGAAAGCTAAAAACTCCATGTAATTATACTTGGAGGTGTTAAATATATGGCAGTCTATTCAAAGATATTAAATTTAAAAAATAGCTTTGGGAGTCTGGTTTTTACATCTGGTCTTTCAGGGGTCTACAATTTATAGAAAGGCCTTGAAGGACTTATTTAAAGTAGTTTTTAAAGATGTTACAAAAAAATTGAAAGTACTCAATCTATAGCAGGCCTTCGAAAAGTCTTCTTTAGGAAGTTTTTTTTTTTGCAAATTACAACCAATTTCAGACTGCTGCCACTCGTCCGACAGCTGTTAAAATTATTCTAGTGACAGCTCATTATATTGTTTAGAAGCGTACAAAAGCATTTTGTTGAGAATTTTCCAGAACAAAAAGTTATTCGTTATGAAATTTAAGCGCGATAGTGTGATTTCTTTATATTTGGCTGGAGAACCACAAGTGGCTATCATTAGAGCACTCCAGCATTTAAATGTGAATGAATGTTTTGTGTCTCGTACCATCGCTCATTACCGTGATACTGGTAGCGTAGCCCGCCGTCATGGAAGTGGATGGAAGAATACAGCAACATCAGCAGAAATGGTTCGAAAAGTAAAGAAGCAACTTGATCGAAACCCGCGTCGCAGTGGCCGAAAAATGGCTCGTGAGCTGAACATGTCGCAATATTCCATACGGCAAATATTGTGAAATTAGCTCGGGGTAAAGCCATTGAAATTCCAAAAGTGCAAGAACTTACACCGCAACTGAAAGAAAATAGACTCAAAAGAGCTTAAGAGTTGCTTCGTTTGGCCGAAAATGGTGAACTGCCGAATTTGGTTTTCTCCGATGAGAAAACATTCGTTGTCCAGCAGTTTGTAAACAAACAAAATGATCGTGTTTACTTGCCAAAGAGGTCAGCTGAAAATGTGCAAATGTGCGCTTGGCCACCAGAACTCAAGCACCGGCCATGGTGATGGTGTGGGCCGCCATAACAGCCGGTGGTCGCTCTCCGCTCGTATTATTCGACCGAGGCATCAGAATAAATCCCAAATATTATAGCGAAAATATTCTGGAAGGTATATTAAGGTCTTGGACACGCAAGTATTTTGGCCGCAGACTTTAGACATTCCAACAGGACTTAGCACCATCGCACTCAGCACGCGTCACCCAAGAGTGGTAACAAAATGAGGTTCCTCGCTTAATCTCCAGCGCACAATGGCCACCAAAATCTCCGGATACCAATCCGACGGACTATTGTGCCTGGAGAATTTTGGAAAACAAGGTTGGCACTAAAAAATACCAAAGTGTCGATCAACTCAAGCAAGCGCTTCGCCGGGAATGGGCCAAAATACCGCTGAGCTACATTTGGGCAGCGTGTGACTCTTTCATTGGCCGTTTGAAGGTCATAATTCGAACAAATCTAAACTTATTCTAAAATTTGATGATATTTCCGAAATTTTTTGCTTTCATTCAATAAAATTTAAAAAAAAAATGTAAAAATTATTGCGTTTGGCTTTGATGCAGTTTTTTTTATCTCACCCTGGCAGTCCTTTCAAAGATAATCAATTAAAAAAAATAGCTTTGGAAATCTGGTTTTAAACATGGCCTTTCAGAGATCTTCAATTTATAGAATGGCTCTAACGAATTTCTATTTAAGGTGTTCCAAATTAAAACAAGTTAAAAAGCAGATAGTTCGGCCGGGCCGAACTTTAAATACCCTCCACAATTTGGAACGAATTAGGAAATAAAATCCTTAAAAAATTCTGTTAAAATTTTAAAAATACCGAATATAGCCGTTACATTGGTGTCTACACGACGTGAACCTACATGGGCATTGTTTGACATAAGTGATTACCATATTCAAATTCGAAACTTGAAATAAACGGTGAATAATGTAGCTAATATCATCTAAATATGATATATAAAGAGGTAGCGTTATATCGGAGCTGTTCGAAGACCTGAACTAGTATAGAAAATGTTCTGCCATAGGCTGTAGCATCCATGACGAACTTCAAATACCAAATTTGAAACAATTCCGGTCAATAATGTCGCTAAAATCATCAAAACACCGAATATCAGCAGGTACCGTGATATGGGGGCTATACGAAGGCGTGGACCTGCACAGACAATTTTCTGCCATAGGCTGTAGTATCCATTACGAACTTCAAATACCAAATTTGAGACATTTCCGGTGAGTAACGTCGCTTAAATCACCAAAATACCGAAAATAGGGAGGTACCATTATATGGATATACCAAAACGAGAACCTACGTGGCCCATTTTCAGTACCAAAAGTCCTGTAGATATAATATACATTTGAGTAAAATTGTATCAACCTACTTCATTTCGTTCGGAAGGTAGAGTGATTTCTTCAGGCGAACAGACAGATAGACGAACAGAGATAGACGTACAGACAGATAGACGGACTAAATCGACTTAGAATGTTATGCTGATGAATAATTTATATACTTTGTGGTTCTTCAGATAGAATATTTTCGAAAACTCTTTTAAAAGGACTTGTTAGCTTCTAAAACTGGTAAAACGATAGAAGGACGTACCGAAGGGTCCTTGGCACAGAAACTTTCCTAAAAGACTTTTATTCGAAAAAGATATCTTTTTATTTTATTCGAAAAAGATGTGGTAATATTTTCCCCATATGGGAATTGAATATCACTGTGATGATTTTATTCCCATATAGGAAATGATCATCACAGCGATGATGACCTTTTCACATAGAGGAAAAGTTTTCATCACGGCGATGATGATCTTTTCCCATATAGGAAAGATTTTCATCATGGTGATTATGGCCTTTTCCATAGGAAAAGTTGTCATCACTGTATGATGATTTTTTTCCCATCACTGTGATAATCTCCATATGAAGAAATTTTTTGATGAAACTTCATATTGAGGTATCACAAACTGATTTTTAATTAATTAAAGAATTATCACTGTGATGAATTTTTCCATAGTGAAAAAAATCATCCTTGGTTCTCAGATAATACTTTTCCGGAATTTTTATATAACTCTCTAAAAATTTTTTTTTTCCCATATAGGAAAGATTTTCATCACATTGATTATGATCTTTTTCATAGGAAATGTTGTCATCACTGTATGATGATTTTTTCCCATCACTGTGATAATCTCCATAGGAAGAATTTTTTTGATGAAATTCACCGATGAGGCATTACAAACTGATTTTTCCTAACTCAAAGAATTATCACTGTGATAAATTTTCCCATAACGAAAAATTCGTCCTTGGTTCTCAGATAATATTTTTCCGGAATTTTTATATCACTCTTTTAAAAATATTATTCGTCAGACTATCACAGCGTCAATTACTTGAATTCTTCATCACCTGCCAGTGTGAGTATACATTTGCTTTCTAATGATAGCACATATTTAATTTCAAATTCCCATCTCAAATTACAGCAAAACAACAACCCCATCCAACAGGTTCATTTTTTTCGAAATCTTCATTCGTACGCCCGAATCAATTATCTCTCTGCGTATCCAGCTAATATTTGGCAATTTAATATTTCGCTTTAAGCGATTCCGACGTGTGCGTATGTGTGAAATATGCCCCGATCCGTTGAAATCCTGTGGTTCACCACAAAATTTCGATACATGCAATACCAAATCAGCGAATCAACAACATTATAAATGCTCAGCAATTTCGTTTGCAGCATCTTCATCACAATCTAACAGCAGGAGAAGATGGACTGTTTTTTTTATGGTCTGCTCTTTCTTCATTATCAATGATTTAATTTTTTGTTTATTTTTTTATTTTTTCTTCCGAATTTATTTGAAAGTGCGAGTAAACAGCTGACTTGTTGGAGCAAAGTAGGAGGGTGAGGAGATGAGGTGAGAATCAAAAAAAAAAAAAAATACTCCCCAATTGAAATCCGCATAATATGTAATTTTGGCCAACGCTGGGGTAAAGATGGGGAACCATCCAAAAAGCCAGTGAAATTCGAGGGGTGGGCCAGGAGGAGAAAAGGGGTCCCATGGAAAGTTGATTATTTCTGTGGCTTGTAGCTGATTTGTATGGCTGTTTTTCTTGCCATCTTTCCAGAGGATAAGAAGCACAACAACAAAAAAAACTCATCAGCAAAAAACTGCACCAGCCTTCTGTTGTTTGGAGTTGTTGTTTTTGTTATTTTCTTCTTTTTTTTTGGCACTCCACTGATGATGCTGTCTTCTGGCTGGATGGCTGGAAGCTTGTTTTGCTCACGGCTGGTTGTTATGGATGCGGTTTTCGGATTTGCTTTGCCCCACCAACGGCTGTTGTACGTTTCCAATACGTTTCGCCATTGAGTTCTTCATTGAATTTATTATTATTACTATTATTATGGCTTTCCTTTTGTTGTTTGTTACCACCACAACTAATGGTGGCAACAACTACAACAGCAACAACACCATCCAAAGTGACACAACGTCTAAGTATTTGTTGTTGCTGCTGTCGTTGTTGTTGTTGTTGATTATTGTCGAGAATTTGTTTTGGTTATAAAAATTGAATACTGCTGTGCGCGCAAGGAAGGCACTTGTATCTTGAATTTATGTTTGTAATAATGATGCCATTATTTCTTGTTGTTGCTGTAGTTATTGTAGCATCCAAAACTAAAGATGTTAGCCGAAGCAGAATCAAAAGAAATAGAAGAAAAAAAAAGGTCAAGAAAAATAAAGGTTTGGTTACTTCTTCTTTTTCTCGTTGGTTTTTTCATTTTTTTGGGTGCCACAGATTGACAGCATCTAAGGCGAAGCTCTGACACTCGAATGGATGTCCATTGTTGGAATGTTAGACTGCTGCAGTAAATTGAAAAGTCAAATGTTAAGATTTCGTTAAAAGCTTCGAAATGAAATTGAGAAAATAGATATTAGGGTGGATAATTTTCATTATTTGGGAACATTGGACCTGCGCGATTATTGGTCTGCCAAATCACAGTTATTTTTTTAAATTCTGTTAAAATCTTAAAAAATATAGCCGTTATATTAGGGTCTATACGACGACGTGGACCTGAATAGGCAACTTTTGTCATGAGCCATTACAATATCCAAATGTGAAACTTGAAAAAAATAATCGGTGAATAATGTCGCTCATAAAAAAATACCAAATATATGGAGGTATCATGGCGGCTATACCAAAACGTGGACTTGCACAGACACTTATCTGGCATAGGCTGCAGTAGCCATTACGAACTTCAAATAACAAATTTGAAACAATTCCGCTGAATAATGTCGCTTAAATCAACAAAATACCGAATATCGGGAGGTACCGCTATATGGGGGCTATACAAAGACGTTGACTTGCACAGACAATTTTCTGTCTTAGGCTGTAGTATCCATTGCGAACTTCATATACCAAATTTTAAACAATTCCAGTGAATAATGTCGCTAAAATCATCAAAATACCGAATTTCGGGAGGTACCCTTCTATGAGAGCTATACGTGGACCTGCACAATTTATATATTTTTTCAAACACCAAATTTGTAGCAATTCCGGTGAATAGTGAAGCTAAAATCATCAAAATACCGACTATCGGGGGTACAGTTATATGGGGGCTATACGAAGACGTGTACCTGTACAGACAATATTCTGTCATAGGCTGTATTATCTATTTTGAACTCCAAATACCAAATTCGAAACGATTCCGGTGAATAATGTCGCTTATATCACCAAAATACCTAATATCGGGAGGTACCTTTACATGGGGGCTATATCAAAACGTGGATCTACATGGCCCATTTTTAATACCAAAAGTCCTGCAGACATAGAATACATTTGAGTAAAAATTTTATCAACCTACTTCATTTTCATTCTATGCTGATCAAGAAATATATATACTTTGTGGGGTCTAAAATATATATTTCGAGATGTTACAAACGGAGTGATAAACTTAATATACCCTCCATACTATGGTGGAGGGTACAAAAAAATAAAAATATCGGTGAAAAGTTCCACCGAATGGAAACGAACGTCTTAAAAATTTTTCCATTTGAGCTAATATTAGCCGTTATTTGCACAATAAACCTGAAATCGGATTGAGGATATTTATAGCAGCTATATCCAAATCTCAACCGAGCTCGATAAAAATTTGGCAATGGTGTTTCCGAGCTCTATAAGATATCTGGCAGCAAATATCATTGTTGTCAAGTGCATATTAAAAATGTGAGGGACTTGAACACCAAATCGGATGAAACATATATATGGAAGCTACAGCTATATCTTAACCAATTTTCACCAAATTTGCTGTGGTTGCTTCTAGACTAAATTCGGTCGGATATCCCAAACTTCATGATATTTGGACTGATATTGGCTATTTGGTGCACAATAAATACGAAACCGGTTGAAGATATACCGGGTGAGATAAAAAACTGCAACAAAGTCAAAACGCTATAATTTTTATATTTTTCTTTAAATTTTATTAAATGAAAGCAAAAAATGTCGGAAATAGCTTTAAATTTTAGAATAAGTTTAGATTTGTTCGAATTGGTCGCCTTTGCCATGAATTATGGCCTTCAAACGGCCAATGAAACCGTCACACGCTGCCCGAATGTTGTTCTGCCCTATTTTGGCCCATTCCCGGCGAAGTGCTTGCTTGAGGTGATCGACACTTTAGTATTTTTTAGTGCCAACCTTGCTTTCCAAAACTCCAAACACAATAGTCCAACGGATTAATATCCGTAGATTTTGGGGACCATTGTGTGCTGAAAATGAAGCGAGGAACCTCATTTTGTAACCACTCCTGGTGGCGCGTGCTGAGTGCGATGGTGCTAAGTACTGTTGGAATGTCCAAGGACTGTGGCCAAAATGTTTACGTGCCCAAGGCTTTAATACACCCTCCAGAATATTTTCGCGAAAATATTCGGCATTTATTCTGATGCCACGGTCGATTAATACGAGCGGAGAGAGATCATCGGCTGTTGTAGTTGTCCACACCATCACCGTTGCCGGCGCTTGAGTTCTGGTGGCCAACCGAAGGGGCACATTTTCAGCTGACCTCTTTGGCAAGTAAACACGATCATTTTGTTTGTTTACAAACTGCTGGAAAACGAATGATTTCTCATCGGAGGAAACCAAATTCGACAGTTCACCACTTTCGGCCAAGCGAAGCAACTCTTTTGCTCCTTTGTGTCTATTTTCTTTCTCTTGCAGTGTAAGTTCTTGCACTTTTTGGAATTTCAATGGCTTTGCCCCGAGCTCGTTTTTCAATATTTTCCGAATGGAATATTGCGATATGTTCAGCTTACGAGCCATTTTCGGCCACTGCGACGCGGATTTCGATCAAGCCGCTACTTTACTTTTCGAACCATTTCTGCTGATGTTGCTGTTTTCTTCCGTCCACTTCCTTGACGACAGGCTACGCTATCAGTATCACGGTAACGAGCGATGGTATGAGGCACAAAATATTTATTCATATTTAAATGCTGGAGTGCTCTAACGATAACCACGTGTGGTTCTCCAGCCAAATATAAAGAAATCACACTATCACGCTTGAATTGCATCACGAATAACTTTTTTTCTGGAAAATTCTCAGCAAAATGCTTTTGTACGCTCGTAGACAATATAATGAGCTGTCACTGGAATAATTTTAATAGTTGTCTGACGAGTGACTTGGAAATGACAGCAGTCTGAAGTTGGTTGCAGTTTTTATCAAAAGGACAAAAGAGCATAAAAAGGTCTTTTCTAGACGTTCTATAGTTCATACATGTCGCTCTATAGGTTTTCTATTCAAGAAATACTCCGTAAGATTTTCCATAGAAAGAAAGAAATCTTGTCTAGAGAGAAGATGTTTTTGAGGTCTTCTCTGAAATGCAGACTTTCTTAGGGTCCTCACTAAAAATAGCCATTTATATGATGAGATCTGTTTTCCTTTCCGAGAAGACGTATTAATGGCTATTTTTAGTGAGGACCCTAATAAAGTCTGCATTTCAGAGAAGACCTTAAAATTCCAAAAAAGGCTCCATATAAACATTAAAAAAACACATTATTGTGTCTTGGAGGAACGTTGAAAATCTTTACAAAGTTTTTCAACATTTCTTTAAGAATACGCAACGATAGGCAGAGGAGGAGTTTACTAAAAAAATTTTTACTAAAATTCCTTGGATGGGTATAGAACAAAAATTTTAAATAATTTTAAAAAACGATGCCTTTTGTATTTTCGTGGGATCTACAAAAATATTTTAAAAATCCAATTCTATTTTGCCTTAGGCGAGTCTACAAAAGCCTTTAAAAAATCCAAGCCTTTTTGCCTTGGAGGTGCCTACAAAGATATTTTAAAAATCCAAGTCTAATTTGCCTTGGAGGGGTCTACAAAAATATTTTAAACAGCCAAGCCTTGGAGGGGTCTACAAAAGCCTTTAAAAGCCAAGCCTTGGAGGGGTCTACAAAATCCTTTAAAAAATCCACGCCATTAAACCTAGGAAAAGTCCAAAAAAATCTTGAATATGGGAGAACCCTATATCTGAGAAGACCATCAGACGAGTTATCCTTAAAATCGACCTTTCAATCTTCTTCTGGAGCCTTTTCACATACATAAACCTTTTAAAAATTCTCTCAAGGCCAACGAAAAAGCCATTCCCTCTGGCAAAATAAAAAATTGCATTTCTCATCTTCAGATGACAAAATGCCGATTAAACAAATATTTGCCAATCTCTTATGGCAAAGAAAATTTCGGCGCCTTAGCCATAAACATAAATCATTTCGCGAGCAAACCAGAAGGAATGAGAACCAAAAGATGCTCCCCAAAAAATACCCCGTTGCCAAACTAAACGATACACCATCATTTTATATAAATATTTGTATTAAAAATTCTAAATGTTCAACACGCCCCGCATTTAACCTTTTTTTTTGGGGGGGGGCAGCAACAAAACAAACAACAACAAGACATTTTCAAGTTAATAACCACCTGTTAGACAAGACAAACATAAATCAAGTACCGCGCCAGACTTGGTGTCTGCCGCAACAAAAACAGGAAAAAAAAGAAAACAGAAAACAAAAGTTAATTTCTAACATTTAATGAAATTTTATGTTTTCTTTGAGAGAAGAAGAACGAAAAATATAGTTATTAAAAAATGAAAATAATATTAGAGAAGCTATGCAATTTAATATTAAAAGGTGTCCGGCTACATGGGGGCAATGGCAATAATACGAAGAATAAAAACAACAACAAGTTGGGAAGGAACATAAAATGGCCAATTTAAATTAATTGCCAACAAGAGCAACACGACTGACTTGACTTGGTGGCTGAGAAAATCGCTGGTGGAAATGCTTTTCGAGTATGAGACGAGAGGTAATTAAAAACAGCCAATCTGAATGCAAAAAAAAAAAAAACACTCACACACAACGAAAGGAAGCAGAAAATATAAGAGGTTAAACGGAACTTACCAACCACTTTCTAACCTCCACAGACAGATTTCACTTCAATGGTGTTGGATATTAAAAACACAACGAACAGGTGTAGGTTTTGAAATTATCTATCTATAACCTTATAACTATGAAGGGTATAATTTAATATGACCAAAAAGTTTCGATCCTATGCCTCTTCGGAAAAAACGCTTTTCAGGACATTTGGAAACGATTTAGCAATTTTCAAGTATATAACTGGTGCGCCCAATTCCCCTAGAAGGCAATATACGATTATGTCTAAACTTCTTATGTTATCATATTTCTATTCAACGTAAAAACTCTGCCGACTACATGAGGGAGGAGTTTTAAAACCCCTTTCTACTTCTTCACCGCTTGATATTTGTATACCCTCAGCCATATGGCTACAGAGGGGTATATATCATTTTATACGGCCACAACGAACCTCATCGAAATAACGGTTTTAGACTCTAGGTATCATTGGACCAAATCCGTTTCAGGACAGACTGATGCGCACATTAATTCTCAAGGGGAGTATCTGAGTTGGTCCAAACTTGGTACATCGTCATATTATTGTCAAACTTACAACGAGTTCGAAGATGGGTCATATCGGTCCACTCCTTCTGGTACCTCCCGCACAAAAGGTCGAATTTTTCACTGCACAGAGAGAGACTGTGAGAGTGAGAGAGAGAGAGAAAGGATAATCTGATTTTGCTCTAATTTTGCAGATCCTAATATTTGCATCAGAGCTAGCTCAGGTGCAACAAGTAAAAAAGCTCTAAGTTCGGCCGGGCCGAACTTTGAATACCCTCCACCATTTGGAACGAATTTGGCAATTCTCAAAAACAATAATATCCGTTTAAAATTCTGTTAAAATCGACTGAAAATCCTGAATATAGCTGTTATTTCAGGGTCCATACGACGACATGGACCTGCATAGATAAATTTTGTCATAAGCCATCGCAATATTCCAATGCGAAACTTAAAAAAAATCGGTGAATAATGTAGCTAAAATCATCAAAATACCGAATATTGGGAGGTACCGTTATATGGGGGCTATACGAAGACGTGGACCTGCACAGACAATTTTCTGTGACAGGCTGTAGTTTCCATGACGAACTTCAAATACTAAATTTGAAACAATTCCGGTAAAAAATGTCGCTTAAATCACTAAAATACCGAAAATAGGGAGCTACCATTATTTGGGGGCTATACGAAGACTCGGACCTGCACAGACGATTTTCTGTCATAGGCTGTAGTATCCATTACGAACTTCAAGTACCAAATTTGAAACGTTTCCGGTGAATAATGTCGCTTAAATCACCAAAATACCGAATATCGGGAGGCACCGTAATATGGGGGCTATATCAAAACTTGGATCTGCATGACCCATTTTCAATACGTAGAGTCCTGCCGATAAAAAATAAATTTGAGTAAAATGTTATCAACCTATCTCATTTCGTTCGGAAGCTAGAGTGATTTCCATAGACGGATAGACGGACGGACATCGTTAAATCGACATAAAATTTTATTCTGATCAAGAATATATATACTTTGTGGGGTCTAAAATGTATATTTCGAAACTTAATATACCCTCCATACTATGGTGAAAGGCATAAAAATGGACAATATCGGTGAACTCCATCAAGTACCTCCCCCGCAAAGGGTCAACATGTTGAATAATTATAGCTCTTATAATATGTGATGTAAGAGTCCGATTTTCTTCAAATTGCACACGCCACAATATTTTGATTAACCCAAAGTCTGGTGTGAAGAAGATGAATGATGAAGATGGAATATATCGGTACACTCGTTTCGGTAGAGTTGTGAATATCCATGAAGCTCTTAGAACGACAAATTAACATCTGATTCCATTCAGACTTGGCACATCTCAGTATTTCTATCAACACAAGATCTGTTATAAAAATGGTAGGGATCGGACCATTTCTTCTGGTACCTCGCCCACAAAAGGTCAAAATTTTCAATATTTAGATCTTTCATAACTTGTGAAACAAGTCTGTGATTCCTTTCAAATATTTCACTCAACCAGAGATCTGGTATACATATGGAATTTGTCGGCTCAGTCTTAATGGTACTTCACCCGATAAATATTGAACTTTTGATTAACAGTGACGAAGTGGAATATTTCGTTCCACCATATCTGGTACCTCACACACATTTCAAATCGATGTGGTATGGTCTTGGACTTAGGTAAATATACGAATAATGGAAAGCATCATTAGGAACCTCCCCCATGGAGGGTCAACATTTTGAATAACCATATCGCAAGTCCACAAATATGCGCTGAGGGTATACATCTGTCGGCTAACCGACTTATACTTTGTATGTTGTTTCTTTTGGTTTCATTTAGTCATACAATTCCCAAACCACATTTGTGTTTGTTGACTTAAGCTTCTTTGTATTCTTCAGACAATTAGATCTATGCAAAAGAAAACCATACTGGCCTTTCTCAAAAAAAAAAAAAAAAAATATATAAATCTCAAAAAACGCCTGGCCAATGGTGAAACATAATATTTGATGTGAACTACTTTCGATTCGCCTATCATCCTCATTCATCATCATCACCGCCATCGCCAGCATTACCATCAGTGAAATCACTTTTACTATCGTTCAGCTCTGTGCTATATAGTATTACATGCTTGCTTGCTCGCTGATGATGATGATGATAGCCATTTCGGTATCTGGACAATACCGAAAAACAGCAACAAAGAAAACAAAAGAGGACAACAAAAAAACGTTATTTGTTAGTTGATTATCACAAAAAACAACAATTGGCCAATTCGCAGAAAAACATTGGTGACGACGATCTGGCTAGCCTAGCCATTCACTTGTCAGCTGTCATAGTTTTAATAACACATTTTTTCACTGATGCAAGCAAAAATAAAAGTTGAAGAGTAAATAGCAAGAAAAATAATAATAATAATAAATAATAATAAAAGTAAAAAGTGTACAGTTAGCGTCAAAAATTGGTAAATAAATATTAAGGGGTTTAACCTACTCAGCAAAATCTTTTGTATCTGGTACCGTGATACTGGTAGAGTAGCACGACGCCAAGGAAGTGGGCGGAAGAAAACAGCAACATCAGCAGAAATGGTTCGAAAAGTAGAAAAGCGACTTGATCGAAACCCGCGTCGCAGTATCCGAAAAATTGCTCGTGACTTGAACATATCGCAATATTCCATTCGGCAAATATTGAAAAATGAGCTCGGGGTAAAGCCATTGAAATTCCGAAAAGTGCAAGAACTTACACCGCAACAAAAAGAGCTAAAGAGTTGCTTCGCTTGGCCGAAAGTGGTGAACTGCCGAAGTTGGGCTTCTCCGATGGGAAAACATTCGTTGTCTAGCAGTTTGTAAACAAACAAAATGATCGTGTTTCCATGCCAAAGAGGTCAGCTGAAAATGTGCACCTTCGGTTGGCCACCAGAACTCAAGCGCCGGCCATGGTGATGGTGTGGGCCGCCATAACAGCCGATGGTTGCTCTCTGCTCGTATTAATCGACCATGGCATCAGAATAAATACCAAATATTATCGTGAAAATATTCTGGAGGGTGTCTTAAAGCCTTGGGCAAGCAAACATTTTGGCCGCAGACCTTGGACATTCCAACAGGACTCGGCACCATCTCACTCAGCACGCCCCACCCAAGAATGGTTACAAAATGAGGTTCCTCGCTTTATTTCCAGCGCATAATGGCCACCAAAATCTCCGGATACCAATCCGTTAGACTATTTTTCTGGAGTATTTTGGAAAGTAAGGTTGGCACTAAAAAATACCAAAGTGTCGATCACCTCAAGCTAGCGCTTCGCCGGGAATGGACCAAAATACCGCAGAGCAACTTTCGGGCAGCGTGTGACAGTTTCATTGGCCTTTTCGTGCCAAAGGTTACCAATTCAAACGAATCTTAACTTATACTAAAATTTGATCCTATTTCCGACATTTTTTTGCTTTCATTCAATAAAATTTAAAAAAAAAATGCAAAAATTATGGCGTTTGACTTTGTTGCAGTTTTTTCTATCCGACCCTGTATATGGACAGTTATATGCAAGGATGTTTACTAGGAAAATTGAATTTCTGTTTACAGCATTATTCGATTTAAAGTTCTGATTGAATTGTGACCTTGTAGCAGAAGAAAATCGAGCAAATTCATTTTTACGATTTTGCTCGAATATAAGTGATCATATTTTCCTCGTTTTTGTGTGGGAGCAAAATTTGTTCGAAATGGCGAAGGCTTTACTTCTTGCCGCTTTAGTTTTTGTCATACCATAGTTGTATTTTTTGTGTGTATTTTTTCTGTCCGTCCGTCTGTCCATGTATTCTTGTGAACAAAATGCAGGTCGCATTTATTATCCGATTGAGTTGAAATTATCCAACAACAACATAACAAGGCAAAACTCAACATTTTTTTTTGGCCCAAGAAAAAACCCTATTGAAATTGGAGATAATCGGTCAAAATTTAGATATAGCTCCCATATATAACTTCGTTCGATTTGTCTTTTATTGTGCACCGAGCGTGTAATATCAGTCCGAATAGTATGGAATTTTGCACATACAACTAATTTAGGCCAGCAAATAAGTATGCCAAATTTGATCGAAATCGGTTCAGATATAGCTATAGCTCCCATGTATATTGTTCATCCGATTTGTTATTTTTGTCCTCCGCAGCCGTGATGTGCACTCTGTAACAACAATATTTGGGGAAATATATCAAATACAGCTCAGAAATACCTTTGCTAAATTTTATCGAAATCGGTTCAGATTTCGATATAGCTCCCATATATAACTTCGTTCGATTTACCTTTCATTGTGCACCAAACGTCTAATATTTGTCCAAATGGGATGGAATTTGGCACTTACGACTGAATTGAGTCTAGAAGCTAGTATGTCAAATTTGGTGAAAATCGGTTCAGATATAGCTATAGCTACCATATATATTGTTCATCTGATTTGTTGTATTTGTTACCCACAGCCGTAATATGCACTCCGTAACAACGATATTCAGGGAAATATATGAAATACAGCTCAGAAATATATTTGCCAAATTTTATCGAGATCGGTTCAAATTTGGATGTAGCTCCCATAGACATCTTTATCCGATTTCAAATTAATTGTGCACCAAATGGACAATACAAGTCCGAATTTAACAGATACAAATGCTTCGGCATATTTAGCCCTTTGAACTTTAAATTATAATTATAATCATAGCGTGTATGAATGAATTCTCCCATAAAAACTTTTAATTGTTATATGGAGCTCTATTAAATTAGTAAAGTGGTGTAGGGTACCATAAAGTCGGCCCACCCGACATTACGACTTTCTTTACTGGTTAAAAAAGGAGTGGTTCGGGAGTTTTCTAATACAAGAAAAATGACTCCGTAAAAAACTCCCAATCTTCGAGCTAACCTGCTCGCCAGCAAGTTCCGAGTGAAAATTAACAGATCCGTGCTCTGAACTAAAATAACCAAAACAGCTTATATCTGCCGGTAGTGTTATATGAGGGATTTACCAAAACTTGGACCTTGAAAATAGTCCTCTAGACAAAAATACATTTTTTTTTGTTTTGCATAGACGGTTGGACATCCAAAAGTCGACATACAATTTTATGCTGATCAAAAAATATATACTTCGACTTAAACAGAATGACAAACTTCATTTTCCCCTTCATACTATGGCAAAGATATATAAAAATAAACGGAAAACAGGCTTTCATCTTAAATTCCCCAAGAATCCCTGGACGTGTTTTGTCGATATTTGGAAATTGAAGGATATAATTCTCTTTCGATTACAAACCCCCATAGGGGGTATTTAAATTATGTTTTCTTTTTGGAATGTCAACCTTTTCCATCCCCCAGTCACCTCTGGATCTGCTAACTAAATGACAAATAATAAATTATGTTTATTATTTATTTGTTTGTGGCTTCTATTTTTTGTCCATTTATTATTTTTACCCATCACAATTATTTATATTCAAATGTGTGTGTGTGTGTGTCTTTAAAATTCGCATGAGTTGGCAGAATTTATGGCAAAATGTGAATGGTGCAAATGATTGCACGTGCCTTTGTCAACAACAGCTGCATTTGCGGTGTAGGTAGTTCGAGTCGTTGGCTGGCTGCTAGGGTAATAAAATTCCGCTGTTAATCTTCAGAGCGTTGAAGTACCACACCATCCAGCAGTTGGCTTCGATTACGGCATGCATATATCGAACCAAAAACAAAAAAAAAACGAATGAATACTGCATCATCATATCCAGTGGCACCAGTGTTATTTTAATCATTCCGTAATGCTAGACAACAAAAACAAAGATGAAATAATACAAAAACAACAACAGCAACGACGCTTGCAAATAAAATGCTGTAAAAAGATATTACAATAGCTATTAATAAATAATAAATAATGTTACATCATAATGCATTTAAATGGCATGTTTGTGAATGTGGCCAGACATTAGGGTGGAATGGTGGGAGAGTTCTGGAATTATGCCACATTTTGATATTAAATATGTACGGAAATTCCATTAAATACTCTTTCCGAGCTTCAATATGACACCCATTCATGTGTAGCGATTTGTAAAGCCAATAATTATCCTTAAAACTTATAAAAATAATTATAACATTATTTTCATGGTCCACTAAATCGTTTAACTAACACTTCCATAACCTCTATGCCTTTATGTGTGTGAGTGTGTACAATTTGTTAATTTGTTAACAACTCTTCAATTAAAATTATATTTCCCTTTTCACTTTATTCTGCCACCACCACCTTTTTCCGACAACTTTGCAATTTCCGACTAATTAAATTTTGAAAAAGGCAGAACATATCACAGCAGCTGATATTGTTGTCGCGCCAAATAGAATTAACATTGATAAACATTATTTGTGTGGCATGTGGAACGAAAGAAAAACTCTATCACACACACACACGTGTGCATGAAAAACACTTTTCAGAAATAATAATTTTAATTAACAATAAATAAATTCATTAAAACAAGCGTTTTTTTTTTATTAAATATATATAAAAAATAACTGTTTGGTTAATAAAGACATTGTCAATAACACAGAGTGCGGAAAATCAATTTTAATTGAATGCAATTTTTCATTTTGGGGAAATGAACGGTAATAAAAGAGGACAATAAAAGTTTGCGGAGAAAATTATTGAGTGTTTAATAAAATATAAAAATCCAGTTGCAGAAGAAAAACAATTAAAAAACAAACATTAAGTTCGGCCGGGCCAAACTTTTAATACCCTCCACCTTAGGGTAAAGGAAACACTAGAGCCCATTATGACCCACATATACCAATTTTTATACATATTCATTTGAAAATGTGCCAAAAATCATCAAAATACCGAATATCGGGAAATGCGGGCTATATGGGGCTATACAAAAACGTTGTCTCGTCGAAGGAGCTAGAACCCATTATGACCTTCAACTACCAATTTTCAGAGAAATTCTTGAAAAAATGTGGCAAAAATAATCAAAACACCGAATATCGGGAGGTACCTTTATATGGGGGCTATACCAAAGCGTGTATCTATACATGCAACATCTCTCCACACGAACTGGGACCCATTATGACCTACAAATACCAATTTTTAGACAAATCCGAGAAAAAAAAATGTGGCATAAATCATCAAAATAGAGAATATCGGGAGGTACGGTTATATGGGGACAATACCAAAACCGATAGACCGATATATCTCATTTTCAATACCAACCATCCTAGATAAAAATATGGGCAGTATCGTGATTTCAACAGACAGACAGACGGACATCGTTAAATCGACTTAGAATTTTATGCTGATTATGAATATATATACATTTTATGGGTTACAAACGGAATGACAAAGTTAATATACCCACCTTCCCAGGGTGGAGGGTATAACAAGGAAATAGAAAATTTGTGCCTATATTGTTGCCTTAATTTGTATACCCTCAGCCATATGGCTAGAAAGGGTTTATTTCATTTGATACGGCCAAAATGTGCCCCATCGAAATAAAGGTTGTAGACCCTAGGTCTCTTTGAACCAAATCCGTTTTAGGATATTTGGAGTTGATCTAGCGATGTCCATCTGTCTCTCTGGCTGGCTGGTGCTCACGATCCGATTTGATCCAAACTTGGTACATCGTAATATTATTATCAAACTTAAATCGATTTGGGTGCTAGGCAATATCGGTCCACTCCTTCTAGTACCTATCCCACAAAAGGTCGAAATTTTCACAAAATATATTTTTTTCTGCACAGGTCCACGTCGGTCCACTCCATCAAGTACCTCCCCCACAAAGGGTCATTACAACTTTGATAAAATGTGATGTAAGACTCCGATTGTCTTCAACTTTCAGACAACCCTATATTTTTATTAACCCAAGGTTTGGTGTTAAGATAGACCATATCGGCCATTCCTTCTGGTACCTGCCACACACAAAAGGTCGAAATTTAAAAAAAAAATAAATAAAATAAAAATATGTTCTGCACAGAAAGAGAAAGACTATTCCGACTTTGCTCCAACGTTTCAAATACTAATATTTGCATCAGTGCTAGGTCAGGTACGAAAATGGACAATATCGGTAAACTCCATCAAGTACCTCCCCCGTGAAGGGTCAACATTTTGAAAAATAATAACGGTTATTAAATGTGATGTAAGGATCCGATTGTCTTTAAATTTCACACATCACAATATTTTTATTAACCCAAGGTCTGGTGTGAAGATGGGATACATCGGTCCACTCCTTCTGGTACCTCCCCCACAAAGAGTCAAATCTTTGAATATCCATGAAGCTCATAAAACGCTATATTAATATCCGATTCCATTCAGACTTGGCACATCTCAAAATTTATATTTACTCAAGATCTGTTATAAGGATGGTATAGATCGGACTTTTCCTTTTGATACCTCCACTACAAAGGTCAAAGTTTTGAAGAACCCAAACGATTATAAAATGCGAAATAAGCATCCGGTTCTCTTAATATTTCACACGTCCCATTATTTCTACTAACACAAGATCTGATGCCAAGATGGGATACGTCGGTCCACTCCTTCTGATACCTCCCCACAAAGAGTCAAAATTTTGAATATCCATGAGGCTCATAAAAAGCCTTATTCCATATTCCGATTCCATTCAGACTTGGCACATCTCAATATTTTAATTAACTCAAGATCTGTTATAAGGTGAGTAGAGATCGGACTTTTCCTTTTGATACCTCCACCACAAAGGTCAAATTTTTTTTTTTTTTGCCCAAATATCTTTGGCAAAAATATTCCTCTCCTATATCCATGTTATTTGGCCTTGGACAAATCTTTAAAAAAAAATCATATTTTCAGTTTTTTTTTATCTTTTTCACTTTTTTCTGGGAAAAGGTCCTTGAAAACGGTCTGAAGATCCTTGGAAAAAAATTTTAACAAATATATTTAAAAAAAAAAAAAAAAAAAAAACAGTAAAAAAAGACTTAATTTCGGACGGGCCGACTTTATGATACCCTACACCACTTTGCTAATGTAGTAGAGCTCCACATAACAATTAAATCTTTTATGGAAGAGTTCAATCATACGCGCTACGATTATATTTATAATTTAATGTTCAAAGGACTAAATATGCCGACGCATTTCTATCTTTTAAATTCGGACTTGTATTGCCCATTTGGTGCACAATTAACTTTAAATCGGATAAAGATATATATGGGAGCTATATCCAAATCGGAACCGATCTCCATAAAATTTGGCAAAGATATTTCTGAGCTGTATTTGATATATTTCCCTGAATATCGTTGTTACGGAGTGCATATTACGGCTGTGGGTAATAAATACAAAAAATCGGATGAACAATATATGTGGGAGCTATAGCTATATCTGAACCGAACTTCACCAAATTTGGCATACCAGCTTCTAGACTAAATTCGGTCCTAAGTGCCAAATTCCATCTCATTTGGACAAATATTAGACGTTTGGTGCACAATATAAGGTAAATCGGACGAAGTTATATATGGGACATATATCCAAATCTGAACCGATTTCGATAAAATTTGGCACATGTATTTCTGGGCTGTATTTGATATATTTCCCCAAATATTATTGTAACAGAGTGCATATTACGGCTGCGAAGGACAAAAGTAACAAATCGAATGAACAATATATATGGGAGCTATAGCTATATCTGAACCGATTTCGATCACTTTTGGCATACTTATTTTCAGGCCTAAATTGGTTGTTTGTGCAAAATTCCAAACTATTCGGTCTGATATTACACGTTTGGTGCACAATAAATGGTAAATCGGACGAAGTTATATATGGGAGCTATATCTAAATTTTGACCGATTATCTCCAATTTCAATAGGGTTCGTCCTTGGGCCAAACAAATAATTTGTACAAAATTTCATCTGGATAGGGCAATAAATGCGAAGTGTACCTTGCTTACAAAAATACATGGACAGACGGACGGGCATGCATAAATCTATGCAGATCATCAAAAGGAACTATGGGTCTA
This sequence comes from Musca domestica, assembly GCF_030504385.1. Lineage (NCBI taxonomy): Eukaryota > Metazoa > Arthropoda > Insecta > Diptera > Muscidae > Musca > Musca domestica. The sequence goes on along the minus strand of NW_026712321.1, from coordinate 8,753,294 downwards.
TCTCGTTTCCTCTTGCCTGTTACAAACAAATGTGGTGTAGGGTATAAAAATGGACCTTAAGGCTTTATACAAAAAAAAAAAAATTCCAATGAAAATGTGGATTACAAAATTATCATTATTTTTGGTCTGAAGACCCTTGTAAAAATTCCATTTTTTTCGTCTGAGGGTCCTTGGAAAATTATTCTTATGAAATCCACAATCTGAAGGTACTTGCGAAAAACTTATCTCGTAAAAATTTGTTTACCACTTTTGGCCAATTTTCGATATCGAAGAGCCTTTCCTTCCATATAAAATGCCAATAGACCTCCTTCTCTCGCATTGCCAATAGTCCTCCCCATCATCGCGATGACTAATTACATCACTTGTGTCTCTATTTAATAATTCCCATTAAATATATTGTTAAATCATTTTTATTTGTTGTAAGCAACAGAAAAAAAAAAACATTTAAATGCTCATCATTACCGCTTTATGATTTCCCGGGAGGAAGCAAGAATTGAATTTCATGTCAGGTCATTAGCAAGTCATTCTGATTTCTTTGGGTGTCTCTTGGTTTTTTCTCTTCTTTGCTTCAAAATCATAAAAATGAATTGATTTTAGTTTTTTTTTTTTCTTTCATTTTCATTCATTTGTTCTTCTTCGACGTCGTCATTTTCCGTTCTCGAGTGGATCACGTTCACGTCACACTTTTGCCATCTGTGTTAAGTGTTTTGCTCCAGATACCAACCAAAAAAAAAAAAAGGTTGGCCGGCCATATATAGAGCCGGCCGGCCGGTCGGTTGGTCCATGGCGTTCTACAATTATGGTGATGATGAGTTGATGATGATGCTGTCGATTACAATACTGTGAACATGGTCTGATGGTGAATCAAGGGCCATGGAAAAACAATTTTTATTCTTCTTGTCTCTTTTATAATTTCTTTTGTCGTTTTTTTTTCTGAAAATCTACTAATGAAATTAATTACCAGTTTTTAATTTCAGTTCACTGGTGAGGTTTTCTGGGTATGGTCTTCATTTTACATTGCCCTGGGGCTAAATGAAAAATTGACACACTTTAAGCCAAGAATGTCAAAGTTACCCTGCAAGAAGGTGTTGGTGTAAACCAAACTGGTTTGGCAACTACAAAAAAATCTTGTTACTGTTTTCGGTTCGAAACACACACACACACACACATTGACCATAAACGATAATTACAAATTCCTAGACTTGAAAAAAGATTGAAAAAAAAATCGTAGACATTTTATAACTGCATAAATATTTAGGTTTATTACTTAACTCCGATTCGATATTCCAATAAATTTGAAATCAATAAGGTGGTTGTTGTTATGATTGTTGCTGGTCTTGCCGATATTGGCCGGCAGGTTTTCTTACACTCAATTAGGCCTAGAAAAAACAACATTTCAACATATTTAAGATAATGTTTAAAAAACTATGAGGCTTATTTTTTTGCAGGGGAGTAGACAAATTTTAATACAAGGGGAGGGGGGAAGTTGCAGAACTTGACATTGATAAATGTTTAAAATTAAAATTTTAGAGGCATATCTTCAAAACTCCACCTAGTTATGCCTGTCAATAACCTACTCTAAAGGACTTAAACAACATAATGATATGAGAGGCACCTCTTCAATACTCCATCTAATTATGCCAATATCCGTCTCTAAATGGCTTTATCAGGAATTAGAAGGTTGAATAATGTGAAGATGTTTCTAAAATCAATTAAGCTTTCAACTTTCAGTTTTTCCCTTCGAATTAAAAACTTTAAATATTTTCAGGAAATATTTCAAGAAAAAACCAGTAAAGAAAGTCTTAAAGTCGGTCGGGGCCGACTTTGTGATACACTACACCACTTTGCTAATTTAGTGACTTGTATTGCCAATTTGGTGCACAATTAATTTGAAATCTGATAAAGATATATATGGGAGCTATATCCAAATCGGAACCGATCTCGATAAAATTTGGCAAAGATATTTCTGAGCTGTATTTGATATACTTCCTTGAATATCGTTGTTACGGAGTGCATATTACGGCTGTGGGTAACAAATATGACAAATCGGATGAAAAGTATATATGGGAGCTATAGCTATATCTGAACCGATCTTCACCAAATTTGACATACTAGCTTCTTGACTAAATTCATCCCATTTGGGCAAATATTAGCAGTTTGGTGTACAATAAAAGGTAAATCGGACGAAGTTATATATGGGAGCTATATCCAAATCTGAACCGATCTCGATAAAATTTAGCAAATGTATTTCTGAGCTGCATTTGAAATATTTTCCCAAATATTGTTGTTGCAGAGTGCATATTACGGCTGCGGAGGACAAAAATAACAAATCGGATGAACAATATATATGGGAGCTATAGCTATATCTGAACCGATTTCGATCAAATTTGGCATACTTATTTTGAGGCCTAATTTGATTGTATGTGCAAAATTCCATACTATTCGGAGTAATATTACACGTTTGGTGCACAATAAAAGGCAAATCGGACGAAGATATATATGGGATCTATATCTAAATTTTGACCGATTATCTCCAATTTCAATAGGGTTCGTCCATGGGCCAAACAAATGATTTGTGCAAAATTTCATCTGGATAGGGCAATAAATGCGAACTGTACTTTGTTTACAAAAATACATGGACAGACGGACGGACGGACGGACATGCATAAATCGACTCAGAATGTGATTCTATGCAGATCATCAAAAGGAACTACGGGTCTATCCTGACCACCTTGTGGTGTAGGGTATAAAAATTCAAATATTTTACAGAATAAAGGTAGTTTGTATAGAAAATTATACATAAATCAAAAATATACAGGGTGATATAAAAAAATACAACAAAGTCAAACGCCATAATTTTTACATTATTTTTATACCCTCCACCATGGGTAGGAGGGTATATTAACTTTGTCATTCCGTTTGTAACACCTCTAAATATTCGTCGTAGACCCCATAAAGTATATATATTCATAATCAGCATAAAATTCTAAGACGATTTAGCGATGTCCGTCTGTCTGTCTGTCTGTCCGTCTGTCTGTCTGTCCGTCTGTCTGTCTGTCTGTTGAAATCACGATAGAGCCCACATTATTTGACGGAGACCTTTGAAATTTGGCACAAGTGTGTGTATTGTCCCTAGGATGGTTGGTATTGAAAATGAGATATATCGGTCCACGTTCTGGTATAGTCCCCATATAACGGTACCTCCTGATATTCGGTATTTTGATGATTTATGCCACATTTTTTCACGGATTTATCTGAAAATTGGTATTTGTAGGTCATGACGGGTCCCTGAGCGTGTGGCAAAACATTGAATGTATAGGTCCACGTTTTGGTATAGCCCCCATATAACGGTACCTACCGATTTTCGGTATTTTGATGATTTATGCCACATTTTTTCACGGATTTGTCTGAAAATTGGTATTTGTAGGTCATGACGGGTCCCTGAGCGTGTGGCAAAACATTGCATGTATAGGTCCACGTTTTGGTATAGCCCCCATATAACGGTACCTACCGATATTCGGTATTTTGATGATTTATGCCACATTTTTTCACGGATTTGTCTGAAAATTGGTATTTGTAGGTCACAACGGGTCCCTGAGCGTGTAGCAAAACATTGCATGTATAGGTCCACGTTCTGGTATAGTCCCCATATAACGGTACCTCCCGATATTCGGTATTTTGATGATTTATGCCACATTTTTTCACTGATTTGTGTAAAAGTTGGTATTTGTGGGTCATAATGGGTCCTAGCTCGTGTGGCGAAACATTGTAATTATAGGTGCACGTGTTGGTGTAGCCCCTATATAACGGTACCTCCCGATATTCGCATTTTAATGTTTTTTGCCACATTTTTTCTAATGTTCTTTTACCCTAGGGTGGAGGGTATTAAAAGTTTGGCCCGGCCGAACTTAATGTTTTTTTACTTGTTTTTTTTTAATTTAATTAAATGGAAGCCAAAAATGTCGGAAATAGCATCAAATTTTAGAATTTATTTTAATTTTTATTTAAATTATATTTTGGAATTTAGAAGTTAAAATTTGTTCGAATTGGTCACCTTTGGCATGAATTATGGCCTTCAAACGACCAATGAAACCGTCAAACGCTGCCCGAATGTTGCTCTGCGGTATTTTGGCCCATTCCCGGCGAAGCGCTTGCTTGAGGTGATCGACACTTTGATATTTTTGAGTGCCAACCTTGCTTTCCAAAATACTCCAGGCACAATAGTCCAACGGATTGGTATCCGGAGATTTTGGTGGTCATTGTGCGCTGGAAATGAAGCGAGGAACCTCATTTTGTAACCATTCTTGTGTGGCGCATGCTGAGTGCGATGGTGCTAAGTCCTGATGGAATGTCCAAGGTCTGCGACCAAGGTTTTAACAGAATATTTTCGTGATAATATTGTTATGGCGGTCCACACCATCATCATGGCCGGCGTTTGAGTTCTAATGGCCAACCGAAGGTTCACATTTTCTGCTGAACTCTTTAGCAAATGAACCCGATCATTTTGTTTGTTTACAAACTACTCCACAACGAACGTTTTCTCATCGGAGCAACCCAAATTTGGCAGTTCACCACTTTCGGCGAAGTGAAGCAACTTTTTACTCTTTTGAGTCTATTTTCTTTCTGTTGCGGTGTTAGTTCTTGCTTTTTTGGAATTTCAATGGCTTTACCCCGAGCTCATTTTTTTTAATTTTTGTCGAATGGAATATTGCGATATGTTCAGCTCACTTGCCATTTTTCGGCCACTGCGACGCGGGTTTCGATCAAATCGCTTCTTTACTTTTCGAACCAAATCTGCTGATGTTGCTGTTTTCTTCCGTCCACTTCCTTGACGTCGGGCTACGCTACGAGTATCACGGTAAAGGGCGATGGTACTTGGATTGGATTTATTCACATTCAAATCATGGAGTGCTCTAACCATAGCCACTTGAGGTTTTCCAGCCAAATATAAAGAAATCACACTATCACGCTTGAATTCCATCACGAATAACTTTTTTTCAGGAAAATTCTCACCAAAATGCTTTTGTAGGCTTGTAAACAATATAATGAGCTGTCACTGGAATAATTTTAACAGCTGTCGGAAGAGTGACTTAGAAATGACAGCAGTCTGAAGTTGGTTGCAGTTTTTTTTTGATCTCACCCTGTATGCCCATCTCACCCTGTATACCCATATACAGAAATCAAATATATATCCTTGACCTCCCACCCACTTCCAACTACGCCATTGCTATTTGAAACTCATTTATAAGCTGCTAGTTATCTAAATTCTTTACTTGATTTTTTTAGCTATTTTTTTTTTTTTGGTATTTTTTTATTTTATTTTAGTGTTTTTTTTTTGTTTTTGTATTTTTTCTTAACATTCTTGTTAAAGGCGTTACCCTGTGGTTTTTCTAATCAGTCGTCGGTTTTTAGCCTCCTCGTCCCAGCACACATCGTGATCATTAATTATGTACGATTTAATTAAAGTCAAATCCAATCTAACAAACCAATCATCGAATCGATTAGGTATTGAGTATCTCTCTGTCTTTAGCGACCGCAGCGAATGTTAATTTGTAATACTCCACTGTTCGTGGGGTGTGAATAATTAAAAGTTAGTTTCGAACATAATTTTCGTTTAATTTAGGCTTAAGCATAACATTATTGATTTTAATAGGTATTCAAATTAGTATTAGTTCCAATGGAGGACAAGTGAAAAACAACAACAGATAGCCCTAGAAAAACGCAATCAAAAATTATAAGATTTTGGGAAACTTTATAATTTCTATATATTAACTTCGTCATTCCGTTTGTAACGTCTCGAAATACTCCTGTTAGACCCGAAAAAGTACATACACGGTGAGATGAAAAAACTGCAACCACTTTCAGACTGCTGTCATTTCTAAGCCACTCGTCCGACAGCTGTTAAAATTATTCCAGTCAGAGCTCATTATATTGTTTACAAGCGTACAAGAGCATTTGGGCGAGGATTTTCCAGAAAAAAAGATATTCCTAATGGAATTCAAGCGTGATAGTGTGATTTCCTTATATTTGGCTGGAAAACCAAGAGTGACTATCGTTGGAGCACTCCAGCATTTAAATGTGAATAAATCGTTTGTGGCTCGTACCATCGCTCGTTACCGTGATACCGGTAGCGTAGGCCGACGTCAAGGAAGTGGACGGAAGAAAACAGCAATATTAGAAGAAATGGTTCGAAAAGTAATGAAGCGACTTGATCGAAATCCGCGTCGCAGTGTCCGAGAAATGGCTCGTGAGCTGAACATATCGCAATATTCCATTCGGCAATAATTGAAAAATTAGCTCGGGGTAAGGCCATTGAAATTCTAAAAAGTGTAAGAACTTACACCGCAACAGAAAGAAAATAGACTCAAAAAGCTAAAGAGATGCTTCGTTTGGTCGATGGCCGAAAGTGGTGAACTGACGGATTTGGTTTTCTCCAATGAGAAAACATTCGTTGTCCAGCCGTTTGTAAACAAACAAAATTATCGTGTTTACTTGCCAAAGAGGTCAGTTGAAAATGTGCACCTTTGGTTGGCCACCAGAACTCAAGCGCCGGCCATGGTGATGGTGTGGGCCGCCATAACAGCTGATGGTCGCTCTCCGCTCGTATTAATTGACCGTGGCATCAGAATAAATGCCGAATACTAAAGCGGAAATATTTTGGAGGGTAGACACGCAAACATTTTGGCCGCAGACCATGGACATTCCAACAGGACTCAGCACCATCGCACTCAGCACGAGCCACCCAAAAATGGTTACAAAATGAGGTTTCTCGCTTCATTTCCAGCGCACAATGGCCACCAAAATCTCCGGATACCAATCCGTTGTACTATTGTGTCTGGAGCATTTTGGAAAGCAAGGTTGGCACTAAAAAATACCAAAATGTCGATCACCTCAAGCAAGCGCCTCGCCAGGATTGGGCCAAAATACTGCAGAGCAGCAGTCGGGCAGCGTGTGACGGTTTTATTGGCCGTTTGAAGGCCATAATTCGTGCGAAAGGTTACCAATTCGAGTAAATCTGAACTTTTTCTAAAATGTGATGTTATTTCCGACATTTTTTGCTTTCATTCAATAAAATTAAAAAAAATTAAAAATTATGGCTTGACTTTGTTGCAGTTTTTTTTTATCTCACCCTGTTAATAGAACGGCACCAATATGTTGAAACCGATGTCGTAAAATATGGTCTAGAACTCGAATTTCGTTGTGCCACTTCAAATATTTTATATACTATGTACCCATGAGACTTAAATTTAAATAAAATATTTAATTCCTGGTTTTAATCTCAATTTTCTCTTTCCTTTTTCAGTTAACTTTCCCCTTTTAGAACGTAGTAAGTATTTATATCGTTTTGGATGAAAAATGGTAACCATATTTACATTATTGGATTGTTTGAGGAATTTGAGATATGTAAATTCTAGAGCCAATTTTTAGAGGGCGTCCAAGCTCAATTCGCTGTTGGTACTCTTCCATCATTTTTCGATTGGAATGTGGATATATAGTCGACATTAAAAAGTGTCCAAAAAAGTCTCCTCGAACGCAAAGGAGTCTCCTCATCAGTCCGAAAATTAGCTCATAGAGACGACTGAAAACATTTCTGACCACAGCAGATCTTTTAAGGGTTGTCTGCCCATAGAAACGTATATTTTGTAGAGGTCACTTATCTATAGAAGACCTTGTAGACATTGTCAAAAGAAGACTTTTTACAACACTTCTGACTATATAAGTCCTTTTTAGGTATATATGTCCACGGAAGACTGTTTACAGTACATCTGGCTACAGAAAATCTTTCAAAGGTCTGCTGTCCATTTCCAAAGTTCTTCTGCCCTTGTCTTTTGTACAAATTTTCTCTACAGGCCTTCTGATCATGAAATACTTTTTACAGGCCTCCTTTTTATAGAGGTTTTTCTAGATATTTGTATGGATAAAATCCATTTAGAGGTTTTCTTTTTTTCACAAATCCCTCCCTTATAACCCCATAATCTCCATCTCTTCCTCTCCCATTTCCACAACAGCGTATTAATCTTAAAATTGAGCTTTAACAGCAATTATTTGATAACCACTGGTAGTGGCCTTGTCAGTGTCATAAATCCAAACTTAAATTAAAAGAGTGAACCCCGCACACACACACTCACACAGCAGGTAATCCCATGGCTCGGGCTGAATCAAATCGCCCGAGTCATCATGGTCGTTAGCCATATATAGCATTCATCGGCGAAATGCAAAACCAAATGGAGACATTGAGGAAAAGTTAAATAAGTACAAACCGCTCAATCAAATTAATTAAAACTCTTTCAAAATTTAAAATATTGGGCTATATATCTTTGTTTCCGAAACGATTTAGACGGAAGACTAAGTATTTACATAGCTATCTGAAATTCGAGGCAACCTCTGAACTTAATCCAACAATCTTCAAGACTAAATGTTGCAAACCCTCTTTCCAACCTACAGCCAGAGCCTCACCAACCTCCTCCATACATTCAAATTCAAAAGAAAATTTCCTCCGTCTAGCTGATAAGACCGAACAAATATGTTGGGTGTTGCTGTCGCTTGTGTTTGTACAACCTACAAATGCTATCAAAAAGTTATCAGCCAATGAAGAAAGAAAGCAAGAAAAAATATGTAAATTTTTTCAGTTTACATGGCGCCCAATAGAGGCGGTTCGCTTTGTTTTGACTTTATAACAAAACTAACAGTTTTATCGGGGTAGGCAACCTCGTAATCAGCAACATTATTGAAATACTGACAATGATGATGATGAGGGTTAAGGAACCGTAGGATAGTTTGTCATTTCCCAACAGAAAAGGGCCCAAAAACAAAATCCACATCATTTTCGCCCTCATCAACACCACCTCCTCCTCCACCACCACTCTGGAACTATTCATTCTTCCAACTTGTTATCAGTTTTGGTATTTGTCGGTATTCTTGCCAGACATTTATCCATATGTGTGTGTGTGTGTATCCTTACACATGTCCTTGCTCGGCACTTGAGGAGTGAACTCGAGTAACAACAACATTGACTTTTGTTATTGTTGCAATGTACTTGTATTACATACCTACTGCAGATACAATGTAACAATGTAACAACATGATATTTTTCTTTCTTTACAACAAATATAGTTTGTTGTCGCTGTTGTTGTTATCATTGTTCTTGGTTGGATGGTTGGTTGGTTGGTTGGTTAGTTGGCTGGCTGTTTGGTTGCTTGGTTACCTTCTTCTGGGCAATGTTATCAACATTTTTTATACCCTCCACCATAGTATGGAGGGTATATTAAGTTTGTCATTCCGTTTGTAACTCATCGGATTTGTTTCAAATTTGGTATTTGAAGTTCGTAATGGATACTACATCCCAAGACAGAAAATGAGTCATGTAGGTCCACGTCTTCGTATAGCCCCCATATAATGGCACCTACCAATATTCGGTATTTTTATGATTTTAGCGAAAATTTTTACCGGAATTGTTTCAAATTTGGTATTTGAAGTTCGTTAGGGATACTACATCCCGAAACACAAAATGAGCTTTGTAGGTCCACGTCTTCGTATAGCCCCCATATAATTGTACCTCCCGATATTCGGTACTTTGATGATTTTAGCGACATTATTTACCGGAACTATTTCAAATTTGGTGTTTAAAGTTCGTTCTGGATACTACATCCCAAAACAGAAAATGAGCCATGTAGGCCCACGTCTTCGTATAGTCCCCATATAACGGTACCTCCCAATATTCGATATTTTTATGGTTTCAGTGACATTTTTTTCCGAAAGTGTTTCAAATTTGGCACTTGAAGTTCGTAATGGATACTACATCCCAATACAGAAAATGAGCTATGCAGGTCCACATCTTCGTATAGCCCCCATATAACGGTACCCTCCGATATTCGGTATTTTGATGATTTTAGCGGCTATATTTACCGGAACTAATTCAAATTTGGTGTTTAAAGTTCGTTATGGATACTACACACCAAAACAGAAAATGAGCCATGTAGGCCCACGTCTTCGTATAGCCCCCACATAACGGTACCCCCGATATTCGATATTTTGATGATTTTAGATACATTATTTACCGGAACTATTTCAAATTTGGTATTTGAAGTTCGTAATGGATACTACATCCCAAAACAGAAAATGAGCCATGTAGGTCCACGTCTTCGTATAGCCCCCATATAATGGTACCTCCCGATTTTGGGTATTTTGATGATTTTAGCGACATTATTCATCGGAATCGTTTCAAATTTGGTATTTAAAGTTCGTAATGAATACTACAGCCTATAACAGAAAATTGTCTGTGCAGGTCCACGGCTTCGTATAGCCCCCATATAATGGTACCACCCGATATTCGGTATTTTGATGATTTTAGCGACATTATTCCCCGGAAATGTTTCAAATTTGGTATTTGAAGTTCGTTGTGGATACTACATCCCAAAACAGAAACTGAGCCATGTAGGTCCACGTCTTCGTATAGCCCCCATATAATGGTACCTCCCGATATTCGGTATTTTGATGATTTTAGCGACATTATTTACAGGAACTATTTCAAATTTGGTACTTGAAGTTCGTAATGAATACTAAAGCCTATGACAGAAAATTATCTGTACAGGTCCACGTCTTCGTATAGCCCCCATATAATTGTACCTCCCGATATTCGGTACTTTGATGATTTTAGCGAAATTATTTACCGGAACTATTTCAAATTTGGTATTTGAAGTTCGTTATGGATACTACAGCATAAGACAGAAAATGGACCATGTAGGTCCACGTCTTCGTATAGCCCCCATATAAAGGTACCTCCCGATATTCGGTTATTTGATGATTTTAGCGACATTATTCACCGGAAATGTTTCAAATTTTGCATTTGAAGTTCGTAATGGATACTACATCCCAAGGCAGAAAATTTTCTGTGCAGGTCCACGTCTTCGTAGAGCCCCCATATAACGGTACGTCCCGATATTCGGTATTTCAATGATTTTATGGACATTTTTCACTAGAATTGTTTCAAATTTGGTATTTGAAGTTCGTAATGGATACTACAGCCTGAGACAGAAATGTATCTTTGCAGGTCCACGTCTTCCTGTAGCCCCCATATAACAGTACCTCCCGATATTCGGTATTTTGATGATTTAAGCGACATTATTCACCGGAATTGTTTCAAATTTGGTATTTGAAGTTCGTAATAGATACTACCATGGTACAATGAAGAGAAGGTAGGTCAACTTTGAAAAAAATCCAAGTATAGAGGTCTACCTGTTTGGCTTGTAATGTCAGAATTAGTATCAAAACAATAAAAAATCAAACAACTTGTTGCATTTATTTTGAATAAATAATTGAAAACCGCGATAACTGAATGAAAGGTCAACACTTCTTTTCAAAATCATGTACTATATGTCTCTAAAGGATTATTTCGCTACAAAAAATCTAGATTTTGTGGATGCATGCGTTGAAATGAACATTTTGAAAACACCAGAATTTGAATGTTTTCTGAACAATTTTTTTGTTATTGAAAAGAAAACACATACATAAACAAAAAATGATGACGTATTAGGCCAAGAAAATAAAAAAATTGAAATCATATGGTAGTTCTGCCCTACCTTGATATCATTGTACCATGCTACTGCCTATGACAGAAAACTGTCTGTGCAGGTCCACGCATTTGTATAGCCCCCATATAACGGTACCTCCCGATATTCGTATATTGATGATTTTAGCGACATTTTTCACCGGAATTGTTTCAAATTTGGTATTTGAAGTTCGTAATGGGTACTACAGACTATGACAAAAATTTTTGTATGCAGGTCCAAGTCCTCGCATAGCCCCCATATAACGGTACCTCTCGATATTCGGTATTTTGATTTTTTTTAGCGACAATATTTACCGGAATTGTTTTAAATTTAGTATTGGAGGTTCCTAATGGATACTACATTCCAAGACAGAAAATTGTGTATGCAAGTCTACGTCTTCGTATAGCCCCCATATAACGCTACCTCCCGATATTCGGTATTTTGATGATTTTAGCGACATTATTTACCGGAATTCTCTCAAATTTGGTATTTGAAGTTCGTTATGGATACCAAGACAGAAAATTGTCTGTACAGGTCCACGTCTTCGTATAGCCCCCACATAACGGTACCCCCTGATATTCGGTATTTTGATGATTTTAGCGAATTTCTTCACCGGAATTGTTTCAAATTTGTAATTTGAAGTTCGTAATGGATACCAAGACAGAAAATTGTCTGTACAGGTCCACGTCTTCGTATAGCCCCCATATTACGGTACCCCCAAATATTCGGTATTTTGATGATTTTGGCGACATTATTTACCCGAATGTTTTTAAATTTCGCATTTGATGTTTGTAATGGATACTACAGCCTATGACAGAAAATTGTCTGTACGGGTCCACCTCTTCGTATAGCCCCCCCCCCCCCCCTATAACGGAACCCCCCGATATTCGATATTATTTTTATTTTAGCGACATTATTTACCGGAATGGTTTCAAATTTCGCATTTGAAGTTCGTAATGAATACTACATCCTAAGACAGGAAATGAGTCTTGTAGGTCCACGTCGTCGTATAGCCCCCATATACAGGTACCTCCCGATATTCGGTATTTTGATGATTTTAGCGACATTATTTACCGGAACTATTTCAAATTTGGTGTTTGAATTTCGTTATAAATGCTACAGCCTATGACAGTAAATTGTCTGTGCAGGTCCACGTCCACGCAGGTCTAACGGTACCTCCCGATATTCGGTATTTTGATGATTTTAGCGACATTATTTACCGGAATTGTTTCAAATTTCGCATTTGAAGTTCGTAATGGATACTACAGCCTATGCCAGAAAATTGTCTGTGCAGGTCCACATTTTATAACCCCCATGGTACCACCCTTTATTCGGTATTTTGATGATTTTAGCTACATTATAAACAGATTTTTTTTTCAAGTTTCGAATTTGAATATTGTAATAGCTTGTGACAAAAGTTGCCTATATAGGTCCACGTCGTCGTATAGATCCTCTCATATACGGCTACATTCGGTATTTTTAAGATTTTAACAGAATTTTTTTTGAAAATTGCCAAATTTGTAGCAAATGGAGGATGGTATTAAAATTTCGGCCAGGCCGAACTTACCTTCTTTTTTACTTGTTTTCTTTTATTGTTCTTATTCTTCACAACGCTGTGTGGCCCTAGCATTTATCGGCAGCATTGTTCTCTTTATTTTCCTTCCTCCCCCGCTACATACCGCCCTCCTGCTCTCCCCACCCCCAATTCATTCACACTGTACATTGTTAATATTATTTGAGTTGTTGCTGTTGTGATAAGATTAGATAAGGAAAATTGAATTTTGTTGTTGAAAATACAACAGCAACGACAACAACAGCAATTGTTACTGTTCCAGCAACAACCCTGACTATTGCAGTCGTCGTCCAATACAAGAAGACAAAAGCCTGGCTGGATGGCTGGCTGTCTGACTAGCAGTTGGTAAATGTAGAAGACATTACAAAAACTAAATGAAATTCCCCAAGTAAATGTCAGTTGCATTGTTGGGATGGAATGTTTTAGGGAGGGAGGGAGGTATTGAGGTGCGGCAGAGGTCTTAATTAGATAAATATGTATTGGAAGTAAAAAAAAATTAAGTTATTGGAAGCAGTTGTCAATAAATCGATAAAAAGAAACGACATCTTGTTTTTAGGTCACAAAGATATGGTGAAGTAAAATTATTTCATAAAAGTGAGGTTAGGTAGTTTGAATTTAAAATATGTTTCCGCAATAATTATCTAATCTGTATAGTACATGTCTAATACTATCACAAATTACGCACAATATATAAAAAGGACAGTGGCAATATTGAATAGGTGACGTCACTAAGTTTAAATATTGTCCATCCAATAAATTAGCTACTGTACGGTATATAACCACTCGTGCACCTACTGTACAGAATATATCAGGTCACCAACTGTAAAGATGATGCAAATAAGGTGCAATATTGGTTCATTAGCTAACCAATTAGCTGGCAACTGTTGGTATATAACCACTCGGTTCACCTACTGTAGAAACGATGATCAAAACGATCATATAAGGTACAGTACTCTTCAAAAACTATCATCAATTCTGCAGGTTACTATTTAAATGTGCCCTACTGTGCGCAACTTATAAGGTTGCAGACTTGCCAATGAGGACCAGAAATATCACTTACTCTACAGTCGATGACCAAAAAGGATCACATAATGTGCCTGGGACGAAAAATTAGTTTGCCTACAATACAGTACATGATAAAACAATCACCAAATCTGTAGTGGAAGTTCAGAAATATCACCTTCGTGACGAATTATATCACGTAATGCGCAGTACATGTCAAAAATATACTGTGGATGGTCGAAACAGTTACATACTGTAGAGTGTATGACAAAAAACCGAAATCTTCTATGCATTAAAATGCTTAAGAGGTCACTTACTCTGCAGTGCAGAGCTAACAAAACCAAAGGCTGTACATGACTAGAAAGGTTAAATAGTGCACAGTAGAGCACCAGAAATGACTCTAACTGTACAATCGATGAGCAAAATGGGTAAAAATGGATGTGGCAAAAAAATGTACGGAAAATAGGGAGTGAATGTACGGAAAATGAAACGTGAATCTCTCAGCAAATTATCTGCTACCGAAGGTGGTGCCTATTACTATTCTGCAATTACAAATGAAATGAGATAATTCTGTTGAAAAATGTGGCTAATATCATCAAACTACCGAATATTGGGAGATACTGTTATATGGGGGCTATACGAAGGTGTGGACCGGTACAGGAAATTTTCTGTGATGGAAGTAGTACCCATTACGACCTTTAAATACCAAATTTTAAGCAATTCCGTTGAAAAATATGAAGCAAATCATAAAAATATCGAATATCTGGAGGGGAACAACTAATAAAATCGCAGGCTGTACGGTACATGAGAAGGAAGGTCACTCACTGCAAAGGAGAATACTAGAAATATCTCTAACTTAAAATCGATGACCTTGATAGACATATACGACTAATTAAGGTACATAATGTACAGTACAAAAAAGACGGTCAGCTGCTATTTTGTGGATTAATGAAGCGTTCGTCAATTTTTCAGAGTATGTCCAAGAAGGTCCCCTACTGTGCAGTGGACATATTAGGTAACCTATTGTACTGTACGTCATAAAATTGTGTATAACCGAGAAGGTCTTCTACAGTACTGTTGACAACTTATTATGTAATATACTGTACAGTACGTCATCAAAAAAGTCACATACGTTACGTTGAATGGCCACAAAGTCGTACTGTACATGACAATAAAGTTCACATATTCCATGGTGGGTGATAAAGCAAGTTAGCTACCGTACAGTCGATTACTAAAACGACCACCTGCTGTACATCGGATGATCAAAAAGGTCACCATCTATACTTTGAATGAGTGATTATGTCCCCTATTGACCAAAAAGCCTTGTCTGCAAAAAAGCTCTCATACTGTAGAGGACAGGTCTAGAAAGTACGGTCGGTTAACATATGGTACCGGACCGGCTAGGTAAAAAACTGTACAAGCAATGTCTCCGTCCTTTGACTCGTCTATGGATACTGGATGGCCCTTTAAACCGACATTGGGGACTCGATGGCCCTCGAACTCGTCTATGAAGTTGCGATGGTTCTTTAACTTCTCTAAGGAGGCTCGTTGGCTCCTCAACTCGCCTATGAAGACTTAATTGCCTTTATCTTGGAGACTCGCTGGCCTTTCAATCTGTCTATGGAGACTCAATTGCTCTCCAACCAGTCTTGGCCTTCTGTTCCTCCTCTGTTGGGATTCGATAGTGCTTCAATTCGTCTATGAAGACTCGATGAACCTTTAACTTGTCTGTGGGGAAGCAATTGCCCTCCAACTCGTTTATGGAGATTCAATGGCCCTTCAACTCGTCTGTAAAGACTCGATGTCACTTTACTCGTCCATGGAGACTCAATGGCCCTTGGAATCGACTCGGGAGACTAGATGACCCTTCAATTCATCTGTGGAGACTCAATGGCCTTTCTACTCGTCTATGGAGACTTGAGCCTTTAACTCGTCTGTGAATATTCAATGGCCCTTCAACCTGCCTATGGAGACTCGATGGCCTTTCAACTTGCCTGTGGAGACTCGATGGTTCTTCAACTCTGTTACAGAGTCAATGGTCCTCTGACACGTCTATGAAGACTCGATGGCCCTACAACTTGTCTGTGGAGACTCGATGGCCCTTCAACTCTGTTGCAGACTCAATGGCCCTTCAACTCGTCTGTTAAGACTCGATATCTCTTTAACTCGTCCATGGAGACTCAATGGCCCTTGAAGTCGACTCGAGAGACTAGATGGCCCTTCAATTCATCTATGGAGACTCAATGGCCTTTCTATCCGTCTATGGATACTCAACGGCTATTAACTCTTTTGTGGAGACTCTACTCTATATCCTTTAACTCGTCTCTAAACATTCGATGGCCCTTCAACCCGTCTGTGGAGACTGTTGGCTCTTTAACTCTTTTCTGGAGACTCGATGACCTTCAACTCTTTTACGGAGACTCGATTGTCCTTTGACACGTCTATGGAGACTCGATGGCTCTTTAACTTGTCTCTGAAGGTTCGATGGCTTCATCTCGAGCCTTGATAGCCCTTCAACGCGCCTATGGAGACTCGTGGAAACACTCCATTTGGGATACGATGGTCCTTTAACTTTTTTGAACTCGTTGATTGAGATTCAATAGCATTTCTATTCACCTATGGAGATTCGATGGCGCTTCATATCGTCTATGGAGGCTCAATGGACCTTCATCTCATCTATGAAAATTAGTTGGTCCTTCAGCACGTCTATGGAGACTACCGTACAGTAACCAATCTATAATATCATACACACTGCAGTAGCTGGCCAATTATTTCCGATCACCAATTGTTCAATAGGTGATCTTATCTTTAGATCTGAGCTACTGTACAAGAGATTATCATCAAGATCACGTCCTGTACAGTAGCATATGAAAGAGAGGTAAGCTACTGTACAAAGGGTTATCATCAAGGTCACGTCCTGTACAGTAGATTATCAAAAAGTCCACTAGGACTAGGTACACTGTGTGAAAAGGATGTAACTTACCGTAAAGTAGTAGCAATGAAATTCGTAGTGTACGTTCTGTACAGTACCTGACCAATTATGTATGTACTGGACATTAGATTTCAAATGAGGTCATACAATGTAGAGTAGATTAACAAACAAGTTAAAAAGCAGTAAGTTCGGCTGGGCCGAACTTTGAATACCCTCCACCATTTTGAACGAATTTAGAAATTTTCAAAAAAATAAAATTTTCAAAAACAAAAAATTCTGTTAAAATTTTAAAAATATCAAATATAGCCGTTATATTGGGGTCTATGCGTCGTAGATCTACATAGGCATTTTTTGTCATAAGCCATTACCATATTCAAATTTGAAACTTGAAATAAACGGTGTATAATGTAGCTAAACTCATCAAAATACCATATATAGGGAGGTACTGTTATATCGGAGCTGTGCCAAGACATGGACCTACATAGGCAATTTTCTGTCACAGGCTGTAGCATCCATTACGAACTTCAAATACCACATCTCAAACAATTTCGGTGGGTATTGTACCTAAAATCGTCAGAATACCGAATATAGGGATGTACTGATATATGGAGGTTATACGAAGACCTGGAGCTGCATAGACAATTTTCTGTCACAGACTGTAGTTTCCATTACGAACTCTAAATGCGTAATTTGAAAAAATTCCGGTGAATAATGACGCTAAAATCACCAAAATACCGAATTTAGGGAGGTACCGTTATATGGGAGCTATACGAAGACGTGGACCTGCACAGACAATTTTTTGTCTTAAGATGTAGTATCCATTTCGAACTTCAAATACCAAATTTGAAACAATTCCGGTGAATAATGTCGCTAAAATCTCCAACATACCGAATTTAGGGAGGTACCGTTATATGGGAGCTATACGAAGACGTGGACCTGCACAGACAATTTTCTGTCTTAAGCTTCAAAAAACAACCTTATCTCCATTCTTATTTCAAAATCTCTTCGAATTGACACCCTGATGACTTTGACAAATGACCGCATATTTTTGGTGGCAGTAATAAATCAATTCGTAGCTGTCGATTGGTTTTTTCTTCTTCTGCTGGCTGCTCCATAAAAACCATATGAGAATTAAGAGAAAATAAATCCAAACTTCTTTCACCATTCTCCCCAACTAGGATGAGCTATCAATGTCCAAATGTGAACGATAATTGCCTTTGGCATCCGGCAGCTGCTACAGCACGCGGTGTACTATTAAATGCGTCTTCTCTACTTTTTTGCGCTTGCCAAGTTGCTCCGAACCAACTTAGTTGGCACTTTGCACACATTAGATGAAGAAAACTCCGTCTGTTCTGCGGATGGTGTCTTAGTTTTTATTTTTTTTTTTTTACAAATTTATCGACATTATTGGAAAATTGAACAACACTGAACGAAGAATATACGCAGCGTGCTAGCGTTTTGGGGCTCGATAATCATTGAAACTTTGTCTATCAACTGCGAAGATGAAGAAAAAGTTGGGGAAAATGATGAAGAGAAGTTGGGGAGCGAGAGAGGGCGCACAAGTTTAAATAGTAGGAAAAACTAAATAAATTTCCAACACACTCACACACATATGGCTGAAGGAAACTTAAGGCAGCCGCATCGTTGGATGGAGAAGAAGATATCGATGCTTTGAATTTAAAACGAGTCTCTTCGGTGCTTTAGTTTTTTCCAGCTTTTCATTTTCCAAGCAACGAATCCAATGCTGCTGCTCAAATGTAACTTAACATTGTGTCTTGCAAAACCATGGAGACACCATAGCAGATCAACAGGAAAATAATATTGCCAGACGAAAACTATGTCAGATTCCTTTTGGAAAAATCATTTCGAACAGGAAATGCAATAGAAATCACACACACACACCAACACTCGCTCACTCACTCTCTTACCGGCTCCAAATTCATTAGACAGCCATTTGAACGATTGAACATTGCTCTGGTTGAAGCAACCCCATGGGAACTCCTTCATTCCGTTTGGACATGGCCACCATATCTAGACAAAAGCAAAAAAAAAACATGAAGAAATTTAACATGACATAAAATCGTTGAGGAAAATACATGAAATCACAACAACAACGATAACGACAACAACTCAATACTCAAGAGAAAGGCCATATTATTAAAGTGGCACATAACGGTAACAATTGCCATTTTTGGATGGGTAGGATGTTGAAGATGATATCGAGTGGAGGTAGAGTTTTGGAACCGCACAATTTCTGCAAAAAACATCGACCAAAATCATGAACAGCTACTGTTCAGCAAATTACTTTTTTATACCCTCCACCATACTATGGAGGGTATATTAGGTTTGTCATTCCGTTTGTAACTCCTCGAAATACTCATGTCAGACCCAACAATCTATCTTTCGAACGAATGGAAATAGAAGGCTAAAATTTTGCACACATGTTTATTTTTTCAGTAGGCAGGTTATGTTCGTAAATGGGCCATGTAGGACCACGTTTTCATATAGGCCCCATATAGCGGTATCTCCCGATATTCGGTATTTTGATGATTTTAGCGACATTATTTACCGGAATTGTTTCAAAATTAATATTTAAAGTTCGTAATAGATACTACAGCCTAAGACAGAAAATGAGTCTTGTAGGTCCACGTTTTCATATAGCCCCCATATAACGGTACCTCCCGATATTCGGTATTTTTATGATTTTAGCGACATTATTCACCGGAATTGTTTGAAACTTGGTACTTGAAGTTCGAAATGGATACTACAGCCTAAGACAGAAAATGAGCCATGTAGGTCCACGTTTTCGTATAGCCCCCATATAACGGTACCTCCCGATATTCGGTATTTTGATGATTTTAGCTACATTATTCACTGTAATTGTTTCAAAGTTGGTAGTTGAAGTACGAAATGGATACAACATCCTATGGCAGAAAATTGTCTGTGCAGGTTCACGTCTTCGTATAGCTCCCATATAACGGTACCTCCCATAATTCGGTATTTTGATCATTTTAGCGACATTAATCAACGGAATTTTGGTATTTAAAGTTCGCAATGGATGCTACAGCCTAAGACAGAAAATTGTCTGTGCAGGTCCACGTCTTCGTATAGGCCCCATGTACCAGTATCTCCCTATATTCGGTATTTTGATGATTTTAGCGACATTATTAATAGGAATTGTTTCAATTTTGGTATTTAAAGTTCGAAATGGATACTACAGCCTAAGACAGAAAATTTTCTGTGCAGGTTCACGTCTTCGTATAGCCCCCATATGACGGTAGCTCCCGATATTCGGTATTTTGGTGATTTTAGCGACATTATTAATCGGAATTGTTTAAAATTTGGTTTTTGAAGTTCGTAATGGATGCTACAGCCTATGACAGAAAATTGTCTATGCAGGTCCAAGTCTTCGCACAGCTCCGATATAACGTTACCTCCCTATGTACCATATTTTGATGATTTTAGCCACATTACTCACCGTTTATTTCAAGTTCCGAATTTGAATTTGGTAATGACTTATCACAAACAATGCCCGCGTGGGTCCACGTCGTAAAGACACAAATATAACGGCTATATTCGGTATTTTTAAAATTTTAACAGAATTTTTTAAGGATTTTATTTTCAAATTCGTTCCAAGTGGTGAAGGGTATTCAAAAGTTCGACCCGGCCGCACTTTCTGCTTTTTTACTTGTTTTAATACTAGTTGATCTTTTTTGATTTACTGAATAACAGTAGGCAGTTCTAGACATCATCTCAAACATAGATGGCGATATTGGCCCTCTACTAAACAACAGCCATCTTCTTAAATACAGATGGCATTATTGTTGTTCTTCTAAATAATAGAAGATCTGACGACTCAACATTTAAAATATAGATGTCCTAATTGATCAACATTGGATAAAATTAAAAAATTTTAATGGTTTTGGGGTTGCCGTATTTTCTCAGAATTATTTTCTAGAAAATACAGAGAAATAGAGAGATTAACAAAAAGGCCAATTAATCAACAAAAAGTGATCATTTATACCCTTTTTGTTGAAATATTGGCCTTACTCATCATCTCTCTCTCTCTCGCTGTGGTCGAAATACTACCCAGAAAGTACGGCAACACTCAACGCTCTAAACACTTTAACAGATGCGAAAAGCTAAACGGACAACACTTTTAAACCATCATCAACAGACTCTCTTATCGGAGAAAAAAAGCAAAAAAAAAAAAAACAAAACACAAAGAAAATCTTAACAAAGTTGTTGGATTTTTTCATTGTTTCTTAATTAAATTTATACAAAAAAAGAAGAAGAAAATTTGTAACAAAAACAGCAATGCCATGCCATTGAGGAAAAACAACTCTTTGCAGACCATAGAAAATGTGAATGGTGAAAAGTGGCAATGGCAAATGACACATAACATTTTTTTCCTCTGGCTGTGGTATAATTTTTTCCCATTTTATTTTTTTGTAAAAATTTAATTGAAGATTTTCTTTTAATTAGCTTTCACAAATTGCTTTTGGAAAGTTATTAGTGAGCTGTTTAGTTTTTTTTTAAACAATGAATTGTTGTATTTTAAATGTGGGAAAATGTTAGGGGAATTAGCTTTTAGGTAGTGGAATAACGGGAAATACGCAGGGGAGGTATTAAACGAATGAGGTGGTAGATGGGAGATAAGAAAATTAAATCACACTAGAACATAAGGCTCTTGATAAAAAATTGAAAGATCACCCTCACCTTGAAAATTTTAGAATCTGTCCTGAATCTTCCCTAGTAAATCGGAATTAGCTATCAGTTTTCCAAGTGCCATTTGGCTAGCTAACAAAAAATAAATGTCAAAGACATAAAACTATAAAGATTCGACAAAATGAATATGGCCATTTAATTTTTCTATCAAGTAATCGATGGTGGACAAAATAACAAAAATGCATTATTGATATTACAGAAAAATATTATTCGGCAATCTTCAAAAAATTATGGAAACTCGCAAAGAAAAACATCAGTAAAAATGGCCGACGAAATGACAAAAAATGCATTAGAAATATTATAGAAATATATTATTCTTCTATCGCCAAAAAAAAACTATGGAAACCCGTAAAGAAGACCATCAGTAATAATAGATACGGACTCAATAATCTATTCCAGAGCATTTCCGTGTTCATTTGATCGATAAAAATCAGGAAAATACCCATATAAACGCCAGGGGCTGGATTCTTGTTCTATGAAAATATGAAATGAAAAATATTTTCTTTATAACATTTTTCATTTGACATTTCTTTCGTTTATAAAAGTTTACGTTTCACATTTTCATAGAACAAGAATTGAGGCTCAGGTCTGCTAGATTATAAGACAAAGCTATGATATGGTGACAAAATATATATTTACCACTACCAACGCCATCTATTGAAGCAAAGCAACAATGTAATGTCCCATCTTATTATATTATATATATTTGTAAATTAACTGTTAAACTTAAACTGAACCTCCCTAAAGTATGCACCAAATGGAAAAAACAGTACTAAGAAAATGAAATTTAATATTTGAAATATAGATGGCATCTGTGAGAGTCATTTGAATTCTTAAATTTGAATCCTGGGATGGACAATAAGGCCATCTACATTTGACATGATGACTGATCCAGGTCATCTGTTGTTTAGTATAATGACAATAACACCATCTATATTTGATATGATAAAAAATGAGTTCATCTGTTATGCAGTAGATTAACAATATTTTCATATATATATTTCTATAAGGAATCAAAAAGGATTTTAAAACTTCAAAGATGATATCTTATTCATAGGGAGACAATATAGCCATATATATAGCTGAGATGAGGACTAATAAGACCATCTGTAATTCAGAAGATCAATTAATAATACCCAGATTATTTTCCAGGCTTCGCATTGTTCTCAAAAGCTAAAGATTAAATGTAGAAGCTTTGCCTAATTCTAATACCATACGAGGGCAAACAATAATACAATAATAATACTACTTAAAACCCCCGAAAGTATGCACTTCCCAGGAAAAGCTATTACTTATATTCCGTTCGTCGTTTATAAAAAAGTTTCTTAGACAATCTTTCAAGTGAAATATAGATGACGTTACTAATAACATTTGCTTGTTTCGTTCTTTTCAAGAAACATTTTTGGAAGACTATTTCCTTAAATCAGACAAACATTTTTATTTGATCTGGGGTATCATGGCTTAAATAAGATTTCTTTTGATTCTAGAAAAATCCTTATAAAATAATCTTGCAATAGAAATATAGATGACGTTATTATTAACACTTAACTGAATAGAACGAAACAACTATTCAAGATACATTTCGGGAGGACTGTTGCTTTAAATCAATTCATTATTTAAGTTGTTCTGAAGTATCATGGCTCAAATGAGATTTCGGTTGCTTCTTGAAAAATCACTCTGAGATAATCTTGCAATTGAAATACAGATGGCGTTAGTTATATAACTTACTTCCTTCGTTTTTTTTTTCAAGAATATTTTTGGGAAGACTGTTGTTCCAAATCAGATCATAATTTAAATTATTCTGAGGCATCTTCGCTTTAATTAGATTTCGTTTGCTTCTAGAAAAATCCCTCCAAAAGAATCGCCCAACTGAAATATAGATGGCGTAATACGACGACTTCTTGCGTTCTTTTCACGAAACAAACAATTGACCAGGGGTGTCATGGTTTTAATTAAATTTCGTTCAATTCTTGAAAATAAAGAAACTTCCAACTTAAATATAGATGGCGTTCGTAACGACACAGACTTCTTTCGTTCTTTTCAAGATCAATTTTGGAGTGACTTTTGACCCAAATCTGATCCTCATACAAATCATTCTGATGTATTATGTATTTATATATATTTCGTTCGCTTCCTAAAACTATTATATGAAAATCTTGCGAATGAAACATAGATGGCGTAATTAATAACACTTGCTTGTTTCGTTCTTTTCAGGACTAGTTTTAGGAAAACTTTTTCTGTAAATCATATCATCACTTAAAGTGATCTGGGGTGTCAAGGCTTTAATTAGATTTCGTTCGCTTCTAGAAAAATCCCTCTACGAGAATCTTGCAATTAAAATATAGATGGCGTAAGTAATAACATATGCGTGCTTCGTTCGTTTCAAGAAAAATTTTAGGAAGACGATTTCTCTAAATCATAGCCTCATTTAAATTTTCCTGGGCCATGATATTAATGGCATTCATTATATTTCGTTCTCTTCTGGAAAGAATACCTCTAAGATAATTTTGCAATTGAAATATAGATGGTGTTCGTAACAACGCTTGTTTGTTTCGTTTGATTCAAAAAAGAATGGAAAGATATCATCATTTAAACTGCCCTCGGGGCATCATAGCTTTAATTACATTTCGTTCGTTTCTAAAAAAATTTCTCCAAGATATTCCTGTGATTGAAATGTAGATGGCGTTATTAATACCACTTACTTGTTCCGTTCTTTTCAGGGCATATTTTGGACAGACGATTTCTCTAAATCATAGCATCTTTTAAACTATACTGGGATATCATGGCTTTAATTGGATTTCGTTCGCTTATACCAAAATCTCTCTAAGAAAATTTTCCAAATGAAATGTAGATGGCGTTCGTAACAACATTCTTGTTCCGTTCTATGGAGAATATACTACCTTTGTAATTCCGTTTTTAACTCCTCGAAATATTCATGATAGCCCCTACAAAGTATATATATATTCTGAATCACAGTAAAATTCTAAGACGATAAAGCGATGTCCGTCTGTGTGCCTGTCTGCTATAATCACGCTATCTTTGGAAGAACTTGAGATAGAAGGCTAAAATTTTGCATAAATGTGTATTTTCCCAGTGGGTAGGTTAAGTTCATAAATGATCCATGTCGTCCCACGTTTTTGTATAGCCCCCATATAACGGTACCACACGATATTCGGTATTTTCATGATTTTAGCGCCAATATTCTCCGGAATTATTTACAATTTCGTATTTGATGTTCGTAATGGGTACTACAGCCTATTTCAAAAAATGTCGTATGCAAGTCCATGTCTTCGTATAAGTGATAAGTATATGAGTGGTAGTTTTCGGAATTTTTCTTAAAATTTTTCAAGTTCCTTCTAAATGCTAGAGGGTATTAAGATTTCGGCCCGGCCGAACTTTCGTAATTTTTTACTTGTTAGAACTAATTCTGGGAAAACCATTGCTCGAAATCAGCTTATAATCATTATGGAGAATCATGGATGTCTTTAGACTTTGTTCTCTTCTAGATAAAGTTTTTATATTTTGCAATTGAAATAAAGATGGCCTTCTGAACAACAGTTGCTTATTTCTTACTTTTCAGTTATAATTTTGAGAAGAATATTGCTCATAGTACTCATTTACATCATTCTGTGGTACCATGGATCTTCTCAGATTTCGTTCTCTTCTAGAAAGGCATCTTGAGAATCGCTTGTATCCTAAAGTATTGATATTGCTAATGACTCCCCTGGAAAATTATAATCTTCTTTATTCCCCTGTCGTCGCTAGGCGATGTCATCTAGTCTATTGGCTCAACACCTCAACCTTTATTTGTAGAAATCAATTTTTTTGTTCCATAATCTCCATAAAATCCTGATATCTATTCCCTACCCTCTCAAATTTTTGTCATTTTTTATCTCTCCTCCTCCTTCACATTTTCCCATAATTTATAAACCATAAACCACAGTATTGAATGTATCGCCCTTTAATAGTCTAAATAATTTATAGTTACCATCAATCATTTGGGCGACAATAATACTTAAACGCAGATTTATCGAGGTGTTTAATGGATTTTTTCCCTCTTGATAACCAGACGAGATAATAAGTTTGTTTGTTGTTGCTGTTTTGTCTTTCCGATAACAACATTGGGGTGACTAAAAACACACTTTGATAAGATATCGTAGGAAATTCTCAGAATTTTAGTGAAACTTGAGAAAAGTGGGACAATAGATATTTATGGCAGTTAATGGGGGTGAAGTGGTGGCTTTGTTTCACGAGAAAAATACAAAAGAATTAAGAGAGGATGTTATGGTTAGCAGGGTGGAACGGGTGACCATTTAAGGTCATCTTTAGTACAGTACTTGTACAATAATGTCACTAACAGACGCAGAGGTACACCAACTTTATTATGGCGGCCTAAGAAGGTCCTTATTTGTAGAGTATGGGACCAAGAAGTTCAGCACCTCCTAAAGAATAATAGAGTGTCTAATTAGTAATCATTTCAAATATAGATGGCCTTCTTGTCCTATCCAATTTTAAATATTTAATTTCATGATCTCCTGCTGGAGATGGCGATATTTTATCTCTACTGAATAACAGATGGCCTTAATAGCAATCAAATATAGATGGCGCTATTGTATCTATACATTCTGACGTTTAGGTAAGATGATCACTTTTGAAGTATTCTAGGGCCCATAGTAGAATTTTTTGGCAAATATTTTTTTTAAGAATATTTTGACGTCAAAATCCCGTTTCATTGAGGTGTATAATTTTTTATTTATTTTTTATTATCATTTTATTTTTATTTATTTATTTATTTTTTTTTTAAATAGCCAAAAATACCTCTTTTTGAAAAAATTGCCAAAAAGGCCTTTTTGTTGACTCCCTTTTTATACCCTCCACCATAGTATGGAGGGTATATTTAGTTTGTCATTCCATTTGTAACAACTCGAAATATATATTTTAGACCCCACAAAGTATATATATATTCTTGAGCAGCATCAAATTCTATGTCGATTTAGCTATGTCCGTCCGTCTATCCGTCTGTGAAAATCACTCTAGCTTCCGAACGAAATGAAGTAGGTTGATGAAATTTTACTGAAATATATGTTATGTTTGCAAGACTTTTGGTATTGAAAATGGGTCCACGTTTTGGTATAGCCCCATATAACGGTACCTCCCGACATTCGGCACTTTTATGATTTTAGCCCCATTATTCATCGGTATTGTTTCAAATTCGGTATTTAAAGTTCGAAATGGATACTACAGCCTAAGACGGAAAACTGTCTGTGCAGGTCACGCCTTCGTATAGCCCCCATATAACAGAACCTCCCGATATTCGGTATTTTGATGATTTTTGCGACAATTTTCATCGGAATTGTTTCAAAGTTGATATTTGGAGTTCGACAAGGATACTACAGCCTATGACAGAAAATTATCTTTGCATGTCGACGTCTTCGTATAGCCCCCATATAACGGAACCTCCCGATATTCGGTATTTTGATTATTCTAGCGACATTATTTGCCGGAATTGTTTCAAATTTAATGTTTCAAGTTCGTAATGGATACTACAGCCTAGGACAGAAAATTGTCCGTGTAGGTCCACGTCTTTGAAAAACCCCTTATATAACGGTACCTCCCGATATTGGATACTTTGATGATTTTAGCGACATTATTCACCGGAATTGTTTCAAATTTGGTATTTGATGTTCGAAATGTATATTACAGCCTATGCCAAAAAAATTGGCTGTGCAGGTCCACGCCTTCATATAGCCCCCATATAACGGTACCTCCCGATATTCGGCATTTTGATGATTTTAGCGCCATTATTCACAGGGATTGTTTCAAATTTGGCATTTGAAGTTCGAAATGGATACTACAGCCTAAGACAGAAAGTTGTCTGTGCAGGTGCACGTCTTCGTATAGTCCCCATATAACGGTACCTCCCGATATTCGGTATTTTGATGATTTTAGCGACATTAATCACCGGAATTGTTTCAAATTTGTTATTTGAAGTTCGTAATGGATGCTACAGCCTATGACAGGAGATTGTCTGTGCAGGTCCAGGCCTTCATATAGCCCCATATAACCGTACCTCCCGGTATTCGGTATTTTGATGATTTTAGAGAAATTAATCACCGGAAATGTTTCAAATTTGGTGCTTGAGGTTCGTAATGGATGCTACAGCCTATGACAGGAGATTGTCTGTGCAGGTCTACGTCTTCGTATAGCCGCCATATAACGGTACCTCCCGATATTCGGTATTTTGATGATTTTAGCGACATTATTCACAGATTGTTTTTAAGTTTCGGATTTGAACATTGTAATGGCTTATAACAAATGTTACCTATGCAGGTCAAAGTCGTCGTATATAACAGCTACATTCGGTATTTTTAAGATTTTAATAGAATTTGAACGGATTTTATTGTTTTTGAGAATTGCCATATTCGTTCCAAATGGTGGAGGGTATTCAAAGTTCGACCCGGCCGAACTTACAGCTTTTTTACTTGTTTTTACCAAAGCAGTCCTCGTATCGTTATCAGTTTTGTCGCCGAAGTAAATAATCTTAATCGGATTTTTAAAATTTCCGTTCATAATTTTCGTACGGTTATCAGTTAAGTCGCCTAAGTTACCATATTCCTAAAATGCAAGAACTCCAGAGAATCTTAAATCGAAATTTTCTGATTTTTTATTTTTTTTTATTTTTTTATTTTATTTTTATTTATTTTTTTTTTTTTTTTTTTTGAAAAGAACGTCCCAAAATTACCCCTTTGGTGACTCGCTTTAGGTCTAAAATGTCCAATCAAAACAATCATTGTTTGATTATCAGTTATGTCACCGTGACTCTATATCTAAAATGCTAGGACTCCACAGAAAGTGAATCCGAAAATTTCTAAAAATTGGGATGAGGAGTTGGGGGGGATACTTACCCATTTACTTTCCGATGTAAACCTTCGAGCCTTCACATGTGTCTACTTTCATAATCTCGTATTGAAAAGACACTTCATAGTTTGTTCTATTATTCTCGCCTTTAGATAAGAAGCCTTTTTATACAACCTCCTCAGACAGCTTTATTTCCCAAGAGAATCTTAAATCGAAATTTTCTAATTTGTTTTTTGGAAAAAAGGGCTTGAGGGCTAAAATGTTTAATCAAAACAATCATTGTTATGTCACCGAAGTGACTCTATATCTAAAATGCTAGTACAGAATCTGGATCCGCAAATTTTCAAAAAATTGAATAAAGAGGTGGGGGGAGGTAGACTTACCCCTTTACTTTCCTATGTAGACCTTCGAGCCTTCACATGTGTCTACTTTCATAATCTCCTATTGAATAGTCACTTCACATTTTTCTCTGATATTCTATTTTTCAGAAAAGAAGTCTTTTTATATAACTTTCTCCTCCTTCTTCTTCTTCTTCGCCCTTTTCAACACCTCTCATAAAAGCTTTAATATTTTTTCAAAGCCTTTAAATCCCAAAACAAATATTGATTTTCCTTCACACTATTCATGATGGGTTTTTTCTCAAACATTTTTTTTTTTTTTTTGTAAGCCGAACGACGCTAAAGGACACACTTGGCCTAGTACAAGGTAGGAAGGATAGGCAGTCACTAAGGCAGGCTGGCTGGCTGCCTTGTTGGTATTCTGGCTAACACACACATTGCATAGTTCAAATACTTTTTGACCTTGAATACCGTTGACTGTAGTTATTTGTTTTTATCGTCGTCATGCTCTTCATTTCAACGTTTGTGGGGTCCTTTAGATTTCCACATTCTTTTAGCCAGGCAAAAAAAAACAACAACGTAGCCATGGATCCAAAAAAGAAAAACTAGAAAAGAATATGGAAAAATCAATAAATAATTTGCATAAATATGTATAATTTTCTGTTGTTTTTGGGCGGAAACACCCTCAAATGAATGCTAAAAATACGCATTGTTGGCAATAAACCGGTGGAAATTTATGGCAACATTGCATGTTTTGGAGAAATATGAGGCCCCTCGATTTTTTTGTTTGGGAAAAATCCGAAACAACAACCCACCAAAACAAAACAAATTATTGACCTCTGGCTTTTGTTAATTAACATAAAATCGAAACCTTAATGAATTAATTAATTATTACCAGAGCAGTGTTCCATCGATGCGATTGATTTTCAGCGATATAATAGAGCTAATCAGCTAAGTGCATAAGTACTTCGAATAATTATTGCCTTTTGTTGATGTTGGGGAATACAAAAAAGGTTTTGAAATCGAATAATGAGTAATTATATAATTATGAAATAATAGAATGAGTTAATAATGAGTTGTAATAATATTGAGAGCGCTAATGTAATCAAATATATGTGGAATGTACGTGAGCGGGGAGAGGTAAATTTGTTAATGGAAATGACAATTTATGAAGTAAATAAATTCAAATGCATTAAATTTTAGATGGAAACAAGTAAAAAAGCTGTAAGTTCGGCCGGGCCGAACTTTGAATACCCTCCACAAAGTGGTACAAATTTAACAATTTTCAAAAAAATAAAATCCGTTAAAAATTCTGTTAAAATCTTAAAAATACCGAATGTAGCCGTATATTAGGGTCTATACGACCTGCACAGGCAACTTTGGCACAAGCTATTACAATATTCAAATGCGAAACTTGAAAAAAAAAAAATCTGATTATAATGTAGCTAAAATCATCAAAATACCGAATAAAGGGAAATACCATGGAGTTATAAAACGTGGACCTGCCCAGACAATCTTCTGTCATAGGCTGTAGTATCCATTACGAACTTCAAATACTAAATTTGAAATAATTCCGGAAAATAATGTCACTAAAATCATCAAAATACCGAATATTGGGAGTTCCGTTTTATGGGGGCTATACGAAGACGTGGACCTGCACAGACAATTTTCTGGCATGGGCTGAAGTATCCATTACGAACTTCACATGCGAAATTTGAAACAATCCGGATAAATAATGTCGCTAAAATCATCAAAATACCGAATATCGGGGGGTACGGTATATGGGGGCTATATGAAGACGTGGACCAGCATAGACAATTTTCTGTCTTACTCCGCAGTATCCATTGCGAACTTCAAATACCAAATTTGGAACGATGTCGCTAAATAATGTCGCTAAAATCATCAAAATACCGAATATCGGGGGGTACGGTATATGGGGGCTATATGAAAACGTGGACCTGCATAGACAATTTTCTGTCTTAGGCCGCAGTATCCATTGCGAACTTCAAATACCAAATTTGGAACGATGTCGCTAAATAATGTCGCTTAAATCATCAAAATACCGAATATGGGAGGGGGGGGGGGTACAGTTATATGGGGGCTATATGAAGACGTAGACCTACATGGCTCATTTTTTGACTTAGGATGTAGTATCCATTACGAACTTCAAATACCACATTTGGAACGATTCCGGTGAATAATGTCGCTAAAATCATCAAAATACCGAATATAGGGAGGTACTGATATACGGGGCCTATACGAAGACCTGGACCCGCACAGACAATTTTCTGTCA
Source organism: Musca domestica (assembly GCF_030504385.1). NCBI lineage: Eukaryota > Metazoa > Arthropoda > Insecta > Diptera > Muscidae > Musca > Musca domestica. Next base: position 8,722,020 of record NW_026712321.1, on the reverse strand, counting down.
CAGACAAAATACCGAATATCGGGAGGTACCGTTATATGGGGGCTATACGAAGACATGGACTTACATAGACAATTTTCTATTTTAGACTGTAGTATTCATTACGAACTTCAAATACCAATTTTGAAACAATTCCGGTGAATAATGTCGCTAAAATCGTCAAAATACCGAATATAGGGAGGTACTGATATACGGGGCCTATACGAAGACCTGAACCCGCACAGACAATTTTCTGTCACAGACTGTAGTTCCTATAACGAACTTCAAATACAAAATTTGAAACAATTCCCGTTAATAATGTCGTTAAAATCAACAAAATACCGAATATCGGGAGGTACCGTTATATGGGGGCTATACGAAGACATGGACTTACATAGACAGTTTTCTATTTTAGACTGTACTATTCATTGCGAACTTCAAATACTAATTTTGAAACAATTCCGGTGAATAATGTCGCTAAAATCATTAAAATACCGAATATCGGGAGGTACCGTTATATGGGGGCTATATGAAAACGTGGAGCTACATGGCCCATTTACGAACTTAACCTGCCTACTGGAAAAATAAACATGTGTGCAAAATTTTAGCCATCTATCTCAATTCATTCGAAAGATAGGGTGATAACAACAGACAGACGGACAGACAGACAGATAGACGGACGGACATCGCTAAATCGACTTAGAACACTATTTCTTCCTTAGAAACAAATTTTGTATTATCCTTTTCAGTATGTATTTCCAAAAAAAAAACCTCCAAACCTCAACCCTATACAATAGGACGTCAATACCGAATTTCAAGCACTATTCCTTTGCAGAATACCAAATTTAATACCATTTAGCACCTTTCGCACTTTTTAGTATCCCTTCCATACATCAAAACAGTCCACTCACGAAAAGTGATCTTAATACCAATTTTAGATTTTCCAGCTCTATCCCTTCTCCAATTTCGGGTTAATTTTTGCACCAATTGGCCAATATCACTCCAAATGACCTGAATTTCGGCAATTCCGACCGAATTCTGCCAAGAAGCAAGTACATCAAATTTGGAACTTCAGATATAGCTATGTCTCACTCACCTTACCCCCGGTAAATATTACCATCGTCGTCCACTAATAAACAAACGTTGTTTTTTATAAAAACAACAATAAAGGGTTAAACCTGACCATTTTGCAACAACAAAATTTCTCACATATATATGTTTCTTCCGATTTGGTGTTTTAAGTCCCTCACCTTTGTAATATGCACTCCACAAGAATGATGTTTGGTACCGGATAACTTATGGAGCTCAAAAATACCTGTGTCAAATTTTATCGAGATCGGTACAGATTCATAAGGATATGGCTCCCATATAAATGTCTATCCGATATCAGGTTTGTTGTGCACCAAATGACTGATATCAGTCCAAATGACCTGAAATGTGGCAATTCCGACCGAATTCAGTCTAGAAGCAAGTACATCAAATTTGGAGAAAACCGCTTTTGATATAGCTATAGCTCCAAATCAAATATATCCTCCGAATTTTGTTAACTTCCCCACTGCGACTGAATTCGTTCTAAAAACAAGTACTTTAATTTTGGTGAAAATCGCTTCGGATATAGCTATAGCTGCCATGTATATATTTCATCCGATTTGGGGTTTTAAGCCTATCACATGCGTAATGTGCACTCCACAACAATAATCTTTGGTACCAAATATCAGATACAGCTCAGAAATGCAGGGTGAAATGAAAAAACTGCCACCAACTTCAGACTGCTGTCCTTTCTACGCCACTCGTCCGACAGCTTTTAAAATTATTCCAGTGACAGCTCATTATATTGTTTGCAAGGGTACAAAAGCATTTTGGTGAGAATTCTCCAGAAAAAAAGTTATTCGTGATGGAATTCAAGCGGGATAGTGCTATTTTTTTTTTTTGATATTTGGTTGGAAAATCTATAGTTAGAGCACTCCAGCCTGTCAATGTGAGTAAATATTTTGTGTCTCGTACCATGGCTCGTTAGCGTGATACTGGTAGCGTAGCCCGACTTCAAGGAAATGGACGGAAGAAAACAGCAACATCTGCAGAAATGATTCGAAAAGTAAAGAAGCGACTTGATCGAAATCCGCGTCGCAGTGGCCGAAAAATGGCTCGTGAGCTGAACATATCGGAATATTGCTCCTTCCATTCGTCAAATATTGAAAAATGAGCTCGGGGCAAAGCCATTGAAATTCCAAAAAGTGCAAAAACTTACGCACCGCAACAGAAAGAAAATAGACTGAAAAGAGCTAAATGGTTGCTTCACTTGGCCGAAAGTGGTTAACTGTCGAACTTGGTTTTCTCCGATGGGAAAACATTCGTTGTGCAGCAGTTTGTAAACAAACAAAATGATCGTGTTTACTTGCCAAAGATGTCTGCTGAACATGTACACCTTCGGTTGGCCACCAGAATTCAAGCGCCGGCCATGGTGATGGTGTGGGCCGCCATAACACCCGATGGTCTCTCTCTCTCTTTAGGTTGTATTAAAGCCTTGGGCACGCAATCATTTTGGCCGCAGACCTTGGACATTCCAACAGGACTCAGCACCATCACACTCAGCATGAGCCAGCCAATAATGGTTACAAAATGAGTTGCCTCGCTTCATTTCCAGCGCACAATGGCTGGCCATCAAAATCTCCGGATACCAATCCGTTGAACTATTGTGTGTGGAGTATTTTGGAAAGCAAAGTTGGCATTAAAAAATACCAAAGTGTCGATCACCTCAAGCAAGCGCTTCCCCGGGAATGGGCCAAAATACCGCAGAGCAATATTCGGGCAGCCTGTGACGGTTTCATTGGCCGTTTGAAGGCCATAATTCGTGCCAAAGGTGATCAATTCGAACAAATCTAAACTTATTCTCAAATTTGATGCTATTTCCGATTTTTTCTGTTTTCATTTAATAAAATTTAAAAAATGTAAAACTTATGGCATTTGGCTTTGTTGCACTTTTTTCATCTCACCCTGTATATAAAAGAGTAGTGTAGAAACTGACTGACTGGGAATCAATGCCCAGACGAAACGGCGGAAGCTAGAATCTGGAAATTTTGCATTAGTGTCAGTCTTGGCGTGTGAGCGTGTGATAAGGCTGAGTTTTTGGAAACTCATTCTGAAATGGATTTACACCCAAACCCAAATAATTTGAATAAAATTTACATCCTAACCTAAAAATGCAGCTCTTTCCGAATAATTTCCATAATTTTCCAACCAGGACCACAACTCAATGGCAACAAAGTGACTTCTTTGCAAAAAAAAAAAACAAACACTACATTTTATGACCAGCCACTAGACAACAGCAACAACAACAAACCATGGTTGCAACCGAACAACCAACAACAACAGCAAAACCCTGTGTGCATAACCGACAAGAAGTGCAAATTGCTTTAGGCCATTACTTGAGACTGTTGGTATCCATCAAGATTTGGAATGTATTTTGGTATTTGGATTGGATGATGGTGATGCTGGTGGTGGTGCTGATGGTGGTGTTGGTGTCATGTGTTACAAAGATAGATAACTGAGCAGAACTACAACGACGACGACATTGCATAATGTGATGGTGGTCTATGTATCTCGAAAAATTATGGCCAAGTGCTTGCTGCAACAGAACTAAATCTCTACTCCATATGAAGAAATCCTTTTTACAGCAGAAAAAAAATCCTATTACCACGTACGAGATAGCCTTCGTAGAACTTGTTTTTTTATGTTGATGTGGAACAAACAACCACAACAACACTAACAACAACATTATAAAGAAATAATGTTAGAAACTCTGTTTATTCACATCTCGGCCATGGCATACCAAGGCCTAGAGACACCAACACCATCACCACCACCACCACCATCGATGCACCATGAATGTGGAGCCCATAAAGAAGAGCTTAAAAGCCTTATGGCTTTAATTGACACTGAAATGTGTTATAAAGTGGCCCGAAAAATAGAAGAGAAAAGGCAAAAAGGGTTACTTTATGGCCATGCTGTGATGATGCAATTAACAACAGCAACAAAGTTATTAGGTAAATAAAATGAAAAAATCAACAAAGTGAGAGGGAGATAAAATATGATGGTACTACTTTAGGAGGAGCTCGAAGGGGGGACATTCAAGGTAATATTACGCAAGGTGATGATGCTGAAAAATTTCGTAGAAATATCAAAATATTGCAAGTATGGATGAATTTGAAGGGTGTTTAAAGCTCTTTCACAATATTTCATGGGTGTAAATCCCTTTTGATAGAGAGCAAGTCTTGAAGGATATTAAACCAGGATGTAAACTTCTCTCATGCCTTTTAATGTAGGTGAAACATTCAACGATTTCAAGGTATGTGGACTTTAATACCAATTTTTAGAAAAAAGTAGTAAAATATAAAGAACCGAAAATCGTGGGTATAAAACATATATTTTAAAGGACCCCTATACCATAAATCGTGGATTAAAAAACATTTTAAAGGACCTCTTGACAAAATTTGTGATTATTTTTGAAACATTCTTTTCAAAATCCCCTATGCCGAAGCCTGTAATTGTTATACCCTACAACACTATGTGTTGGGGGTATTATAAGTTTGATTGGGCCAAAAATTATGTAACACCTCGAAATATTGGTTTCCCATATAGGAAAGTATATATGGATCTTCCTAGCTCGCCGAGCTGAGTCGATCTAGCTATGTATGTCCGTCTGTCCATGCTAATTTGTAATCACTCTACAGGTCGCAATTATGGTCCGATCTTCACGAAATTTAGAAGGGAGGTGGGGCTAGGGTCAGAATAGAACCCTATTTCTGATGATCGCATAATATTTAGGGGCGGAAATGGACCAAAAACTGAAAAAATGTCGGATTTTGCAGTAGCTATACAGGTCGCAATTATAGACCAATCGACGCGGAACTTCGCATGTAGCTAGAGTTTAGGGCGGGGAAGAAGCCTACCAATTTGGGTGGTCTTCGGATAATATTTAGTGGGTAAAATAGACCATATCTTTTGTGTTGAAAAAATTCGAAATTATTCATTAAACCGCGAATATTTTAAATCCTGGCGAAATCACAAAGCCATGACAGGGTTACTTCTGATCTTTACATTGATGTTAACATCCAACAAATCGGATATATAGCAAAATATGTGCGATATATATGTCTATCAAAGAAGATATTCTTGAAAGATCTCTTATATGTCGAGAACGGCTGAACTGATTTTGACAGTTCTCATTAATTCAGAATGGGCTCTTGGCAGAAAAGAAAAAACGCCTAAAAAATCGCATAAAAATATCGCTCTAAAGATGAAAATATTGATTTTCTAAAATTTTCTCATATTTTTTTCAATTTTGTCATATTTTTGGCATATTTTCATTTTGAATTAAACATTTGGTAATATTTCTACAGCCGAAAATCGTGGGTATAAAACATATATTTTAAAGGACCCCTATACCATAAATCGTGGATTAAAAAACATTTTAAAGGACCTCTTGACAAAATTTGTGATTATTTTTGAAACATTCTTTTCAAAATCCCCTATGCCGAAGCCTGTAATTGTTATACCCTACAACACTATGTGTTGGGGGTATTATAAGTTTGATTGGGCCAAAAATTATGTAACACCTCGAAATATTGGTTTCCCATATAGGAAAGTATATATGGATCTTCCTAGCTCGCCGAGCTGAGTCGATCTAGCTATGTATGTCCGTCTGTCCATGCTAATTTGTAATCACTCTACAGGTCGCAATTATGGTCCGATCTTCACGAAATTTAGAAGGGAGGTGGGGCTAGGGTCAGAATAGAACCCTATTTCTGATGATCGCATAATATTTAGGGGCGGAAATGGACCAAAAACTGAAAAAATGTCGGATTTTGCAGTAGCTATACAGGTCGCAATTATAGACCAATCGACGCGGAACTTCGCATGTAGCTAGAGTTTAGGGCGGGGAAGAAGCCTACCAATTTGGGTGGTCTTCGGATAATATTTAGTGGGTAAAATAGACCATATCTTTTGTGTTGAAAAAATTCGAAATTATTCATTAAACCGCGAATATTTTAAATCCTGGCGAAATCACAAAGCCATGACAGGGTTACTTCTGATCTTTACATTGATGTTAACATCCAACAAATCGGATATATAGCAAAATATGTGCGATATATATGTCTATCAAAGAAGATATTCTTGAAAGATCTCTTATATGTCGAGAACGGCTGAACTGATTTTGACAGTTCTCATTAATTCAGAATGGGCTCTTGGCAGAAAAGAAAAAACGCCTAAAAAATCGCATAAAAATATCGCTCTAAAGATGAAAATATTGATTTTCTAAAATTTTCTCATATTTTTTTCAATTTTGTCATATTTTTGGCATATTTTCATTTTGAATTAAACATTTGGTAATATTTCTACAGCTAACAAAACTAAGTAGTTAGGATATCAGGATATCATATACAGATCGCATTCATGGCCCGATCCTTATGAAATTTTGCATGGGGATAAGATGAGGGTCAGAATAGAATCCTACTCTTTTTGGAGATAATCGCCATATATTTAGGGGTTGAAATGGACAAAAAAACTTCAAAATTGTCAGCAAGTCGTAATTATCGCCCGATCCTCACGCACATTGCAAAACCAAGCAGTTTCGGATGGCCATCCAAAAATATTCAATGTGTGAAATAGTTTGCCAACTTTTGTAGACAAAGTGACTTTTTTGGAGAATTCACAAATATAGGAAAGACGCACTTCTGACTATTTCGTTAACGCTGATTTCGTTGAAGAATATAGTCAAATGTCTATATCTCATATAGATGCGTTTCAGTCAAAAACCAGTAATAAATATTAATCTTTTGCCACTTCTGAGAGATTATTGGACTTTGGGAAATATTGGTTCCAGATCTAGGAAGACCATTTACGTTTGATATTATTCGAAAATTAGAGAACGAAACCTGATGGTTTCCTTTTATTATTTGTCACAATATCTTGTGGAATTCTTTCGAGTATCTCGCCTATATAAACTGTATCGTTTATTATAGTGTTGTAGGGTATTCAACGGTCGGCCCCGCTCGACTGTAGCCTTTGCTTACTTGTTTTTAGAGATAATTTTTATATATTTGAAAAAAGTACGATTTTCAGGCCTAAATATTTTGGAGTTTAAAGAAGATAAAATTTAAAGGACATCCTGAAATCCTCCTTCCCCCATAATTCCCATGTATTAGGGGTGAGATAAAAAAACTGCAACAAAGTCAAACGCCATAATTTTTACCCTTTTTTTAATTTTATTGAATGAAAGCCATGAATGTCGGAAATAGCATTAAATTTTAGAATATATTTAGATTTGCTCGAATTGGTCACCTTTGGCACGAATTTGGCCTTCAAACGGCCAATGAAACTGTCACAAGCTGCCCGAAAGCTGTTCTGCCGTTTTTCACCCATTCCCGGCGAAGCGCTTGCTTGAGGTGATCGACACTTTGGTATTTTTTAGTGCCAACCTTGCCTTTCAAAATTCTCCCGACACAATAGTCCAACGGATTGGTATCCGGAGATATTGGTGACCAGTCATTCTGCTCTGGAAATGAAGCGAGGAACCTCATTTTGTAACCATTCTTGGGGGGCGCGTGCTGATTGCGATGGTGCTGGTGACTCCTGTTAAAATGTCCAAGGTCTGCGACCAAAATGTTTGCATGCCCAAGGCTTAAACCCTCCAGAATGTTTTCGCGATAATATTCGGCATTTATTCTGATGCCACAGTCGATTAATACGATCGGCTGTTATGGCATCCCACACCATAACCATGGCCGGCGCTTGAGTTCTGGTGGCCAACCGAAGGCGCACATTTTCAGCTGACCTCTTTGGCAAGTAAACACGACCATTTTGTTTGCCTACAAACAGCTGGACAACGAATGTTTTCTCATCGGAGAACCCAAATTTGGCGGTTCACCACTTTCGACCAATATATATTTCTGTCGGGTTGTAAGTTCTTGGACTTTTTGGAATTTCAATGGCTTTACCCCGAGCTCATTTCTATATTTGCCGAATATTTGTTCACCTAAAAGTAAATTGTACCAAATATTGTACTATATAGTACATCTCGAATATATATGGTACACATTTCCAAATTCACTTCCACATCTTAATAACTGACACAAAAAATGAAATCTATATTAAAGTTTAAAATTGCTTGTCTCTTCCTGCACTCAATACCAACTTTTGTACTATTTAGTACTTTTCGTACAATTATAGTAAACATTTCCAAAAATAAATTCCATATCTCAATTCCAGATACCAATAGAGACCTCAATATCAAATTTGATGTTTACAGCTCCATGCCTTCACCCAATTCCAAATATAGTACCATTCAGAACTTTTCGTACAATTATAGTAAAAATTTCGGAAACCACGTCCATATATAGAAGCAACACATGAACAACGACCTATACACCAGATTTTGAATAGTATATGTTCGCTCAACACCAAATGTTACCAAATATGGTACTATTTAGTACTTTTCGTGCAATTGTAGTACACATTTCTAAAATCACCCCTTTTCAGAAAACCTACCACCAACAGAGACCACAATACAAAATTTCAAAATTCCGAATTCATCCATTCGTCCTAAATCAAGCTGTTCCGAATTTAGTACCATTTTGTACAGTTCGCGCACTTAATACTTAGCTCCAAAATTACCTTCATATGTCAAACTTTCTTTCCAATCCGCAGGCCACATTCTTTGCGTCAATTGAATTTTGTACGGGAACAAATGCAAATCAATGCGAATAATCCGTTGTAAAGTGGACCGAGCCATGCCCAACTGCTGAGAACGGCGTTTTTGGGATGTTCTTGGGGACCTCTCAACACTGGTATTCTCGGCCGATCGCCTTGGTCGACTTTTATATGGCCTCTTCGGATTAGAAAGAGCCTTACCAATCGAACATTTTTCGTATAAACGCTTAATGGTGTTCTTAGAAGGCGCACTTCTCACATTTTTTAATGTTTTAAAATCACGTTGAGTTTTCACAATTGACTTCTTGTAAATTTCAACTATTTCAGAGCGCTCGCGTGGCGTGTATTGGTTCATGGTAAAAATCTGCTTGGACTGACGCTTCAAACGCGGTATGTCATTAACCGATGTGACATCTCTGTCAAAAGTTATGTGCGTTGCCAGATGGGTCCGTCGAATATGGGCAACCCTGTATTAGTACTCTTTTAGTACGAAAGTACGTACCCAGCCTTACTACACGCCTACGCTCTAAGACAGTAAATAACTATTATTTTGCAACTTTTTTAGAGCTTTGATGTGTTTCTCAATCCCTTTAGGCCGACAGAACAGTTCTTTACGATGTTAGCTGATTGCGTCATCCAAAGTCAGTTGAGGGACTCTTTTATTAGGAGATCAAAGCCTTCATCTGAAAGACATTGTAATTTTTAAACAGAGATATTCTCCCTTCACGGACACCGGTTCTTTGATACTAAGAGTAAATCCATGCTCTCAGCCAGCTGCGAAGAGTTTTCAAAGGGTATTTGTGCTAGGGTTCCCTCAAACCTAGAGGCTCCGTCTAGTATTGCTGTTTCGCACCAGGCTAACTTTTTTTGCTATCCTGATTTAAGGTGGTTGGTCTATTGAATCTTCTTGTGTGACTCGTAGTATGACCTTTTCCACCGTCTTCAGTTTTAGAACTGAAATGTTATTTTAGGCTCGCAATTCAACAATTTTACTCAAATGTTCTCTACTTGATGGCGAATATTTGTAAGCTTTGGTTCTGTTGCTTGGATATAAATTTATTTTCTTCTTTTTAATAAGAGTTCAAAATCTTCCTCTTCCTTGTAAATTGATCTGCGTGTACACCTTATACATTTTTTTGTAAACCTTCCCAACACGACTTCATAGTTAAACTTCGCCATGGATGATGCACATATTCGTCATTGACCCCTAGTTGCCCTCCCTTGTATTAATCCATGTCACCCCATTTCTGGTATCCTGACCTCATTCCGGAATCATATCATTTTTTGGGTGACCGACCCAAACGTATTTACATAACCAATGCGGATTTTCTTTCGATTTCTTTCGCACCAGATTTCCCAGATCCAGATTTATGTGCCTGCCAGTGAGTGAGTGAGTGAACGGCCTGCATGCATGCATGTGTGTGTACGTGTGTGTAATAAACAAATAAAAGAAACTACATACATTTATTGATTAAATGCAAAACGCATAAAATGTTGTTGTTGTTGTTGCTGTTGCTGTTGCAGATTTTTTCCCTCAGAATGTTAGCAACAAGAACACGTTCTTGTAATCACAAAACAAGAAAAATTGTAACAGCTGGGGCCAACATGAAGGGTATTCGATTACAAGATATATATACACATACATATATGTATATGAATGTAAATTGCCAATCTGTGTATTTTAGTTATGTATGGATGTATATATGTGTGTATGATAGTGGAGTATTGGGTTGGAGTGGGTAATTTGGAAATGCTAAAAATTATAGCCATGTCATTTTTTATACCCTACAACACTATGTGTTGGGGGTATTCTAAGTTTGATTGGGCCAAAAATTATGTAACACCTCGAAATATTGATTTCCCACATAGGAAAGTATATATGGATCTTCCTAGCTCGCCGAGCTGAGTCGATCTAGCTATGTATGTCCGTCCGTCCGTCTGTCCATGTTAATTTGTAATCACTCTACAGGTCGCAATTATGGCCCAATCCTCACGAAATTGAAAATGGAGGTGGAGTTAGAATAGAACCCTATTGTTTTTGGAGATGATCGCATAATATTTAGAAGTTGAAATGGACCAAAAACTGAAAATTTTCCTAATTTTGCAGTTGCTCTACAGGTCGCAATTATAGACCAAACTACGCGGAAGTTAGCATGGCGCTAGAGCTTAGGGCTGGGCAGAAGCCCTCCAATTTTGATGGTCATCGGGTAATATTTAGTGGGTGAAAAAGGCCACAACATTTGTGTTAAATAAAAGTCAAATTTTCCATTAAACCGCGAATATTTGTCATCCCGGCGAAATCGCAAATAGACGCACAGGTCAATTCTGACCGTTACGTAGATGCCGATAGTAAATATATCGGTTATATATAGCGAAATATATCCAATGTATATATACAAAGGAAGGGGATGTTAGCTAGAATGCTTATATCTCAAGAATGGCTGGACCGATGTTAGCAAATTTTGTCAATACTGAATGCCCTCTTGACATAAAGGAATAAAATGTAAAAAAATCGCATAAAAAGGCATCAATAATTATGTTAGTATAGATTTTGTAGTATTTTGTGACATTTTTTTATTTTTTCATATTTTTTATCGCATGCGATTTTTTAATTTGACTTTAATATTGAAAATATAAATATTACAAAATATGATATTTTTTCACCTTACAATACAGGTTGGGGTTATTATATACAGATTGCAATTATCGCCCGATCCTCACGAAAATTTACACAAGGGTAGGGTTAGGCTCAGAAGGGCTAGGCCTATTGTTTTCAAAGATGTCCGCAATATATTTGGGGGTTGAAATGGACCAACAACTAAAAATGTTTTTGATTTTGCATCCGTTATAAAGGTCACAAGTAAAAACCAAAGGACACGAAATCTCACATGAAGTTAGAGTTTAGGACAGCGGGTAGAATGGACCACTACTTTTGTGTGAAAAAATTACCAACATTATTTACAGGCGATATCCAAAATACACAAAAGGCGAACTTCTGGCTTTTTTATGCTGATTTCGTTGACGAATATAGCAGCATATCGTATACAAGGAAATCATATAGATGCGTCTAAATTTGAGATACAGAGGGGCCTATTGCATTTTTTGCGCAAAATATTTAGGTTTTCAAATGAACCAAACACAGAAAATTTTTTCCAAAATAAATTTGGATGTAAGGGGACTTCTAACATATTGTAGTGTTGTAGGGTATCACATGGTCGGCCCCGCACGACTATAGCCTTTGCTTACTTGTTTTCTTTTGGGGTTTAATCCAATCCACATTCATACGAATGAAATGTAAACTTTGTAGCTTTTTCTGAGTTTAAATCTCACTTCTCCAAGTACATTATTAATTGTCAAAGCTCTTTACTAAATATTGCGAGATATATCTTTAAAATACAGGGTGAGATGAAAAAACTGCAACCAACTTCAGACTGCTGTCATTTCTAAGCCACTCGTCCGACAGCTGTTCAAATTATTCCAGTGACAGCTCATTATATTCTTTACAAGCGTACAAATGCATTTTGGTGAGAATTTTCCGAAAAACAAAGTTATTCGTGATGGAATTCAAGCGTGATAGTGTGATTTCTTTATATTTGTCTGGAAAACCACAAGTGGCTATCGTTACAGCACTCCATCATTTAAATGTGAACAAATCTTTTGTGTCTCGTACCATCGCCCGTTACCGTGATGCTGGTAGCGTAACCCGACATCAAGGAAGTGGACGGAAGAAAATAGCAACTTGAGCAGAAAGGGTTCGAAAAGTAAAGAAGCGAATTGATCGAAACCCGCGTCGCAGTGGCCGAAAACTGGCTCGTGAGCTGAACATATCGCAATATTCCTTCTTCCATTCGGCAAATATTGAAAAATTAGCTCGGGGTAAAGCCATTGAAATTCCAAAAAGTGCAATAACTTACACCGCAACAGAAAGAAAATAGACTCAAAAGAGTTAAAAAGTTGCTTCACTTGGCCGAATGTGGTGAACTGCCGAATTTGGTTTTCTCCGATTAGTTCCGATGAAAAAACATTCATTGTCCAGCAGTTTGTAAACAAGCAAAATGGTCGTGTTTACTTGCCAAAGAGGTCAGCTGACAATGTGCACCTTCGGTTGGCCACCAGAACACAAGCGCCGCCCATGGTGATGGTGTGGGATGCCATAATAGTCGATGGTCGCTCTCCTCTCGTATTAATCGACCGTGGCATCAGAATAAATTCCGAATATTATCGTGAAAATATTCTGGAGGATATATTAAAGCCTTGGGCACGCAAACATTGGACATTCCAACAGGACTCAGCACCATCGCACTCAGCACGCCCCACCCAAGAATGATTACAAAATGAGATTCCTCGTTTCATTTTCAGCGCCCAAGGGCTGGCCACCAAAATCTCCGGACACCAATTCGTTGGGCTATTGCATCTGGAGTATTTTGGAAAGCAAGGTTGGCACTAAAAAAAATACCAAAGTGTCGATCACCTCAAGCAAACGCTTCGCCGGGAATGGGCCAAAATACGGAAGAGCAACATTCGGGCAGCGTATGACGGTTTCATTGGCCATTTGAAGGTCATAATTCGTGCCAAAGGTGACCAATTCGAACAAATCTAAACTTATTCTTAAATTTGATGCTATTTCCGACATTTTTTGCTTTCATTCAATAAATTTTAAAAATTATGGCGTTTGACTTTGTTGCAATTTTTTATCTCACCCTGTATACTTCTAGAACGCCCACATGCAATTATTATTTTTTTTTAAATTAAATAACGCTATCAATAAACCAGTAAGGAGAGCTCAAAAGTCGGGCGGGGCCGACTATATGATAACCTATACTACTATGCACTATGTAAAGCTCTCAAAAAAGAAAGGTTTTTATTGGGCATTTCTGAGCTCTATGAGATATTTGGTACAAAAAATGATTATGGTAGAGTGCATATTCCGAAAGTTGGAGATTTAAGTATCAAATCGGATGAAACATATATATGGAGCTAGAGCTGTATCTGAACCGATTTTCACCAAGTTTAAAATGTTAACTTCTAGAATGAATTCGCCCGGAAGTGTAACTTTTCACTTACTTTGGCCTGAAATTAGCCATTTGGGGCACAAGAAACCTAAAATCGAACGAAAATTTATAGGGAAACTATATCCAAACCTGATCCGATCTTGAAAAAAAATTTAATCATGTATTGCTAGGCTGAATTTAATATCTGATACCAAATATCATTTTTATGGGGTGTATATTACGAATGTAAGGGACCTAAACACCAAAATCAGATGAAACATATATATGGGGGCTATAGCTATATCTGAACCGATTTCCACCAAATTTAAAGTACTTATTTCTATATGAAATTCGGTAGGAATTGCCAAAATTCACACCATTTGGACTGACATTAGCCATTTGATGCACAAAAAACCTAAAATCGGAAGAAGATATATATGGGAGCTATATCGAAATTTGGATCGATTTTCACCAATTTCAATAGGGCTCGTCCTTGAGCCAAACAAATGTTATTTAGAAAATTTCATCTCAATCGAATAACAAAAACGCCACCTGCGTTTTGTTTACGAAAATACATGGACAGACGGACGGACAGACGGGCGGACGGACATGCATAAATCGATTCAAAATGTGATTCTATGCTGATCGCCAAAATGAATAATGGGTCTATCTCGTTTCCTGCTCCACGTTACAAACAAATCCGCAAAGACATAACACCCTTACCACAATGTGGTGTAGGGTATAAATATGGCCCTCATTCCACCCTAATACATTAATGCACATTCTTGATTTGTTAATTTATTTTTCATATTAAAAAAATAAATAAACATACTCAAACACACGTTTCAATTTACATGAATGTCGACTATTCGTTTTTTTCTTGCCATTCGAATCGAGAGGGGTTTTAAATTCTATGCTTGAATACCCAGGCATTAGATATGTTAAAAAAAAAAACAGCCAGGCTACTAACTTTATGAGACATTCACTTTACTCCAGCGTTCGGCAATGTAATACCAAACGTGTTCTCTCAACTTGTTGGCGGCCACCATGGTTTGGCAGCAACTCCACAAATGCAGCAGCAGCAGCAGCCGCAACAAAAACAACAACCCATGTTGTAGTAATGCAGGCAAACACTTCCAGTACTCCGGCAAGTTGATCCGATACCTATAGGTGAACACCCAACACCAGCATTTCTGGAAATTGGCAAGATAAGCACTCGACTGAAACTCTAAACAAACTGCAGAGCAGGGCAAAGAAACAAAAAAGTCACACACACACACGTACACACGGAAAAGTTGCGTGAATTCAGGCACCGCTCACTTCAAACGTGCGATATGCAACCAGCCGCCGTATAAGATACCGAACTACACACATTTGAACATGTTCTTAGATTACAAATGTTACCAACAACAACTGTAATGAAAGTAACAAATAAAATGCTAGCCAAGAAGCCATCACCATCCTCCTCATCAGCATCGGGGTATCCGGTCTCCCTATTGAAAGGCTATATCTCAAATGGCAATTTAAGCTCGGGTTTTCTTTACCAGCCTACGATCTCCAGCTTGAATGATTACTCTTTGGCACAATTATGGGGTGATGGGACGCCCCTCCCCCCTTCCCAGCTGGACGCTTGTCACTTAATAATCATTTGCAAAATTATCAGATTGCTAATATCTGTGGAACTGGAATTAAATGTCAACCATCAGCCAACCACCAACCATAATTAAATCACAAAATGCGGCAGGTAACAAACATCATGGCCCAGCTGGAAAGCCAACGAAGAAGAACAAGAAGTTGAATGGGAAGAAGAAGAAGAAAAGTTGTCACAAAACAAACGTCAGTGGCAACCACAAACCTTTCATCTAAATTAAATGACATTAGCCGGGCTTGAAGAAGAGTAGGGAATAGGGCAATGAATGACAATTGTTTTCCCGTTTCTCTCTCTCTCTCTCTCTCTCCGTTTAATTTGTTCTTTCTTTAGAGAAAGACAGGGAAATGACTTTTTAGGTATTTTTGTAAATTTAACCCTTTGGGGGGTCATACCTTGGGAATGGAGACAGATGGTAAAAAATTTAAACATTTCCTATAGCTCGTTATTTTGAAATAGTTTAGAATACACTTGAGAGAGTGAGAGAGACAAGTACATTGAATTCATTTAGTTGCTGAGTGAATTTCTCCCTTGCAATTAGGAGAATAAACAAATGTCGCCAAATATTGCACTGTGCGTCAAAATTATTTTTTAATATTTTTTTTAAAATTAATACTAATAATTACAATGATTTTTTAATTAATTTTAATAATTGCAAGGAAAATCCTTCAGATTATGACAGTAGAGTTCAAAATAGGAGACACCTGTATCGGCATTTTGAAAAATAGAGGAGGCAAGTTCCCCACATTTTTGGAAATATTCAGATTTGCAGGTACCCGGGCATAATTCCCATTGCAATTATGGATATTATTTCCGACTTTTTTCGGTCATGACCCCCATAATTAAGTGAAAATAAGACATAATCCCATTTTTTTTTTTTCTAAATGAAAAAATGGCTTAAATTAAGGCGCGAAGTTCCGTTTCCTACAAAAGTTATATAATTTAGAAAAACTATTACTATTACCCCAGGAAAGAAAATTTCAAGTCCCGGCCGAAAGTCGTCTACTTAAAAAAGTTATTAAGGTTGGATTTCATGATGTTTGGCACTAATACCTTCGGAACTAGATGGATATCAATACATTTTTCACTATTTTAGAAAGGGAGGGTATAGACTATAATCTAGTTTGTAGATATTAATACTCCGTAATGGGTCTACTTTTAACTTCTCAGGGGTTTTATGAAAATTCCGATACGAAAATTCAAATTCTCTTGTATTACTCCGGACATGGTTCAAACAGGCATCATATGAGTAGTTGTTGGATATTTATTTCCATATGCTTTCAAATGATAGTCATTTTGTAGATTAGTTTTGTAGAACAGGATCAACCCCGGATTTTTTATCCGAACTTTCGTGGCAAATATCTGAGTAACCAGATATTTATTTAGAAAATTTGTGTGGACAATATAGATATCAAAATATGATCAAGTAATGGGGTTATTTAATACGGTTCAGGAGGTGTATCCAGATTATTAATATTTGGGACCGACTTTAAAAATAATCGAAAAAGGCCCCTTTTGCCACATAATATTTGATAACATAACCTTTCCGAAATGCTAAAATATGTGTAATTATCATTCTTGGATCCAGAGATATGGGTCTTCGAGACCGGATGACCCGATTATGTTTGCTACATTCTCGGCCGGCTCTTTCAAATGATACCTATATTGCCAATATTGGATTAGTAGATCCGGATTTGGGTCAAGTTGCTGGGTCCGTCCCCCCAAAAAATATCTTCCCGGAATAAGGGTAAAAATACCTACCTAAAAAATTTCTAAAAAAATCGAAAGTTTTTATAAAATTGTTTATGGCTGGTAATTTGAAGTGTTGGTAGGGCAGCTGAGAAGGGTTAAGATAAAGATTTGGGGTCGGATATTTTTTTTTCAGTCAGGGTACGAATGGTTGCTTAGAATCTGAAAATATGCACAAGGGTCGCGTTGTGTAGGTGGGTTTGGAAATGCCTACCATAGTTTTTCGAAAAGTACTAAGTGGTAATAAATTGGGTATTAGGTTAAGGGATAGAACTGAAATCCCGAAATTTGATATTAAGGTATCTGTTGGCATCTGTTGTTGAGATATGGTAGTTGGCACTATTATTTCTTGGAAAAGTACTAAATGGTAATAATTTTGGTATTAGGTGAAGGGATAGAGCTTGAAAGCTCATATTTTATCTTGAGGTCTCTGTTGGTATCAGGAAAATAGCTATGGATATAGTTTTGGAAATGTGTGCTAAAATTGTTCGAAAAGTACTAAGTGGTTCTAATTTTGGTGTTGTGAATTTCTGTTTAGAGTTTCAGTCGGTGAAGGCATATAGCAGGAATTGCGAAGTTTTGCTATTGGGATCCCTGTAAGAGGTTTATTTGAGAACTAAAGTTGATTTTGGAAATGTGTACGAAAATTACTAAATGGTACTAAATTCGGTACAATTCGGTAATGGATGATGGTCATTCCTCATGTGTAGCCTTGACAGGTGCAGATGGATTTAGAAATGTGTATTATAATTGAACGAGAAGTACTAAATGGCATATAGTTTGGTCTTGGTTGAAGGGATAGAGATAAAATTCTAAAATTTGAGTTGGTATCTGAGGGTGAGATATGGAGATGGATTTGCAAATCCGTACTAAAGTTGTTCGATAAGTAGCAAATTGAACCAAATTTGATATTGGGTAAGGGAATAGAGCTGAAATTTAATATGGATGTCACTGTTGGTGCAGGACTTTTGGTATTGAAAATGGGCCATGTAGGTCCACGTTTTGGTATAGCCCCCATATAACGGTACCTACCGATATTCGGTATTTTGATGATTTTAGCGACATTATTTACCGTAGTTGTTTCAAATTTGGTATTTGGAGTTCGTAGTGGATACTTCAGCCTAAGACAGAAAATTGTCTGTGCAGATCCACGTCTTCGTATATCCTCAATATAACGGTACCTCCCGATATTCGGTATTTCGATGATTTTATCGACATTATTTACCGTAGTGGTTTCAAATTTGGTATTTGATAGTCGTAATGGCTACTACAGCCTATGACAGAAAATTGTCTATGCAGGTCCACGTTTTGGTATAACCTCCATGGTACCTCCCTATATTCGGTATTTTGATGATGTTAACTACATTATAAACATAATTTTTTTTCAAATTTCGCATTTGAATATTTTAATAGCTTATGACAAAAGTTGCCTATGCTGGTCCACGTTGTCGTATAGACCCTAATACAAAGGCTTCATTCGGTATTTTTAAGATTTTAACAGAATTTTTAACAAATTTTATTTATTTTTTTTTTTTAGAAAATTGTCGAATTCGTTCCACATGGTGGAGGTTATTCAAAGTTTGATTCAAAGTTTTCAACATATTTTTATAAAAATTGTCTCAAAATTAGTTTTCGGAGTTCACAATGGGTGGCACTTTTTGTGACAAAAAATTATCGATGAAGGTCCATATCTTCGTATATTCCCCCATATATCTGTACCATCCGATATTCGGTACTTTGATTATATAAGTGGAATTTTTTCAGCAGATTACATTTTATACTTTTTGCAAATTCCTTCAAAATAGTGGGTGTTATTAAAAATTCGGCCTAACCGAACTTAGCCCTTTTTTACTTGTTAGCTCTTCTTTCATAATCCGCTGGATTTTTTCGGTAATTATTTCCAATTTTTTTATTTAAATGAAAAACCTAAAAAATACGATTTGAAAAACTCATTGAAAATTACGTTGAAAATTACCATTCCACATTTGTAGCATGATAGAGAATTTTGATTTGAGAAAAAAAACCAACTACATAATATGGATACCGTAATTTAGATGTGTTATTCTAAGTAATTTTCCGCCAATTTCCTATTAATTATTCACTTTTTCACATTTTATGGTTACCACAACGATCCCCTCGGAAAAATAATATAAACTTCCTTTTTTTGACCCAAAATATTATATAATTTGTATTATCCATTATCATTACCTTTACCATTTTTACCTGCAAATTTCGAGCTGTATCCCATCTGTAAAGTTTTATAGTTACCCCAAAAATATACCTTTTCTTTAATACTTCATGCTGATCCTTTTTTGGGTCTTCCTGCTCATTATGGTGTACTTCAATTTGCATAATTGTTTAAATTATCTAATTTTTGTAATGTAATCACTACTAACAAGTACGAGTAGATACGGGAGAGCAAGAGAAAAAAATGTTTAAAAACGGGTTAAAATACTCTTTTACAACTTAAGTTCTGAAAGTAAAGTTTTGTTGTTACTTTATTCGGTTAGGGTTTGTTGCAACCTCTAGCTGTGTTTGTGTGTACGTATGTCTGACGCCCGTTTGAAAAAGTTTCAAATCCCTGGTATTAGCAATGATGGCTGGTGATTGTAAGGTTGGTTGGTTGACTGGCTACCTGTCTATTTTGTTCGGTTTGTTTTGGTCGTTTGGACGGCTGTCTGCGTTGCTGTTGTTGCTGTGTGTGTTTTTTTTTTTTTTTGAGTTTTGTGCTGGCTTGATTTGCACTTGACTGCAATTAAGTTTGTTGACTATTAATTCATTATTTCCAGCAGCAGCAGCAGCATAATGTCGTTTTCGTTTGTTCATTGTCGTCGTCATTATTTCGCATTCAGTTGCCAGCTGAATGGCTGACTGGCTGACTGGCTATTCTAACCATCATCATCGCCATTTCCACCACTTGTGCCTCCAATTGTAGCACCATCATTAATTTCCCATAAACTATAAAAAAAACCTACTCACAACAATAGCTTCTCCGTTCCGAATATCGCCGGGGAAAATCTAAAATAAAATTGAAAATGTAAAGAAAGAAAAAAAAACTCATTCATGCCACCACCACCATCCACTACCGCCACCAGCTGGACACAATCAAAGATGCACTGAATGAAGTTAGCTTTGACAGGCTTTAGAATTTTTTTTTTTTGCTTCATTCATTCGCTGGCAGGTTTGTTTGCTTGCCATCTGTCGGTAACATCATCTTCAACGTCGTCGTCCAACAAATGAAATACGGTAGCAGAAGAGACTTTAAACTTTTCCTGGCATCAACATAATCATAGGAATTATTAGCAATGGCTGAATTCATTTTTGTTGGAAGGGAAGCAGTGGAATATCTTTATTAGAGGCATAAGCTACAGAGGAGGTATAGGGGATCTAACTTTTCCGGAAATAATTCAAATATCTGTATTATAGGCGGAGAGAGCATAAGGGATATAACTATTGCGGAAATAAGTCAAAAACCCTAAGAATTTAGAATTTATCCAACGAGAACTTTAAGGACTGCTTTTGTGGAATTATAAAAAAAAATATTGGGGTTTTGAGTTCTGAGGCCAAGCGAGTTTTAAAACCAACATAAATTTGAACTGAGTTTAACGACCAGTTACAATAGAGTGCATAAATAACGAAATAAATTCGGCCGGGAACCTTTTTTTATTGAGTAGATTTAGAATTTATCCAATATGAACTTGAAAGACTGAATTTCTGGAATTATTGAGAAAAAAATATTGGGATTTTTGAGTTCTGAGACCAAGCGAGTTTTTTTTTTAGCGATTTTTAAAACCAACAAAAAATTGGAATGAGTCCAACAACCTGTTACAATAGAATACATAAATAAGGAGTTAAATTCCGACGGGTAGTTTTTCTTTCTATTGAGGAGCTCTTTAAAAGGGAACTATCGAAGTTTTAGGTTTCCACCGCCTCCATTTGTAATAACTAAGACTTACAAAAAGTTTGGCTCCCCAAAATAGTCTCGAAGTTCGTTGTTTTGTACCTCGATAGCTTCTTAATAATTATTGCACCCTTAAAATAAGAAATCCGACCCTATCACAAACCTCATTCAAAATTAAGCAGATCGCTCTTTTACTGATCCCTGAATAACGCATTTGTACCATTTAGTACTTTTTGGTAGTACTGAAGGGTATGACTACCCTTCAGTAAGATCTGAAAAATTCTTCAATCTCTGAATAAGAAAGCTGTACCTTTTAGTACATTTCATATTCCTGATGAACATATTTAAAAAAGTCTAGCCTTATTTTCAATCACGAAACCAACAGTAACCCCCTGCAAAATTTTAGACATAGCTTTCTCTTATCATTTGATAAAAATGTAGTACCAATTCATAACTTTTAGTACTTTTTACATATTTAATATATGAATCTCCAAAAATCCAGAATTGATTTTTTTTCTCTTTCAAAATTTAATTGTCTAGAATCCACTTCAATCTTAACCAATTCAACAATAGGGACTCTTTTTCCAGAATTTAGATAATTTTCAAAACCTTTTTGTAACAATGTTGCTCCTTTTAGTACCTTTCGTACAATTGAAGTTCGAATTCGCAAATACCTCTACTTATACTAATCCTATGCTTAGAGTGATTCTCATGTAGAGTTTTAAATTTTAAGCATTAACTGAACGTGGAATAATAATGTTGTACCATTTCGTACCTTTTAGTACGTTTTGTTCCCAGGAAAACCCCCTTGATATAAATTCAAAATTTTCAGCTCAATCTTTTTTTAAGAAAGAGTTTCTGATAATCCGTCTTTAAATCTTTATCTAGTGACTCCCATACTAAAAGTCAAGTTCTCCAGCTCCCAAATACCTTTCGTACACATGAAATACAAATTCGCAAATATCTCTAGCTGTTCTAATTCTCTACATCAACAGTGAAATTTATGCTAAATTTTTATGGTTCTTTTGTACGGTTCTGCACCTTTTAGTACTTTTTTGTTTCCTTGAAGTATAAATACGACAAAAAAACAGGTCAATTTTGGTCCTTTGCAGCAGGATTTGACCTCGCTCAAAACAACGTATATCTTCTACAACGTCTTAAAATAATTAAATTTTCAAAATATCCACCTTATATCGCTAATCTTACCAGGACCGACCGTCATGCTAAATACAAAATTCTAGCTTTTACTGATCGTTTAATAACGAAGGTGTGCTATTTCGTACCTCTTAGTACTTTTTGTTCACGGGAAATATAAATTGCCATTTTTTCCTCACAGCAAGAGTTCCTCCACGTGCAAAATTTCAAAGGTCAACGTTGTACCTTTTTCGCATCTTAAAAATATGAATTTCAAAAATCCAGCCATATTCTTCTCACCAATAGTGATACATTTAAAAGTTCTTCCCCTCTTTCACGAAACTCAATAACAATTTAGCGCCTTTTAGTACGTTTCGTACCCTTGACGTAGGAATTTCCAAAGGATTCTTCTTATAGCACCCCCGCCTTACGAGGCGCTTACAGGTCGTTTAAGAACAGTGCAGACCATTTTGTGCCTGTTTGAACTCGGTCATATGTCGATCCAAGATGCCAAGGGGGCTGACTCTCCTACTAAAATCTTAAAGCTTTGACTCTTACTGGTCGTTTAGGAACAGTGCCGTAAAATTTTCCAGAAATGGTCCCAGTACTAAGTTCAGAAATTATAGCTCCACTCCAAATACATTTTTGGAACTTTTCTTAAAAAATACACTTTTAAAAAATTGGTTTTGTAGATTGATCGCTAATCGATTGACCTTAAAAAAATATTTTAAAAAAAATTAACGTTGATGGATAGTTATTGAAAACATTTTTCTAAAAACTTCAGGTTTATAGATGGACTTTGAAAAAATATTTTTAAAAAATCAACGTTGATGGTTGGCTATTGAAAACATATTTCTTAAAACTTCAGGTTTATAGATGGACTTTGAAAAAAAAAATTAAAAACGTTCAGGTTTATAGGTGGACCTTGAAAAAATATTTTTAATAAATCCACTTTTATAGATAGACCTTGAAAAAATATTTTTAAAAAATCCAGGTTTATAGAAGGACCTTGAAAAAATATTTTTAGAAATCCACGTTTTAGAAGGACCTTGAAAAAATATTTTTAGAAATCCACGTTTTAGAAGGACCTTGAGAAATACTTTAAAAAAATCCACGTTTATAGAAGGACCTTGAAAAAATATTTTTAAAAAATCCACGTTTTAGAAGGACCTTGAAAAATATTTTTAAAAAATCCACGTTTATAGAAGAACCTTGAAAAAATATTTTTAAAAAATCCACGTTTTTAGAAGGACCTTGAAACAATATTTTTAAACAACCCACGTTTTTAGAAGGACCTTGAAAAAATATTTTTAAAAAATCCACGTTTTTAAAAGGACCTTGAAAAAATATTTTTAAAAAATCCACATTTATAGAAGGACCTTGAAAAATATTTTTAAAAAATCCACGTTTATAGAAGGACCTTCAAAAAATATTTTTAAAAACTTCAGTTTTTACTAAAAATATATTTTAGTTTATTTTTAATAAAAAAAAAACTAGTTTTTTGTACAAATTTCCAAAGCATCACGCTTTATCTCCCACTTACGCACCCACAGCTATCAACTTGTCAAATTTTTTCGTCGTTTCTTCTAAGCCTTGATAAGGCAATTCCTCACCAATCGATCCACCAAAATGCCTGATTTCTCTCTGGAGATATTCATCCTTGAAACCCCTTCATATAGACCTTTTCTACCTCTATAAGAATTTATAAAAAAGATGTATTACTTAAAATCAACACCATGCCCCTTTCACACGAGCCAACAAATCTTTTGCAACTTCATATCAAACCAACTAAACGTCTAATGCAACTCTCACGACTGGCTGTCGATTGGACAAATATTTGCCGGAGAAGAACAAAAAACAGCAAACTTGCAATAAACGTTTCGTTTGTTTGGACAACAACTCAGTCCACATGTCAGTCCGTCCATCAGTTAGATGTCTCCACATCTAACCAATTCCAATGAAGTCTCAACGAGTGTATGCATGTGTGTGTGTACGTTAAAATTTATTTGTTAAATTACAACTACTAATCGCTGTCATTAGCAGCCAGGTATGTTTTTTTACCTCATCTCTTCTCTTGAATTTCAAGAGATGTTATCTCGGCAGTAAGTGGCAGGATGGCCGATAGACCAAACGAACGGCCGACCGACCAACCGGACTGATGTACTTGGAAACCATTATTAACTTTAGAAATAAACATCTTGTTTTCCGTCTTTCACTTCAAGTTCTCGTTCATCATCATCTTCGTCATCATCATTCATCCTAACAGATAACAAACAAACCATTCAACTAATGTCCATTCATATGCCGGAATGTGTACAAAGTTTATTTTTATGACCATCCCGGCTATCCCCTCCTCGGGGTTGGACTCGTGTTAAGAATTTTTACTAAGGAAGATGTTGGAGACCTGTAGAGAAAAAAAAAATGCAAATTTATCCCAAGATTGACAGTAAACAAAACCGAAGAAATATCCAAAGAAAAACTAAGTTGTTTAACTAACTTGTTGAGTTTTTTGTTGTTGCTGCTGTTTCTGCAGCTAAAAATGTTAGCTGCTTTTGGCTAAAATGTCTGTCGTTTATCTCATCTTTTAAATTGCTGCTTTTTAATGACTCAATTAGTTTGCATTCATCGGTTATGTCGCCAGATACCCTACATCATTATGATGATGCACAAAGCCATTCGCATTCAGTAAAAATAGACAATATTTTTAAGAAATCCATGTTTACAGTTTGACCTTGAAAAATATTTTTAAGAAATCCAAAATATTTCTAAAAAATCTACGTTCATAGATGGTCTATGAAAAAATATTTTTAAAAAATCCATGTTTATAAATGGTCTATAAAAAATGTTTCTAAAAAAATCCACGTTAATAAATGGCTCTTCAAAAAATATTTTTAAAAAATCCACGTTTCAAAAAATATTTTTAAAAAATCCACGTTTCAAAAAATATTTTTAAAAAATCCACGTTTCAAAAAATATTTTTAAAAAATCCACGTTTGTAAATGGCTCTTCAAAAAATATTTTTAAAAAATCCACATTTATAGATGGTCTGTGAAAAAATATTTTTAAAAAATCTACGTTTATAGATTGTCTGTGGAAAAATATTTTTAAAAAATCCACGTTTATAAATGGCTCCTCAAAAAATATTTTTAAAAAATCCAGGTTTATAAATGGCTCTTCAAAAAATATTTTTAAAAAATCCACGTTTATAAATGTCTCTTCAAAATTTTTTTTTAAAAAATCCACGTTTATAAATGTCTCTTCAAAATTTTTTTTAAAAAATCCACGTTTATAAAAGGCTCTTCAAAAAATATTTTTAAAAAATCCACGTTAATAAATGGCTTTTCAATAAATATTTTTAAAAAATCCACGTTAATAAATGGCTCCTCAAAAAATATTTTTAAAAAATCCACGTTAATAAATGGCTTTTCAATAAATATTTTTAAAAAATCCACGTTAATAAATGGCTCCTCAAAAAATATTTTTAAAAAATCCAGGTTTATAAATGGCTCTTCAAAAAATATTTTTAAAAAATCCACGTTTATAAATGTCTCTTCAAAATTTTGTTTTTAAAAAATCCACGTTTATAAAAGGCTCTTCAAAAAATATTTTTAAAAAATCCACGTTAATAAATGGCTCTTCAATAAATATTTTTAAAAAATCCACGTTAATAAATGGCTCCTCAAAAAATATTTTTAAAAAAATCCAGGTTTATAAATGGCTCCTCAAAAAATATTTTTAAAACATCCACGTTTATAAATGGCTCTTCAAAAAATATTTTTAAAAAAAATCCACGTTTATAAGTGTCTCTTCAATTTTTTTTTTAAAAATCCACGTTTATAAATGGCTCTTCAAAAAATATTTTTAAAAAATCCACGTTTATAAATGGCTCTTCAAAAATATTTTTATAAAATCCACGTTTATATATGGGCCTTAAAAAATATTTTTAAAACATCCACGTTTATAAATGGCTCTTCAAAACATATTTTCAAAAAATCCACGTTTATTGTTGGACCTTGAAAACTTATTTTTAAAATATCCACGTTGTTAAATAGACTTTGAGATTATATTTTCAAACATCAATGTTTTCAAAAAGGCCTCGAGAAAATATTTTTAAAAAAAACTCTGAGAAAAAGCCTATTTGGAAATTTTATAAAATTTTTTCAACAAACTCCTCAAATCATGTTCAGTTTTCTTTATGCTCAAAAATATTCTGCTTCCGTATATGAAATATGGAAGTACCTCCTAGTTTACACAGCCACCTATAACTTCCCCCTTCATAGTTAAATTCAATCTATTACCCTTTTAACTTTTAAATAAAAAAAACTTATAAAAACAAAACGTTTACAAAAACAAAAAAAAACTTTTACAAAAATTTAATTGTGACTTTGTGAACAACATAAGACTCACACATCGACACAGACACATACACTATGACAGACAAAATACAAATAAAACTCTTTGATTTATGTCTATATATTTTATGTTTTAATTTGAAATATTTAGTTGTTTTGAAAAGGAATTCTCTGGTTTCTCCCGGACAAATTTTTGTCAGCATCAAATAATGTTCGTTGCAGGCTGTTGCCGCTTGGTTGGCACTATGTCATTTGGAAATTTTTGGAAAAATTGAAAATTTCAATCAAATTTGATTTTGTATGTTAACAACAGAACACTGATTGATTTATATTTGCATTTTATTTAACTGGAATATCAAATGAGATTTATGCACAATTTGATCGAAATACAAGCAAAAACACATAGACAATTGGGTGGGAGGCTGGTGTGTGAATGTATTAGCGTGTGACAAATCAGCAATCATGTATTTGTTTTTGTAAATGGAAATTAATTTAATTTTAGGCATTTTGTTTTGAAATTAATGGCGGAGAAAATAAAAGTTGGCATTTGGATCGGAGAGATAGGATAAATTTGAGACTTTTCCAAATTCCGGATTTTTCAGAAATAAACCAAGGTTTTTATTAACAAACATTTACGACATTTTTTATGGTACATATGGACCCTCCAAATGGACTCTGTAGGAGAAAAAAATCTCAAAAGTTCGTCAATATAAAATTTCTTTTCAGGTCTTATAGACATTAGGGCGTTTCGAGAGGTCCTGCACGATAAAGGACCTCTTCTAAGATCTTTTGTGGATGGAAATGTCTTTGTGTTTTATTTGCAGGCAATGTCTCCCTACATTTTCTCGAAGGGACCCTTTTAATATAATCACTTGTTCTTCAAACCCTTAAAAAGGCTTTATTATATACGTATCTTCCTTAAAGGACCTTTACAAATATTCTTCCTTTCACAACTTTTCCAAAAAAAAAATTATCAAAGAAGAAAGGAAAAGGCTTCTCTCAATTATAGATACCTCAAGAATTCTACCTCTATATAATTTTTCTTCATGAGGACCTCTTAAAAACATACTTTCATTCAAGATTTGTAAATTACTTTCGTCCTCTCCAAAAGGGGGCCTTAGGTGTTATTGGAGGATTTCCTTTAAGATCGCATAACTGTCTGCGCATTTCAAGAGGTACTGCAACGATAAAGGGCCTCTTGTAAGGTCTTTTGGGGATGAAAAAGTTATCAGGGCCTTCTACTCATGGGCGATGAATCCTTATATTTTCTTCAAGGGACCCTTTATAATGATCTCTAGCTCTTAAAGTCCTTAGAAAGGTTTTATTATATATGTATCTTCCATAAAGGTCCTTTACAAATATTCTTCCATTCAATTTTTTTTATTATTTTGTATTGAAGAAGAAAGAAAAGGCTTCTGACAATAAAATATGCCTCTAGGATTCCACCTCTCTCTAATTTTTCTCCATGGGGACTTTTAAAGACAAACTTTCATTAAAGATTTTTACGGCTCCAAAAGGGCGCCGTAGGTGTTATTGGAAAATTTTCGTTAATATGTATAGCCATCTGGGCGCTTCAAGAGGTCCTGCAGCGATAAAGGACCTCTTTTCATATAAATTTTATGGATGGAAAAGGTCTTAATGTCTCCTACCTGTAGACAATGACTAATTCGACTTTTTTTTCCAAGGGACCTTTTAAAATTTTGTGAATCATGTTTATTAAATATGCTTCATCCTTAAAGGACGTTCTCTCTTTTTTCCATTCAGAATTTTTCAAATATTTTCTATCAAAGTAGGAGGGAAAAGGCCTCTCTCAATTAAAGGTATCTCGATGATTCTACTCTCTCTAGAATGATTCTCTCCAAGAGAGCTCAGGTAATAGGATAAACTCTCAAAAGCTATTTTGCAGATGGAAGACTTCCCTCAATAATTTCTAGCCATCTTGACTTCTGTAAAGGTCCTTATTCGATAGAAATGTTCTCTTATCTTTGGGTACCCCAGTACAATTTTTTCTAATTTTTGAAGTCCTGAATAATTATTAAATTAAGGACCCTAGAGGACACTGATAGGTATTTCATTAGTAATTTTTTTTATTAATTTCTATCTTTCCAATAGTAGCAAACGAGCTCAGCTAGTAGGAGAATCTGTCTAACAACCTTTTGTTGATGGAAGACTACCCTCAGGACATATCTGAAAAGGCTATTAAGGACTTTCCGAAGGTTTTTTTTTATCGATGGAAAAATTCCCTCAAGGTATTCTATCTTTACGGAACCACTCTTTAATTTTGCTCCATGGGACTTCCTTTTACAGAAGACCAGTACAATTTCTTCTAATTTTTTAAGTCCTGAAGAATTATTGAATTAAGGACCCTTAAAAGTATTTTATCATTCTATTTTTTTTTCTTTTAAATTAATGTCTATCTCTCCAATAGTAGCAAAAGTGCTCAGCTAGTGGGAAAAACTGTCAAATAATATTTTGTCGATGGAAGACTGCCTTCAGGACATATCGAAAAATCTGTTGACAATTAAGGACTTTTCTGAAGGTTTTTTATCGATGGAAAAATTATCTGAATATCTTCTATCTTCAGGGAACCACTCTTTAATTTTTCTCCATGAGACTTCCTTTTACCGGAGACCAGAACAATTTTTTCTAATTTTTAGAATCCTGACGTATTATTAAATTAAGAAGCCTTATGGACCTTTAAAGGTATTTTATCCGTCATATTTTTTTAAATTTTTTTTATCTCTCCAATAGTTGCAAAAGTGCTCAGCTAGTATTAGAAACTGTCAAAATATCTTTTGTTGGTGGAAGACTTCCTTCAGGACATATTGAAAAATCTGTTGACTTTTCTGAAGTTTTTTTTTTTATCGATGGAGAAATTCTCTAAATGTTTTCCATCTTTAGGAAACCACTCTTTAATTTTTCTCCATGAGACTTCCTTCCACTGGAGACCAGCAAAATTTTTCTAATTTTTTAAGTCTTGAAGAATTATAAAATAGAGGTCCCTTAAGGACCTTTATAGGTATTTTATCATTCAAAATTTTTAAATTAATTTATATCACTCCAATAGTAGCAAAATAGCTCAGCTAGCAGGAGAAACTGTCAAACAACCTTTTCTTAAGAGAAGACTTCCTTCAGGACATATCGAAAAATCTGTTGACAATTAAGGACTTTTCCGAAGGTTTTTTTATCGATGGAAAAATTCTCCCAATGTCTTCTATCTTTAGGGAACCACTCTTGGATTTTTCTCCATTAGACTTCCTTTTACAGAAGACCTGTAAACTTTTTTTTTAAGTTTTAAAGTCCTGACGAATTATTAAATTATGGATCCTTAAGGACCTTTATAGGCATTTTATCTTAAAAAAAAAATTACAATATTTCCTACTTTTCAAAGCCCTTGTTTTAATGGAAGACTTTCTTAAAGCTGTACAAAGCATTTCGAGACGTCCTGCGACCATAAAGGACATTTTGAAAGGTATTAAATTCATCAAAAATGATTTTTACAAATGTAAAATCTATCTTAAAGTCTTGCATCGTTTTTGCTTGTATAGAAGACCAGTACAAAATTTGCTAATTTTTAAAGTCCTCACGAATTATCCCTTAAGGTCCCCTAAGTACCTTTTTAGATATTCTTTCATTCAAAACTCTTAAAATATTTCCAATCTCCACAATTAATTAATGGGAGACTTCCTTAAAGATTGTATAGCCCCCCTGGGCGAGAGGTTCTGCAACATTAAAGGATATCCTGAAAGATATTTATTTCATTCCCAAAGAACTTTCATCGATGAATCTATCTTAAGGTCTTCAATCTTTAGGCAATTTTTCTGCATGTACAGAAGACCAGTACATTTTTTTTATTTTTGAAGTCCTCAAGAATTATCCCTTAAGAACCCTTAAGGATCTTTAATGATATTCCCTCATACAAAATTCGTAATATATTTTCAATCTCTCCAAATATTTAATGGGAGAATTCCTTAGAGTTTGTTTAGCCACCAGGGCATTTCGAGAGGTTCTGCAACATTAAAGGATATCCTGAAAGATATTTAATTCATTTCCAAAGGGAACTTCTCTTTAATTTTTCTGCATGTACATTAAACCTGTACAATTTTTTTGAAGTCCTCAAGAATTATCCTTTAAAGACCCTTAAGGATCTTTCACACACAATTTTTTTATTATTTTCTATCTCTCCAATAGTAGCAAAATAGCTCAGCTAGCAGGAGAAACTGTCAAACAACCTTTTCTTAAGAGAAGACTTCCTTCAGGACATAACTAAAATCTGTTGATAATTAAGGACTTTTCTAAAGGTTTTTGATCATGGAAAAATTCTCTGAAGGTCTTCTATCTTTACGGAACCATTCTTTAATTTTTCTCCATTAGACTTCCTTTTACAGAAGACCTGTACAATTTGTTTCTAATTTTTAAAGTTCTGATGAATTATAAAATAAAGGACCCTTAAGGACCTTTATCACTCAATTTTTTTTTTTTAATTAATTTCTATCTCTCCAATAGTTGCAAAAGTGCTCAGCTAGTATTAGAAACTGTCAAAAGATCTTTTGTCGATGGAAGACTTACCTTCAGGACATATCGAAAAATCTGTTGACAATTAAGGAAATTTTTAAAGATTTTTTATCGATGGAAAAATTCTCTCAAGATCTTCTATCTTTAGGGAACCACTCTTTAATTTTTCTCCATGAGATTTCCTTTTACAGAAGACCTGTACAATTTTTTTCTAATATTTAAAGTCCTGACGAATCATAAAAGAGAGGACCTTAAGGACCTTCATGGGTATTTTATCATTCAAAATTTTTAAATTAATTTATATCACTCCAATAGTAGCAAAATAGCTCAGCTAGCAGGAGAAACTGTCAAGCAACCTTTTGTTGATAGGAGACTTCCTTCAGGATATCTCGGAAAAACTATTAACAATTAAGGACATTTCCATAGATTTTTTATAGATGGAGAAATTCTCTCAAGGTCTTCTATCTTTAGGGAACCACTATTTAATTTTTCTCCATGATACCTCCTTTTACAGAAGACCAGTACATGTTTTTCTAATTTTTAAAGTCCTCAAGAATTATAAAAATAAAGGACATTTAAGGACCTTTATAGGCATTTTATCATTTAAAAATATTACAATATTTTCTATCTCTCAAAAACCTTTTTTTTAATGGAAGATTTTCTTAAATCTGTATAGCCGTCTTTGCTTTTCGAGAAGTCCTCTGACCGTAAAGGACATCCTTAAAGGTATTTAATTCATTCCCAAAGAGATTTTATCGATGTATCTATCTCTTCTGTCTTTAGGGAACTTCTTTTTATATTTTTCAGCATATACAAAAGACCAGTACAAAAATTTGCTAATTTTCAAGAAATATCCTTTGAGGACCCTTAGAGACCTTTAAAGATATTCTTTCATAGAAAATTTTTAAAATATTAATTAACGTTTGTAGAGGCCTCTGGGCATTTCGAGAGGGTCAGCAACATTAAAGGATATCCTGAGAGATATTTAATTCATTCCCAAAGCACTTTTATCGATGTAAAATCAATCTTAAGGTCTTCTAGCTTTAGGGAACTTCTCTTTAATTTTTCAGCATGTACAGAAGACCAGTACAAAATTTGCTAATTTTTAAATTCCTCACGAATTATCCTTTAAGAACCCTTAAGGATCTTTAATGACATACTTTCATTCAAAATTCGTAATATATTTTCAATCTCACCAAATAATTGATGGGAGAATCCCTTAAAGTTTGTATAGCCCTTTGGACATTTCGAGAGGTTCTGCAACATTAAAGGATATCCTCAAAGGTATTTAATTCATTCCCAACGGACTTTTAGGGATGTAAAATCAATATTAAAATCAATAAGAAGACCAGTACATTTTTTATTTTTGAAGTCCTCAAGAATTATCCTTTAAGGACCCTTAAGGATCTTTAAAGATATTCGTTCATTCAAAATTTTTAAAATATTTTCAATCCATCCAAATAAAGTTTGTATAGGCCTCTGGGCATTTCGAGAGGTTCTGCAACATTAAAGGATATCCTGAAAGAAATTTAATTCATTCCCAATGGACTTTTATGGATGTAAAATCAATCTTAAGGTCCTCTATCTTTAGGGAACTTCTCTTTAATTGTTCAGCATGTACAGAAGACCAGTACATTTCTTTTATTTTTGAAGTCCTCAAGAATTATCCTTTAAGGACCCTTAAGGATCTTTAATGATATTCCCTCATACAAAATTCGTAATATATTTTCAATCTCTCCAAATATTTAATGGGAGAATTCCTTAGTGTTTGTATAGGCCTCTGGGCATTTCGAAAGGTTCTGCAACATTAAAGGATATCCTGAAAGATATTTAATTCATTTCCAAGAGGAACTTCTCTTTAATTTTTCTGCATGTACAGTAGACCAGT
Source organism: Musca domestica (assembly GCF_030504385.1). Lineage (NCBI taxonomy): Eukaryota > Metazoa > Arthropoda > Insecta > Diptera > Muscidae > Musca > Musca domestica. The sequence goes on along the minus strand of NW_026712321.1, from coordinate 8,689,157 downwards.
GCAATTTTTTTGAAGTCATCAAGAATTATCCTTGAAGGACCTTAAGGATCTTTAAAGTTATTCTTTCACACACAATTTTTAGTTTATTTTCAATCTCCCCAATTAATTAATGGGAGACTTCCTTAAAGTTTGTATAGACCTCTGGGCATTTCGAGAGGTTCTGCAACATTAAAGGACATCCTGAAAGGTATTTAATTCGTCTCCAAAGGATGTAAAAACTAACTTAAGGACTTCTGTTTTTGGGGAACTTCTCATCATTTTTTCTGCATGTAAAGAAGCCATTTTTTTATTTTTTAAGACCTCAAGAAATATCCATTGAGGACTCTTAAGGAACTTTAAAGATATTCTTTCATTAAAAAATTTAAAACTATTTTCAATCTCTCCAAATAGTTAATGGGAGAATTCCTTAAAGTTTGTATAGCCCCCAGGGCATTTCGAGAGGTTCTGCAACATTACAGGATATCCTGAACTGGGATCTTCTCTTCTGGGAATCGGGAACTTCTCTTTAATTTTTCAGCATGTGCAGAAGTCCAGTACATTTTTTTGAAGTCCTCAAGAATTATCCTTTAAGGATCCTTAAGGATATATAAAGCCAAACCATACCAAATTTTTAAATTAATTTCTATCTCTCCAAATAGTGGCAAAGCTCATTTGTTAACGGAAGACTTCCTAAAGGATTGTGTAACCGTTTAGGTATTTCAGGAGGTCTTGCTGGCATAAAGGACATCTTAGAAGGTATTTTATCCAAGAAAAATCAATCCCAAGGTCTTCCCCCTTTTGGCACTTCTCTTTTTTTCTTCCTCTAGGAATTTTCTATGTTTCAAGGATCTATAAAGGCTTTATTATGGATAAGCCCCCCTATGGTGTTCTACCTTTAGGGAAACTCTCTTTAACTTTTCTCCATGGGACTACCATTTACAGAAGATCGGCACAATATTTTTCTAATTTCTCAAGAATTATCCCTTAAGAGTTCTTTAAGGAGCTTTTTGGTACTTATCCTTTATTCTTCTCCAGGGATTTCCTATTTGTTGAAGACCTGTGAAAGATTTTTTTTTAAGTTTTAAGGACCTAGGAAGGCTTTAAAAAATTTTTCTTTCATTCAAGATTTTAAAAATCTCATCTTTAAATTTTCTTCCTAGAAATTGTTGTTTTTGTCATATCTCCTCGAATTGTTATCCCTTTTACTTCCTTCCCAGCCATAAAAGTATTTCATTGTTCCATCAATTTATTTTCTTTTTCCTTCTCCTTCCATTCTAATTAAATTGTTTTTATTCTCTTTTGTTTATTTACAGCTAAAAACTAGCAATGTCCGCGCTGTGAAATGCTAGACAGGGACGAAAATAAAGCAGATAAAGGCACTTTTCAACAAGTCCCAAGACAGAGCAGGGTGGTGGACTAGCAGCTATCAGTTCAAGCCGGCAGGACATATTCCTCGAGAGTATTTAAGCAAATGACCCAAAACAATTAGAAGCTTAAACAATTAAAAAAGGAGGACGAAACTAGCAAACGATAAACGCGAAGCAGAGCAGAGGCTGGCAAACCCCAAATGTCACAACAAAACTAAGCCATTTAAAGCTGTGAGTTAAGCAATGGGATGGGATGGAGCATAACAATCCAGGCACAAAACTATGAGCAATGAAGGCTAACCAGCACAACAAAAACACAAACAAACTCCAATAAAAAAGGATATTTTGGAGGATACAAAACAACAATAGCACAACAAAAAAACTGTAAAGCTCAAAACAAAAAACCCAACTAACAAAGAACTTGCCAGACAAAGAAAAAAAGAGAGAAAAGAGGAAAAGTAACAAATCAACATTCATAAAAGTAAGGCAGACAAGTAAACGGAAATTCGCGCAAAGGCGTCCAACAAAAAAAATCTTCCAAAAAAAACGAGGACAATAGAAAGGCAGCCAGGATATTTCCTTTGAACACTTGAAAAGTGACATATCCTTTGTTGTCACAAAACGAAGAGAACCCGAAGCAAGGAAGGAGAGGACCTCCACAAAAGCCCCACATGCAATTCAAGCTGCCAAATGTAATTAAACTACACTCAAGCACAAAAGTATGACACAAATATAGCATAGCCGGTAACAAAGACCTAGTTTCGTTTAAGCGCGAGGAAGAAGAAGAAGAAACCGCTTCCATAGCAGCCTTAGCTTAGAACGAAAAACAAAAACAAACCTCAAGAGCATTTGTTAATTGCCATTGTTTACAGACCATTTCCTCCCGCACTTGTTCCACTTTTTTCTCTCTTACTCTCACCCCACTCTCTTCTTCGACGAAAACAACGAAAATGGCTTTTATATGGCGACGACGTTCCACTTCAATTGTGAAAATAATTGCCATTTTGATGGCCATTTGGTTTTTCGTTGCATTCTTCATTTACACCGATGATGCACGCCGTGATCCGGCGGCCACAAACAAATGGAATGCCATGAATCTGCCGTGGCAGCGTTTCGGTGGTGCTGCAGCCGGCAATGGAGCAGCAGCCATTGTTGCCGGTTCCGGTTTGGCCAACAATCAAGTGGACACCTATGAACGTGAGGCCGGAGCCTTTGAGGCCGGTGGTGGTTTTGGTGTTGCCAACAATCCTGGTGTGGCTGGTGGAGGTGGCGCCAATGATGATGATGATGGCGTTGCAGCAGCCGATGTACCCATCGCCCAGCCGGATGAAGCAAACAACAATAATAACGGCGATTTAATGGCCGGTGGCGGCCTGGACGATAATGCCGATATCAATGAAGGCGATGAGTCCATCTTGAATAATGTCATTGTCCAGCATCCTAATGACAGAGTTTATCATGGCAAATTAATTGCCGGCGCTGAGAGAGGAAATCCCAACGATGAAGGTAAGTGAGAGAAATGAGGAATTATTAATGAATAACAAATGTTTGAAAGAGAGAGAAATTTAAAAAAGAAGATACCTTCCTTAGGAGGTATAAGAAAACATTAGGGTCTTTTATGAGAATACCTTCGGGTCATCTATGAGAAGACCTTCTAGTTTTCCTTAGAGAAGTCCTTTTGGTCTTCTATAAAAAGATCCTCTTCTGGTCTTCTATGAGAAGACCTCCTAGCCTTCTATGAGAAGACCTTCTTGCCTTCTATGAGAAGACCTTCCGGCCTTCTATGAGAAGACCTTCCGGCCTTCTATGAGAAGACCTTCCGGCCTTCTATGAGAAGACCTTCCGGCCTTCTATGAGAAGACCTTCCGGCCTTCTATGAGAAGACCTTCCGGCCTTCTATGAGAAGACCTTCCGGCCTTCTATGAGAAGACCTTCCGGCCTTCTATGAGAAGACCTCTTGGACTTCTATAAGAAGACCTCTTGGTCTTCTATAAGAAGACCTCCTGGTCTTCTATGAGAAGACATCCTGGCCTTCTATGAGAAGACCTCCTGGCCTTCTATGAGAAGACCTCCTGGCCTTCTATGAGAAGACCTCCTGGCCTTCTATGAGAAGACCTGCTGGCTTCTATGAGAAGACCTGCTGGCCTTCTATGAGAAGACCTGCTGGCCTTCTATGAGAAGACCTGCTGGCCTTCTATGAGAAGACCTGCTGGCCTTCTATGAGAAACCTGCTGGCCTTCTATGAGAAGACCTGCTGGCCTTCTATGAGAAGACCTGCTGGCCTTCTATGAGAAGACCTGCTGGCCTTCTATGAGAAGACCTGCTGGCCTTCTATGAGAAGACCTGCTGGCCTTCTATGAGAAGACCTGCTGGCCTTCTATGAGAAGACCTGCTGGCCTTCTATGAGAAGACCTGCTGGCCTTCTATGAGAAGACCTGCTGGCCTTCTATGAGATGACCTGCTGGCCTTCTATGAGATGACCTGCTGGCATTCTATGAGAAGACCTGCTGGCCTTCTATGAGAAGACCTCCTGGCCTTCTATGAGAAGACCTCCTGGCCTTCTATGAGAAAACCTCCTGGCCTTCTATGAGAAGACCTCCTGGCCTTCTATGAGAAGACCTCCTGGCCTTCTATGAGAAGACCTCCTGGCCTTCTATGAGAAGACCTGCTGGCCTTCTATGAGAAGACCTCCTGGCCTTCTATGAGAAGACCTCCTGGCCTTCTATGAGAAGACCTGCTGGCCTTCTATGAGAAGACCTGCTGGCCTTCTATGAGAAGACCTGCTGGCCTTCTATGAGAAGACCTGCTGGCCTTCTATGAGAAGACCTCCTGGCCTTCTATGAGAAGACCTGCTGGCCTTCTATGAGAAGACCTCCTGGCCTTCTATGAGAAGACCTGCTGGCCTTCAATGAGAAGACCTGCTGGCCTTCTATGAGAAGACCTCCTGGCCTTCTATGAGAAGACCTGCTGGCCTTCTATGAGAAGACCTCCTGCCCTTCTATGAGAAGACGTGCTGGCCTTCTATGAGAAGACCTGCTGGCCTTCTATGAGAACACCTGCTGGCCTTCTATGAGAAGACCTGCTGGCCTTCTATGAGAAGACCTCCTGCCCTTCTATGAGAAGACCTCCTGCCCTTCTATGAGAAGACCTGCTGCCCTTCTATGAGAAGACCTGCTGGCCTTCTATGAGAAGACCTGCTGGCCTTCTATGAGAAGACCTCCTAGCCTTCTATGAGAAGACCTCCTGGCCTTCTATGAGAAGACCTCCTGGCCTTCTATGAGAAGACCTCCTGGCCTTCTATGAGAAGACCTCCTGGCTTTCTATGAGAAGACCTCCTGGCCTTCTATGAGAAGACCTCCTGGCCTTCTATGAGAAGACCTCCTGGCCTTCTATGAGAAGACCTCCTGGCCTTCTATGAGAAGACCTCCTGGTCTTCTATGAGAAGACCTCCTGGCCTTCTATGAGAAGACCTCCTGGCCTCTATGAGAAGACCTCCTGGCCTCTATGAGAAGACCTACTGGTCTTCTATGAAAAGACCTACAGGTCTTCAATAAAAAAAAAACATCCTGGGGTTCTATGAGAAAACCTCCTGATCTTCTATCAGAAGACCTTCCAGTCTTCTATGAGAAGACCTTCTCCAGGTCTTCTATGAGAAAACCTTCTTTTTCTCTTTTATGAGAAGAACCCCTGGTCTTCTATGAGAATACTTTCTTCAGGTCTTCTTTGGGAAGATCTGCTTCTAGAAATCTTCTTCTTGTCTTCTATGAGAAAAACCCCTGGTTTTCTATGAGAGAACTTCTTTCAGGTTTTCTATGAGAAGATCTGCTTCTGATATTCTCTATAAGAGGACCCTCTGGTCTTCTATAAGGAGACCTTCGGGTCTTTTCCATGAGAAAACCTTCGGGTCTTCATGAGAAAACTATGAGAAGACGTTGTTCTGGTCTTCTATGAGAATATGTTCTTTTGGTCCTCTATGAAAAGACCTTCTCCTTGTTTTCTCTCTTAGAATACCATCAGGTTTTCTCTGTAAGAAGACATTTTTCTGGTCTTCTCTATAAGAAGACCTTAGGGTCTTTTTGAGAATGCTATGAGATGACTTTTTTCCTTTTTCAGGTCTTCTATAAGAAGACCACCTGGTCTTCTATGAGAAGAGCTTCTGCTGGTCTTCTATGAAAAGACCTGCTATTGGTCTTCTAAGAAAAGACCTGCTTCTATGAAAAGACCTATAAGCATATGTCTAGCTATATCTTATTTCTCAGTCCCTTCTACCAGAATGAACTTATTTTTTTATAAAAATTGTAAACAAATTAAATTCTCCATCTGACGTTGACCATTAATATTGTGGGAGCAATGACAGAACACCCTCAATAATTCAGCTATGAATAAATATTTCGCCAGAACAATCAGCTGCAACATCAACAACCTAAAATGACTAACCACCAGACTTTTGGCGAAAATCGCAGCCAGCATTTGTCTGGGGCTCACATCATGACTCCTTTGTACTCCAACTCGCAAATATTTGTTCGGGCTAACACTTCACTGAAATCGACAACTTGTCCAATGTCATCAGATTTGGGGTGTGTGTATTTATTGGTGGTGTTGTTGTAGGCACATGACAAACAACAAAAACATCCAAGTTGTATGAGCCATTGTACAAGCTTGCTGCATGACATGGCAACGCCAGTGCCAACATAGTTGGGTCGTTGCAACTACTCCACACCACACCACACCGCACCACAACACACGCCTGACATATGATTTATGAGTATTTACTGTAATGTGAAACATTCAGCCGCAATAGATCGACAGTTAAGCTCAGCAAAGCAAATGACCAAGCCCGCCATCTAGGCAGGCAGCCTGCATTGTTTCCACTTCGAACATTTATCATTTGAAAATATTCAACGAAAATGCTGAATGAAATGTTTGGTATGCCAAGTAAACCGTTGTTGCCACCAACTTTGCTTGGAAATCGTGATTTCTTGCTGTTGCCGCTGCTTTAAACTGGGTTAAAAGACTCCGGTTACAAACAGCGCCGCCAAAACGACAATGTTGCCACCATCACCAGTACAACCAGCACCACCATTCTCTGAGAAGACCTCCTGTCCTTCTATGAGAAGACCTCCTGGCCTTCTATGAGAAGACCTCCTGGCCTTCTATGAAAAGTCCTACTGGTCTTCTATCAGAAGACCTCCTGGCCTTCTATGAGAAGACCTCCTGGCCTTCTATGAGAAGACCTCCTGGCCTTCTATGAGAAGACCTCCTGGACTTCTGTGAGAAGACCTCCTGGTCTTCTATGAGAAGACCTCCTGGACTTCTGTGAGAAGACCTCCTGGTCTTCTATGAGAAGACCTCCTGGACTTCTGTGAGAAGACCTCCTGGACTTCTGTGAGAAGACCTCCTGGTCTTCTATGAGAAGACCTCCTGGTCTTCTATGAGAAGACCTCCTGGACTTCTGTGAGAAGACCTCCTGGACTTCTGTGAGAAGACCTCCTGGTCTTCTATGAGAAGACCTCCTGGTCTTCTTTGAGAAGACCTCCTCTTCTTTGAGAAGACCAACGAAAATGCTGAATGAAATGTTTGGTATGCCAAGTAAACCGTTGTTGCCACCAACTTTGCTTGGAAATCGTGATTTCTTGCTGTTGCCGCTGCTTTAAACTGGGTTAAAAGACTCCGGTTACAAACAGCGCCGCCAAAACGACAATGTTGCCACCATCACCAGTACAACCAGCACCACCATTCCTCAGCCAGCCACAACATCTCAGCCTGGGCCATTTTTACTGTGGCAATTATTTTTTCCTACCTGGCATTTATGTTGGCCGTAGTGAGTGAAGTTGTTGTTGGTAGGTTGTTTGGTTTGGTTTGGTTTGACGGTCGGTAGCTGGTGTTACTTTGCCATTAGGTTTTCCTCTGACCGGCCAGCCAGCCTGCCAGCCAGCAATGGTGGTTTTTCTTTTTATTAACGAATAATTTATAAAGTCATATAATTTACTTTACAAAAACAACAACCGACTTAGCCTTCGAGCAAAAACATCTGTCCATGGCCCAGACAAAACAAAAGAAGAAAATTACTTAATTAGTTTTGAAAATGCTTGGCGTTTTACCGGATTTGAGTTTTCCAATGGTGGCTTTGATCTTGACATTGACTCTGGGAAAACTATTAATTTTCTATTGTTGTCGGTGTCAGGGGTTTTTATTATCGATGTTTGGGACAGGTTTGTTTAATTGGTCTATTTTGTGGTGGTGAGAGAGCTAAGGATGGCAGGAGGTGGGGGTGAGTTTAGTGTAATTAATTAATAAAGTCTTTATAATCTGTAGTAGACAAATGCACCCTTACAACGGCATCTCCTAATTTTAAGGTCCATATAGAAACGTGGATTTTTTACAAATATTTTTCCACAGACCATCTATAAACGTGGATTTTTTAAAAATATTTTTTGAAGAGGCATTTATTAACGTGGATTTTTTAAAAATATTTTTTGAAGAGCCATTTATAAACGTGGATTTTTTAAAAATATTTTTGAAGAGCCATTTATAAACGTGGATTTTTTAAAAATATTTTTTAGGTCTCATATATAAACGTGGATTTTTTAAAAATATTTTTTCACAGACCATCTATAAATGTGGATTTTTTAAAAATATTTTTTGAAGAGCCATTATAAACGTGGATTTTTTAAAAATATTTTTTGAAGAGCCATTTATAAACGTGGATTTCATGAAAATATTTTTTGAAGAGCCATTTATAAACGTGGATTTCATGAAAATATTTTTTGAAGAGCCATTTATAAACGTGGATTTTTTAAAAATATTTTTTGAAGAGCCATTTATAAACGTGGATTTTTTAAAAATATTTTTTAGGTCTCATATATAAACGTGGATTTTTTAAAAATATTTTTTCACAGACTATCTATAAATGTGGATTTTTTAAAAATATTTTTTCACAGACCATCTATAAATGTGGATTTTTTAAAAATATTTTTTGAAGAGCCATTTACAAACGTGGATTTTTTAAAAATATTTTTTAGGTCTCATATATAAACGTGGATTTTTTAAAAATATTTTTTAGGTCTCATATATAAACGTGGATTTTTTAAAAATATTTTTTCACAGACCATCTATAAATGTGGATTTATTAAAAATATTTTTTCACAGACCATCTATAAATGTGGATTTTTTAAAAATATTTTTTGAAGAGCCATTTACAAACGTGGATTTTTTAAAAATATTTTTTGAAACGTGGATTTTTAATAATATGTTTTGAAACGTGGATTTTTTAAAAATATTTTTTGAAACGTGGATTTTTTAATAATATGTTTTGAAACGTGGATTTTTTAAAAATATTTTTTGAAACGTGGATTTTTTAAAAATATTCTTTGAAGAGCCATTTATTAACGTGGATTTTTTTAGAAATATTTATTATAGACCATTTATAAACATGGATTTTTTAAAAATATTTTTTCATAGACCATCTATGAACGAAGATTTTTTTAAAATATTTTTTTCAAGTCAAACTTTAAACACAGATTTCTTATAAATATATTTTCCGCGCCCAACGCCCTTTTCAAACTGCATGCCTTTCGACTTTCAAGATGCCTCAAAAAGAAAGTTAGAAGACCTCCAAGCTTTGAAAAAGACATCTGAGATGCTATTGAAGAAGTTTAGATTGTGTAAAAAGTAAAAAGAACTTTAAGTTCGGCCGGACCGAACTTTTTATACCCTCCTCTACTATTTTTATCAAAGATGAAAATAGTGGCAGAGACTTCAAAATTACCGAAAATCGAGAGGGGCCGTTATGGGGTCTAACACCAATTAGTAGACTTGAATCGAAAAATTTTTGCAAGAAGAGAACAGACATTATAAGAATCCCAAATGACAAGTTTTAGCTGCTTTGGTTGGAAATTATAGCAGAATCTTCAAAACGCCGAAAATCGGGAGGTACCGTTATATGGGGGCTATACCTAATCGTGAAATTACATTAGTCCATTTTTAATAACAACCAGCCTGCATATAATATAGATTAAATAATAAAGAGAGCAGTTTTGGAAGGATTTATAATGACAGGAGATGCCCTGATGCTAGAAGGCCTTCCAAAAGATTTTTTTAGGCGAAGCTCTTCCGAAGTTCCTCTATACTCAGTAACCCATCGCAATGTATAATAAATACAGGAGGCTTTCCAAAAGGGTTTTTCAGGCTTTTAAAATCTGAAAAAAGGGTCTTCAAGTTAGAGAGGATCCATAAAAAATAAGCAGATAGAAAAGACCTTCAAAGGATACCCAAGTATCTTTGAAAGCTATTCTAGCTTTGGAATACTTTAAATAGGTCTTTTACTCCATGGAAGGAATTCTAAATATAACAAGTCTTCTAGCACCGGAAATCTTCCAATAAATACTTTACCATAAGGTCTTTCGAAGGTCCTCAGTTCCGAGAAACCCATCACAATGTATTCTAAATACATAAGATTTTTGAAATCGCAAAGCGCGCCAATAGCCAAAAGACATTTTCGTGCCTTTTAAATCTGGAGGAAAGGGCCATCAAGCTGTAGAGGACCTTAATCAGTACTTCTATAGGTGAAAGTCTTCTGGAAAGAGTAGAAGACATTCCAAAAGGTATTTTGGAATAGGATCTTTTGAAGGTCCTCTGTACCGAGAAACCCATCACAATGTATTCGAAATACACAAGGTCTCTCAAAAGTCTTATAAATGTTTCAAATCTCTTCTTTAATCAAACCCCAAGACAGAAGACCTTTTCAAGTCCTCTTAAGAGTCTTCTTTGCCTTAGTACCTTTTACAGGACCTTCGGAGGTTTGGTTATAGGTAAAGATTTTCTTTTCGTAGTCTGCTTTACATTGAAGACCTTTTGTATGTCCCCATGAGTAGAAGGTCTTCTTAACGTTGTCGAAATTCTTCTTAAAGTTGCCTTTACAAGACTTTTAAGCTGGAAGACCTCTTACGAGTCTAAAACAGCTGTAAACCTTTTACTTATCTTCTATCCCTATAACACCTTTTATTTTACTTCTATACCTAAAATACATTTTGCAGGACCTTAAAAAGGACTCTTAGAAGTAAAAGTCCTTTTTTCTTAGGCCCTCATGTGTAGAGGGACATTTAGCCAAAAGTCTTTTATAAGTGGTCTAAACCCATAAAGCCTTGCCTTGACTATTTCATATCCAGAATGTTTTACAAAAGGTCTTCTATGTTCCTAAGATTTTCTGAGGAACATCTAAAGCTAAAATTATTTTTAAGATTTTTAATGCTTGAGGGCCTTTCAAGGGTCTTATACAGCTACAAGACCTTTTAGAGATATTCTATCCCTAGAACCTCCCTTGTTTAATCATATGCCTAAAAGACCTTTTACAGGATCTTTAGATTGACTCTGGTAGGTAAAAGTCCTCTTTCCGAAGATTCTCACGTGTAGTGGCACATTTAGCCGAAAGCCTTATAAAAGTCATCCATATCCAGAAAGGCCTCCTAAACTATTCTAGGTCGAGAAGGATTTCCAAAGCTCTTGTATGTTCTAAAGATCTTCTATAGTAAGAGGACTATACATTTTTATTTACATCTATACCTAAAAGACATTTTACAGGATCTGTAAAAGGTCTCTTTCGTAGGTCCTCGGGTGTAGAACGACATTATGGCAAAAGTCTTCTATACCCCTAAGGCCTTTCTAAGCTATTCTAGATGCAGAAGGTTTCTACGTTACAAAAATCTTCTATAGTTAGAGGGCTTTCTAAGGACCATCTGAAAAAAAAACCTGTCAAGACTTTTTAAGCAGGAATGCCTCTTACGGACCTTATACAGATATAACACCTTCTACAGATCTTCTATACCTAGAATACCATTTACAGGACCACTATAAATTGACTATCTTTTAAAAGCCTTTTATAGATAAAATTTCTGTTACAGAATTTTCTTTATAGAAAAGAAGACCACTTAATCATCCTATTATTAGATTTTTTATGCAGAGTGGCGGCCAACGTGAAAATAGTAACTTGAAAAAAATATTCAGCGGATCGATTGTTAAAAATATTTAACCTTTTCGACTAAATTATTATCTATTTTTCAACAAAAATACTAAAGACATGCCAAATGGCGCCCAACGTGAATTACCAGAGAAATTATTTCATATTTTAACGTGACTAGATCTCCTTTCGACTACAAATTTATCAGAGGTATTCATTATTTATTCCAGTATCTAATGGCGTACAACGTGTACAATTTATTGTTTCCACTTCAATTTTCAACATCAATGACGTCCGATTTTTATACCCTACAACACTATGTGTTGGGGGTATTATAAGTTTGATTGGGCCCAAAATTATGTAACACCTCGAAATATTGATTTCCCATATAGGAAAGTATATATGGATCTTCCTATCTCGCCGAGTTGAGTCGATCTAGCTATGTATGTCCGTCCGTCCGTCTGTCCGTCTGTCCATGTTAATTTGTAATCACTCTACAGGTCGCAATTATGGACCGATCTTCACGAAATATAGAATGGAGGTGGGGCTAGGGTCAGAATAGAACCCTATTTCTTTTGGAGATGATCGCATAATATTTAGGGGTCGAAATGGACCAAAAACTGAAGAAATGTTGGATTTTGCAGTAGCTATACAGGTCGCAATTATAGACCAATCGACGCGGAACTTCGCATGTAGCTAGAGTTTAGGGCGGGGGTGGTCATCGGATAATATTTAGCGGGTAAAATAGACCATATCTTTTGTGTTGAAAAAATTCAAAATTTTTCATTAAACCGCAAATATTTTAAATCCCGGCAAAATCACAAAGCCATGACAAGGTTACTTCTGATCTTGACATTGATGTTAAGATCTAACAAATCGAATATATAGCAAAATATGTGCGATATATATGTCTATCAAAGAAGATATGCTTGAAAGATCTCTTATATGTCGAAACGGCTAAACTGATTTCGACAGTTCTCATTAATTCAGAATGACCTCTTGCCAGGAAAGAAACAACGTCTAAAAAATCGCATAAAAATATCTCTCTAAAGATGAAAATATTGATTTTGTAAATTTTTCTCATATTTTTTTCAATTTTGTCATATTTTTGGCATATTTTCATTTTGAATTAAACATTTGGTAATATTTCTACAGCTAACAAAGCTAAGTAGTTAGGATATCAGGATATCATATACAGATCGCATTTATGGCCCGATCCTAACGAAATTTTGCATGGGGATCAGATGAGGGTCAGAATAGAAGCCTACTCTTTTTGGAGATGATCGCCATATATTTAGGGGTTGAAATGGACCAAAAAAACTGCAAAATTGTCAGCAGGTCGTAATTATTGCCCGATCCTCACGCACATTTGAATGGGGGTTTACGGGCTTTGCAAAAAGCCAAGCAGTTTTGGATGGCCATCCAAAAATATTCAATGTGTGAAATAGTTTGCCCACTTTTGTAGACAAAATACGAAAATGTCCATTCCAGTGACTTTTTGGAGATTTCACAAATACAGGAAAGACGCACTTCTGACTATTTCATTAACGCTGATTTCGTTGAAGAAAATAGTCAAATGTGTGTATCTCATATAGATGCGTTTCAGTCAAAAACCAATAATAAATGTTAATCTTTTGCCACTTCTGAGAGACTATGGGTCTTTGGGAAATATTGGTTCCAGATCTAGGAAGACCATTTACGTGCAACATCTTCCAATAAATTGGAAATGAGCAAATTAGTTAAAGTTGCTATTATTCGATAATTAGAGAACGAAACCTGATGGTTTTCTTTTATTATTTGTCACAATATCTTGTGGAATCCTTCCGAGTATCTCGCCCATATAAACTGTATCGTTTATTATAGTGTTGTAGGGTATTCAACGGTCGGCCCCGCTCGACTGTAGCCTTTGCTTACTTGTTTGTCTTACCAATGACCAGACGTAATGCCATAACCCAAAAAACATTCTGCATCATATAATAACAAATTTAATACAGGAGTTTTTCTGTACATGTTCCAAATGGCGCCCAAGGTCCCATTTTTTATAGGATTTTTATCTTTCAGCTTCGATTTTTTTTGCAAAAAAAATTAAGAAAAAGGTGTTTATTGATTATTCCAAGAGCTCTAAATGGCATTAAACGAGGGCCTACTAAATCTAAAACCTTCCTAAGATCCGCTTTAATATTGAGAATACCTACAATGGGCATTCTGTAGTTATTGGACCATCTACTTCATTGGGACATTATAAAGGTAATCTCATGATCACAAGTTCAGCTCTCTTGATAATTTTATTTCGACAATTTAATCATTCCTCGATATTTTTTCTTTTGGAATCCCATTTTCATAAAATTTATATATAACTCTGGAACAAAAAAACAAATGGGAAAAAGGCACAAGGGAAAAAGGCCCAACACCTCCTATACAATCCGCTACAATGTAAATCAGCAAATTATCTTATGTGAAAAATCTTCTTCGAAACCTTTGTTTTTTTTTTGCTTCCTTTTCAAGGATTTCCAAGGGTCATAATAAAATTTACTTTATTTCTTGGTTCTCACAATCCTTTAAAATTACAAATCCACTTTAGATAAGGACCGAGAGAGCTTTGTTATGGTTTTTAGTAACGCTCCAATGAAGATGATACGCAACGAACGAACGAAGAAACGACTGAACGAACTAAGCTATGAAATAAAATTAACATCCTTTGCCAAAAGATATCTACGGACCTTATCCAAGACAAAGTTACACACAGAGCTCATTGTGTTTTATTTTTTAGAGAAGGAGGAGAGAGAGAGGGGTGGGGGAGACTGTATCAAGTAAATCATGGCCAACAAAACAACATGAAATATAACAAAGACCCGAAAAAAGGAAACAAAAAAATGAAAATTAAGAAAAAAAAATCCAGGAAAAAAGATTGCCAAAACAATCAGCGAGTGACTCCAAAGGGAAATGTCTGTCCGCCTGCCTTCAAGAAGCAGAAAAAAACGAACAGCAAAGATACCAAAAAACAAAGCATATTAATTGTAACTTTTGATAAGCAGAAAATTACAAACAACACGAATCAGGAATTTCAACAACTCACAGATGATAGCCCAGTCGAATGAAAAACAAAATCAAGCTACACGACCGCCACCAACATCACCAGCCAAGGGAAAAAACAAAACGCTGCAAATCATCTGCTGGTAGTCCCTTAACTTGGTTATTTCACACTGCATGACCAAGTTGAGTAGGACACAGCACTTCTGTTGGTCGGTCGGTAGGTCGTTCGCTCTTCATGGCTGTCTCTCGGGCACGAAACAAATCATGAGAAGCCCAAATTCCATTTTTTTTTCATTTCTAGGCCTTGCCACAGAAAAATCAATCTAGCCAAGTTTAAACTATGAAATCAGTTTAATGATCTGGAGGCTATAAGCCATAAAATCATTATCACCGATAAATTGTAAAAAATGTTTAAAATTAACAACTAAACAATGCACGAATCCATATCTATCTTTGGCCAAAGGCCACCAACAACAACAACAACCAGCAACAACACAAACTACAACAGAAATAAAGAAGAGGAAAAACTAAAGGACACAATGGCAATGACGAACAAACGTAAAAGGCCAAAAGCTATAACAACTGGCTTTTGGTAGGAGAAAAAAAAAACTGGGAGGAAAAAAAGAAAACAAAGTTCGAAACTACAACTAGTAAAGCATTTAGCAATTGTTCAGGTCTGGGCAAGCTAGGGCAGAAGGTGGGAACAATTATTAGTCCTTTAAACGGTCTCAGTAATTTCTAAAGAGCAAAAAATAGAAAAACAGGGGTTTCTTTTTTCCACTTTTACGTTGGGCGCCAAATTTTCTGATTTAAATCAACATGATTTTTATACCCTACAACACTATGTGTTGGGGGTATTATAAGTTTGATTGGGCCCAAAATTATGTAACACCACGAAATATTGGTTTCCCACATAGGAAAGTATATATGGATCTTCCTATCTCGCGGAGCTGAGTCGATCTAGCTATGTATGTCCGTCCGTCTGTCCGTCTGTCCATGTTAATTTGTAATCACTCTACAGGTCGCAATTATGGCCCGATCTTCACGAAATTTAGAATGGAGGTGGGACTGGAACCAGAATAGAACTCTATTGCTTTTGGAGATGATCGCATAATATCTATACAAAGGAAGGGGATGCTAGCTAGAATGCTTATATCTGAAGAATGGCTGGACCGATTTTGACAAATTTTGTCAATTCAGAATGCCCTCTTGGCATAAAAGTATAAAATCTGAAAAAATCGCATAAAAAGATGCCAATAATGATGTAAATATAAATTTTGTTGCATTTTGTGACATAATTTTATTTTTTCATATATTTTATCGCATGCGATTTTTCCAATTTGACTTAAAATATTGAAGTGCATATTTTGTAATATTTGTTCACCTTACAACACAGGTTGTGGTTATTATATACAGACTGAAATTATCGTCCGATCCTCACGAAAATTTTCATAAAGGCAGGGTTAGGCTCAGAATGGCTGGGCCTATTGTTTTCAAAGATGTCCGCAATATATTTAGGGTTGAAATGGACCAACAAACAAATGTTCCTGATTTTGCAGCCGTTATAAAATTCACAAATAGAAACCAAAGGACACGAAATCTCGCATGAAGTTAAAAAATACCAACATTACATACAAATTTGGAGATACAGAGGGGCCTCTGGTTTTTGAAGATGATCGCAAAATATTTAGGGGTTAGCATTTTTGGTGAACATTGCATTATATTTAGCTGTAACAACTAACAGCACGTAAATATTGGGCAAATGTTCCTGTCACAATGCTAGGGGTAATATCTGGACAGTGCTCCGTGACACGATTTCAAAAGCGAAATCTTCCAAATTGGATTTGGACATAAAGGGACTTCTAACATATTGTAGTGTAGTAGGGTATCACATGGTCGGCCCCGCACGGCTATAGCCTTTGCTTACTTGTTAAGACTATTTTTGAGGATTGCCAAGACCCAAATCGTTAATTTCATAAAGACTTGGACATTGGGACTATTTTCAAGAAATATGAGAGCCAACATAGGGACGTTTTTAAGATTTATTTCAAAAAGAAGATTAAGGTTATAAGGATCAGAATGTTAATGTTGGGCCCCAAATTTTCTATTCCTTTTTGAAGTAATTAAAATTATCTTTAAGACGACTTTTTGAAGAAGGCCAGTTCTCAAATCCTGGATTTCTATCTGAACCACAATGTGAACTTTTAAAACAAGATTTTTTCGAGGAGTAACAGAGCTCTTAATTTGGAGCTCTTGAAGATTTTTCCAAGAACTTTCAAAGCCAGAGTAGGGATAGTTCGTATAAAATTACATTTTGAATAAGAGTTTTTGAGGACTTTCAGTCCTTTTTCAAGGACTATAAGAACCAAAATGTGGACTTTTAAAACAAAAAGTGGACTTAATTTGAACCACTTGAAGATTTTTTCAAGGATTTCAAAGCTAGAGCCGGACACTGATATTCCTTAAAATTTCTTATTAAAAATAATAAAAAATTACTATAAATAATAAATAAAAATTAAAAGGACTTTCAGAGACATACCCAGCCTTGTTTTAGTATTTTACCAAGGACTTTCGGAGCCAAAAAAAATAAAATAAATAAAGAGCTTTTTTAAAGAATATTAGTGACCTTAACATGCATCCAAGGACTCAAAGCAATAAACGTCAACTTTTTCAAGGTCAAAATGTGAACTTTTAAAACAAGATTTTTTCGAGGACTATCGGAGCTCTTAATTTGGATCTCTTGAAAATTTTTCCAATGATTTTTTTGAAGCCAAAATGTAGACTTTTAAAAGAAGATTTTTTAAGGAATACCTCTAACTTGCATTGTTCGAAGATATTTCCAAAGATTTTCAGGGCAAAAAAAAACTTTTCCACAAAAATGTTTAAGGACTATCAGAGTCCTTAAAAAGGGCTTTCAAAGCTAAATTTTTTAAGAACATTTAAAGCTAAAAATGTGTGTTTTTTTAAAGGAATCTTTTCATAGACAATCAGCCACATTAATTTTCCGTTTTAAATAAGTTTTTGAAGGCCTGCCAGAGCTGTAAACAATAACTAATTAAATATATTTTCAACAAAGTCAAATGCGATAATTTTTACATTTTTTTTTTCAAATTTTATTGAATGAAAACAAACAATGTCGAAAAAACATCAAGTTTTAGAATAGATTTGTTCGAATTGGTCACCTTTGGCACGAATTATGGCCTTCAAACGGCCAATGAATCCATCACACGCTGCCCGAATGTTGCTCTGCGGCATTTTGGCCCACTCCCGACGAGGCGCTTGCTTGAGGTGATCGACTCCAGACACAATAGTCCAACGGATTGGTAACCGGAGATTTTTTGGTGGCCATTGTGCGCTGGAAATGAAACGAGGAACCTCATTTTGTAACCATTCTTGGGTGGCTTGTGCTGAGTGCGATGGTGCTGAGTCCTTTTGGAATGTCAAAGGTCTGCGGACAAAATGTTTGCGTGCCCAAGGCTTTAATACACCCTCCAGAATATTTTCGCGATAATATTCGGCATTTATTCTGATGCCACGGTCGATTAATACGGTGGACAACCGAAGGTGCACATTTCAGCTGACCTCCTTGGCAAGTAAACACGATGGACAACGAATGTTTTCTCATCGGAGAAAACCAAATTCGACAATTCACCACTTTCGGTCAAGCGAAGCAATCTCTTTAGCTCTTTTTAGTCTATTTTCTTCCTTCTGTGTAAGTTCTTGCACTTTTTGGAAATGGCTTTACCCCGAGCTCATTTTGCAATATTTGCCGAATGGAATGGAATGGCGATATGTTCAGCTCACGAGCCATTTTTCGGCCACTGCGACGCTGGTTTCGATCAAGTCGCTTCTTTACTTTTCGAACCATTTCTGCTGATGTTGCTGTTTTCTTCCGACCACTTCCTTGACGTCTGGCAAGTTGATTTCATACTCGTTAAATCAAGTTTAGTATTTGTCTATTCAATACCTCCCAAAGCAATGAAATTTTCAACTTAAATTATGTGAATGTGGGCCAAGTATTCTCTATAGTTTCGTTAGAACGTTTCAAATGGAACTACTTATTATATATCCCCCATTCTCCTCTACCTTCGTGTGCATAACATAACTCCTGCAAATTGATTGTAAGGACATCCGCACTCGACAAGTGCGTTAATGCAATTACATCGCCACCTTTGTTTTGCAGTTAGCCCACACCGGGCTTCGATAACGTCGATAATAAACTATATTTAGTTCATTGAATACTAAATTACATGCCAGCCAAATGAGATATGTACGAGTTCGTTTCCGAACAAATATACATGCATGATAAAATTTTAATAGCGGGTCTTGTTATTTCGCTATGCACTAGGTTCCATTCGATTCTGTTTCTGTTCTGTTTCAATGCTGGATGTCTTTGCCCCGTCCAGGCTATTTAAGTATTCATGATACTGCAGGCATTAAGGCATTTATATTTGTGTTTTTCTTTGGAGGAAATTATAGACCTTGCCACCCAAAAAGAGGAGAGCGTCGCAACGCCAGCAGTAGCGGAGGAAATTGCATGCAAGTTGAACTTCATTATGGGGGACAGAATGATGTTGCTGCTATTGCATGAAAACGGTTAGTGTTTCACGACACACACAAAATGTTGGTTGTAAAGACGGAAGGACCAAGTTCCGTAGAAGAACCAAAATGTGGCCCGAACCACATATTATGCCCGGTGGTTTTATGTATTACAACAACAAACAATAGTATAACCACTAATTACCCGATCATGTCATAGTTTTTAGCAGACACTCACCACTACTGCCTCGCTTCTGCTGCCGGTGGTTAACAGGGTAAGTGGTTGCCTCAATGCCTGTCGTCCAGCACCAGAGTCGTCCACCACATGCCACCACATGCCACCACATGCCACCACCAAAACGCCGAACGTATTAAGAAAGATGTTCCAACCCAGACACACAAAAATTCCTCATATGTGCCATGTCACGAAAAAAAAAAAAAACTCTTCCTTACATGGCCTCATTTGTATCGTTTAAGTTATGGAGCGAATGAGTGTTTGTGCTGGGGTGAGTACGATACGTTTTATGAGTACTTGCCAGCACCGAGTATGTCCAGGCACTTCATTCATTCATTATTGGTAAGTTTTTTAACTGTTTAACTGGACGTTTCGGAGTTCGTCTAGGCAATTGTTTGCCGGCCCAAGGGTTTTGCATGCTATAGGAGGTCAGAAGGCCCATATTTTTTTAGAAAACATTTAAAAACTTAAGAAAGCCTCTGGAAGGTATTCAGGCGATAGCGAACCCAAAGTATTTTTTTACATCCAGAAGAATATTATAAATTTCTGTCTTGGATCTAATTGTTCGAGGTATCGTTTATAGAGAATAGCTTGCGGCTCCATCCCGACAAATAATACTGCTTTTAGAAATAAATATTTTCGAAATGTAAAATGGCGCCCAATATGAAACTTTTTTCGAACTAAGAATCATTTTTATATCAATAGCATTAGATGAAACCCAACGTCAATTTGTCCGTAGGTGTTCGTCTGCCTGAATTAATTGTCTATTTCTGGCACTTATAACATTTTTTCCTTCAATGCTCTCTATACAGAATGGCGACCAACTTCAACTTGAACGTAATTTTTCATTGATTTGCTTATCGATATCGAGAAGAGATAAGATTTGCAAGGAAGGATTCAATGGCGCCCAACGAGAAAATCTCGAGTTAATGTCATATGGCGCCCAACCTGAAGATATTGATGGAACCATAACATGTCCATCATAACCAATACTGGCAGGATTTTCTTCAATCTTAATATTGATTTTATATTTCGGTGGCATTATATGGCACCCACGTGTGCTATCAAGCCTATGTTCCTGTAGGAGATCTTCTCCGTTTCTATAACTTGCACATGGTCTTCTAAGTTTAGAAGATTTTCAAATCATCTCCCGAATATAGAACACCCTCAAGATCCCTACAATTAAAAAGACTTCTTAAAGGTCTCCTCTGCTTAAAACTTGCAGAAAGTCTTGAACGATAAGAAGACATTCAGATGGGTCTCAATGTTTAGAAAGACTTCTACGAAGGGTCTCAATGTTAAGAAAAATCCTCTAAATGGTCTACTGGGTATAGAAGACACCGCAAAGTTCATCTAGGCTTAGAGGACTTTCAGGAGAACCTCTGCGTTTCAAAGACCTCTAAAGTGTCTTCCAAAATTAGAAAATCTTTCTGCAGGTCTCTACCTTAAGTAGGACAGCAGATGGTAGTATTCATTTCGAAGGCCTCCTGAAAGTCTTCCCCGTTTTGAAGAAAGTCTTCTACATTTCGAAGACCTTTAGAAAAATTAGATATTCAGGATATAGAAGGAGGTCATTTAGACATTTTTGTACGTCAACAAGACCTGCAGAAAATCTTCTAGGATCAGAAGACCTACAAAAGGTGATCTCTGGAAAAACCTCCAGAATGTCTTCTATGTTTGGAGAATCGACAGATTGAGACGATAGGAATACGTCTCAATGTTAAGGAAATCCTCTAAATGGTCTACTGGGTATAGAAGACATTGCAAAGATATTCTAGGCTTCGAGGACTTTCAGGAGAACCTCTGCGTTTCAAAGACCTCTAAAGTGTCTTCCAAAATTGGAAAATCCTTCTGCAGTTCTCTACCTTAAGAAGGACAGCAGATGGCCGCATTCATTTCGAAGATCTCCAGAAAGTTTTCCTCGTTTTGAAGAATTCCAGAAAGTCTTCTTCATTTCGAAGACCATTAGAATCTCTTCTCCATTTCGAAGACATCCAGTAGATATTCAGAATATAGAAGGAGATCGTTTAGACGTTTTCTGCGTCAACAAGACCTGCAGAAAATCTTCTAAGATCAGAAGACCTACAAAAGGCCATCTCTGTTTGGAAAACCCTCCAGAATCTCTTTTATGTTTAGAGAATCGGCAGAATTTTTTTTTTGTGTTAGACGACTGGCAGAATGAATCGGTTTCGAGCGTTTGTAGAAAGTCATCTAGTTTTTCTCCCTTCCCACAGCCTTGTAGTGGTTCCAAAAACTAAAATATAGCCTTGCATTCCCTTTCTTTGGAAGATGGTACCTCCGGTTTTAGCGCCTCAGAAGCCTTCTTAAAAGGTTGCTTTGGTCCAGTCTCCACGTTTTCAGAAGAGCAAGGGCTCCCGCAGTCGTCGTACCTCCAATTGTTTCATCGCTGTTCTTTAGGTGGGGATTCGGTTGAGAGAAAGTTAGACTATGCCCTCTCGAACTTCAGGCTCGTTCTAATAAGTTTCAGCTCCTTATCTTGTCTCCCTGGATTTGGCAGAAGAAATCAGTGGCAGTTCCATTTTATTAATAGATACGCGTCCTACCTTCTTCAATCTCAATTGCCTGCTTTAAGACCATTGGCTTGTCGTATTTTAGAGTCTCACTGGTTTCATCACAGAGGTAGGGATCTTGCTTTCGGAAGTTCCCCCAACACTACTAGGATATGTTCTCTCAAACTTCCCTAAGAACTACAGGTTCGTTCAAGTATGTTATAACTCCTTATTAGTGAGTTTCGATGGATTCCCATTGACATATCGACTTATGACCGGCCTCAGTGGCACTTCAAATAAACTTTTAAGATTCCAATCTGTCGTCTTTCTACATCAATTGGCTCCTGTCTTGAGAACGTGGACTTGCCGTATTTTAGAGCCTCGACTTGTTTCACAACTGTCCTTTCGAACTTCAGGTTCGTTCAGATAAATCGAAACTTCTTATCAGTGGGTTTTGATAGATCCCCATATACATATCGACTACAGTAATTTACCACTCGCCGGCATGCATTTGTAGCCCTTGCCTCCTGCCTCTTATGATGTCGGAGAACTTAGTGTCCATTCATTTTATCAGTGGAGATCTTGCTCAGACCTCTCAGCCGTGAGAGCATGTCATATATTGGAGCCTCGACATTTTTCAAATGGAGATGCTGCTCTGTCTTCCGTCATCCTCAATTGCCTCCTATGTTGAGAGCAGGGATTGTAGGTATTTACCTACGAACTAAATGTTAGGCTGCTGGGGCTAATTAACTGAAGCTCTTCTAAGTTAAATTTAATAGGAGTCAAACCTTGATTAGAGATCTGGGCTTACACTACAGTAGTAGCCATTTACTCTTCCAATTAAGTTCAGCACCAAAGCATTGTCGCCTCCGAAGCTTGCCGTCCGTATTGTTCTGCTAATGGTAGCTGACGATCCTGAATTGCTGTTGGAGTTTAATCTTCGCTTTTGTATCTGGATTGACTGAGTGTGCCAAGGCGTCCACAGCACCATCAGTCTTATGTATTGATCTTCCATGAGTTAATGTTTGACTGAAGTCGACCATGGTATAGCCATGGCGAGCCTATACACGCTGACACATCGGCGAGTCTATACTAGACACGCTGATCCACCATCGATCCCATGGTAGACACGCTGAACTATCAGCGATTCAATGATAGTCACGCTGATCCATCCTCTAGCCTATGGTAGACACGTTGATCCACCAACGAGCCTATGGTGGACATGCTGACCCATTGGCGAGTCTGTCTGTTGTTTTTTGAAAAGACTGAGGTCGATATAGCCTCCGTACTACGGCAGGAACATGGTAACTAAACTTGACGGCCAGGTATCATCAAAGCTCGGTTAGAATACAGTCGGTACCTTGACATGAAACCTGTAACACGGCTGCTCATGTGGTCTCATAACACCCCAGCCTTGGAGGTTCCCTTTTTTATAGAGACCAGGTGCGCTAAACATCTCCTCGTCAGTTTAAGGATCATTGGCACTCGGGCATTTAAGACAAGACTCTTTCTCCAGACTCGTCCTGACTGTCCGACCATTATTTAATTCGCAACTACACAGTACATCAACTCGGCTTTCCACTGTCTGCAACCTGTGAACGCATCCGATAGCAAAACATCCTCTATTTATAAAAATCTTTTAAAATGTCTTCTATCCACAGACCACCTCTCGACGGTCTTCTGTCCTTCGAACAGCTATCTTCTTCCTTCTGAATAGTATCCCATTCATAAATGCCTTTTAAATGTCCTCTATCCACAAACCTTCTCTGGAATGTCTTCTATCCTCCCTAAAGAATTCAGGTTATTCTGAAACGCTGCAACTATTTATTAGTGAGTTTTAATAGATCCCGATCGACATATCGACTACATTAATTTCAGGCTCACTGACATATCTTTTTATTTCTTGCCTCCCTAAACTTGGAGCTTTTGGTGTCAGGAGAACTTAGTAGCACTTCCTTTTTGAATAATCGCGACGCCGTCCTGTCGGAAGGTCTTTTTTCGAAACGCTTTTTGCCTTCTGTAGAGTATCCGTACTTCGAATTGGTTAACTCCGAAGACCGTTTTGTTTTATATCATTCCCATCATTGTTCTGCCTTCACCATACGCATCCTTCTATCCTTTGGCTGCTGCCGTTCCCCCATATAACATGGTTACTCATGTTCTTGCTTGCCTGTAATGGTCTTTTGGTCATGTCGTGGATGCTTGCATTGCCGCTGCCGGCATTGTCCTCTGGTGTTTATGTTTTCTTACCTACATTAATGTTTTGGTGACTGACTGTCATAAACATTGCCATTGGTCTAGCCACTGTTTCCTATGACGACTAGCATTTTTGGTACTCCGCTCACTCCACTCAAATCAATCATCGTTCAGGTGGAAGTTGCTGTCATGCCTAGTTGGTTGGAGTCGCTCTGGTTTCACCAAGGCAATGTTCAGTTTGTTTTGCCTTCTTCGACGTTTTCTACATATGTGGGGCTGGTTGTAATGAGAGTGCCACATGAACATGACTATGGTACATGCCGGACAAGACCATTAAGGTCCCAGGTTGGAAAAGACGTTGGCGGCGGCGGCGTCAAAAAATAGCATATTTAACGCACGCAATTTTAACGCCACCCTGGGTGGGTTTTTTTGTCTTCGTCTTGCTTTGCGTTCGTTTTTTTTTTTCCTTCTTTTTTATTGCCACTTTGGTTGTGGCAATCTTTTGTGTTTGCGTTTTTTTTTTTCTTCTTCTTTTACTTGGTCTCTTTGAAGTACGGAACAAAAAAAACGTCTTGGGTTTGGGTGTTATGCCATCGCAGTAGAATGTCAAAAGGAAATGTGTTATTGAAATGGAAAATGGTCACGAGAATGTTCATACTCGTTATGTCCAGCAACAAAAAAAAGGTGATTCAGAGGTTAAGCACTCCCGGCAGGTTGAGTGAGAGCGAGCGTGTGTGTTCATCTTCAATTAGCAATCTAAATGACCAAGTTTTGAAAAAATAAACGAATGAAAAAAAAAAACGAACGAAACGCAAAAGGAAAAAGTGATTATTTCCTCAACATTTTATGCTGCCAACACAATGGCCACTACTGCAACGGGAGGAAAAGGAAATGTAATGATAAATGAGGTTTAAATGTGGTGCGAAGAGGAGGACCTTAAAGGAAATGAAAATATTATAAGCTTCTTTAAAAAAAAATCATTTTTGTGGCAGTATTTAAATTGAATCCTTAAAAGGTGATTGCGGATTTCAATTTTTTTTTCAGGATATAAAGGACTTAATTCCGGTTCTCATTTAGGAAGTAGACGCTTTTTCCTCTGAAATTTACCTTGTGTGGAAAAGAGGTAAAACTCAAAATGCCTTGTATTAAAAAGCATGAAGGAAAGTTAAAGCCTATGCCGAAGAAATCGTCCCAACATCACTTAGGAATTCATGTTCTTTGGACGACCTTGATTTTTAAAAAAGACTATCTACAGTCAGCTCGCGTGTAACGGCTAACTGTCTTCAGCTTGATGGCTCAGTGTGTCTACCATAGACCCATTGATCGGTCAGCGGTTCTGGCAGTAACTCGTTGATTGGTCTGCGCGTCCCGTATCTACATACCATCAATGAGTCTTTGTTAGACACTCTAATCATCAGAGAGTCCATAAGAGACTCGCTAACCCACCACAGAATCCATAAGAGACTCGGTAACCCATCACAGAGTCTATACTAGACACGCTAATCCCTCTGACAGCCTATACATAGTAGACACGCAAGTCAGTAGTAAACACTCTGGCCGACCAACGAGGTTATACTGGACGCGCTGACCCATCAGAGAATCTATGGTAGTTACGCTGACCTATTGACCTATTGACCTATTTGACCTATCAGCTAGTCGCTGATTGCTCAGCGAGTCTACGGTAGTCTCTCTGACCCATCAGTGATACATTCAAACACTAGCGAGTCTATCGTAGTCACGCTGACCCACCAGTAAACCTAAGGTAGACACGCTAACCCATCAGCGAGTCTATACTAGACACCCCGAGCCACCAGCGAGTATATGGTGGACACGCCGAGCCTCCAGCGAGGCTATGGTAATCCAGATGACCCACCAGCGAGTCTATGGTAGACACGCTGACTCGTCATCGAGTTGATAGTAGACACAGAGCCATCAAGACCATACTTTACACGCTGATCCACCAGCGAGCCTATGGTGGACACGCCGAGCCTCCAGCAAGGCTATGGTAGTCCAGCTGACCCACCAGCGAGGCTATGGTAGACACGCTGACCCATTAGCGAGCCTATACACGCCTAGCAGTATCTTCACGCTAATCCACCAGCGCGCCTTTAGTGGACACGCTGAGCCATCAGCGAGTCAATGGTAGTCACGCTGACCCATCAGCGAGTCTATACTAGACAGACTGATTCACCAGCGGGCCCATGGTAGATACGTTGATCCATCAGCTAGTCTATGTCAGAGACGCTGATCTAGCAGCGAATCTATATCAGACACCCCGACCCATTAGAGAGTCTATGTCAGACACGCTGACCCATCAGGGAGTCTATTCTAGACAACCTGATTCACCAGCGAGCCCAATGTAAACAATCTGATAAATCAGCAAGTCATGGTAGTTACGCTGACATTCCAGCGAGTCTTTGGTAGACATGCTGGTAAACACGCAGAGCCATCCAGACCATACTTGACACGCTGATCCACCAGCGAGCCTATGGTGGACACGCCGAGCCTCCAGCAAGGCTATGGTAGTCCAGCTGACCCACCAGCGAGGCTATGGTAGACACGCTGACCCATTAGCGAGCCTATACACGCCTAGCAGTATCTTCACGCTAATCCACCAGCGCGCCTTTAGTGGACAAGCTGAGCCATCAGCGAGTCAATGGTAGTCACGATGACCCATCAGCGAGTCTATACTAGACAGACTGATTCAACAGCGAGCCTATGGTAGGTACGTTGATCCATCAGCTAGTCTATATCAGAGACACTGATCCAGTAGCAAGTCTATATCAGACACGCTGACCCACCACCAGAATCTATTGTAGACACGCTGACCCATCAGTCTATATCAGACACGCTGACCCTTAAGTGAGGATATAGTAGTCAAGCTGATCCACCAGCGAGCCTATATCAGACGCGCTGACCGTTATGTGAGTCTAAGGTAGTCACGCTGACCCATCACCGACTCTATATCACGAATTACTGATCCATCACCTTAACTATACTTGGCACGCTGATCCATCGGCTAGTCTACACCAGACAAGCAAGTCTATACCATTAATCCAGTGTCCGAACCCTTTGAGCATGCCATAAAAAATTCCGGGAGCCCTCTAGATCTTTGCAATGGCACTCTGAACCCCTTGGCATATCGCACTAAACAATTCATACAGAGATTTTGATCTCTTCAGCTGGATTACATTACCGATACAAACGACCTGGCTCTTTCAGCACATCTATGCTAACTCCTTGGGCTATGCAGATCAACTGAGTAGTGCTCCCGGCCCTTACAGCACAGGTCCTTTCGACATTATAGAAGATATCTTCCCAACAAAATACGGTGCCCCAAAAATTCACAACACTCCACTTCACCGAAATTTATACTCTTATTAAATCCAAAATTTTGTAAACCCTTATGATCTCCAAGCACCCCTCAAACTTTCTCTACAACCAACCACCACACATATCATTCATGCAAATATCGCTTTTAATACATTTGACCCCCATAAATTCTCATTCTCTCATGAATGAAGGTCTATAGACTTGGTTATCAACACTGAGAACCGCAGACGGGCACACACACGCACACACGCCCTCAACCAAAACTGTGGAGCCACAACAGGCAAAAACGAAAAATACATAACACAAAAGTATATGCATCCTAATAAAGGCACAAGGACTCTTGTGGTGCAACAAGAGCCCTTTCCACCAAAAGCCAGAAAAAACAAGCTCGTATTACCAAATAAATAGTCCATCACGATGGTGGCATACTTTCGAACAAATCAACTTTCTCCAAACCAGAGAAACACACACACAGAGAACAAAAACCCAGGGAGTACTCAAAGCTTCAAAGGCTTATTCTTATATCCACCATACCAGTCATGATGGAAGCACAAACACCAAAAAAAAAAAAAAAAACATAATTTGCAGATTTCTCATTGCATATGAATGGCGGGCAGGACGTTGTAAAAGGGTATTGGACAGGGCATAAATCATGCAAAATTTGAAATGAAACCGAAAATCACATTTACCCACCCGCCTTTCCATTTCGTTGCGTACCGACATTTTTGGCCTAAAACGTTACCATACTCGAAATGTAAGAGGGGAAACTTCACTTAGCATTGGCCATAGCTTCCACTTCGCCTTTGCAACTACTCTATGGAAATCGGAAATATGCGTACTTATCCGAGGACAGTTTCCACGCGATTTTTGTTTGTTTCTGTTTGATATTTATGAATGAAAATTGCTTCAAGTGAGACTTTATGAAAGACGTGAAGTCATGTCAACCGAATGCAATGCACTGGGGGAGTTAATTTGCATAAGTGGTAACGTGGGAAACAACGCGATAGTTTTATAATGGATGGGACATGGGGTAGGTAGGATAGACCAAGGAAAGTGGCTTTCGACACTAGGCACGATTACCGCTTAGCGATTTTAAGCAGGGCATGTACACCGATAAGCTAACCTTAGCTAGATCGATTGCTAAGCTAAACGGGCTGACCCATGATCTGTACTAGACATGCCTAATCTATATTGGAAACGCTGGCCGTTTAGAGAGCCACGCTGGAAACGCTGATGCCTCAACAAGTTTATACCAGAAACGACGAACCCTCAAAGAGTTCATGCTAAGAACGCTGACTTCTCAGCGAGCATATTCCAGATACGCCGAGCCCTCAGCGAGTCTATAGAAAATCTGGTACTGGCACCGCTGACACATCAGCAGCCTATACCAGAAACCCTAACCCTTCAGAGAGTCCATACTAGAAGCACTGAGACCTCAGCGAGTCTATATATTAAATCTGACGTTTCAGCGAGTCTATACCAGAAACACTGATCCATCAAAGTGTCCATGATAGAAACGCTGACCCTGCGGGCACTGACACCGATTCGTCAAAGAGTCTATACTAGAAAAGCTGACCCCTCAGCGAGTTTACACTAAAAACGCTGAATTATCAGCAAGTCTATACCAGAAACGCTGACCCATCAGAGGGGCGACACAGGAAACGCTCACCCTTCAGCGGGTTTTTATAGAATATCTGATCCCTTATCGAGTCTGTACTGAGAAAACTGACCCCTCAGAGAAACGCTGATCACTCAGCGAGCCTATACTAGAAACGGTGACACCTGAGCGAACCTATACAAGAAATGCTGATCCCTCTGCGAGTTTGTACTGGGAACGTTGATCCCTTAGATAGCCCAAACTAGAAACGCTGACCCTTAAGGTAGTTCTTATAAAATATCTGATCCCTCATCGAGTCTGTACTAGAAAAACTGACCCCTCAGAGAACATATGCCGGAAATGCTGATCACTCAGCGAGTCTATACTAGAAACGCTAACACCTTAGCGAACCTATACCAGAAACGCTGACCCCTCTGCGAGTTTATACTGGAAACGTTGATCCCTCAGAAAGTCCAAACTAGAAACGCTAACTATTAAGGCAGTCCTTATAAAATATCTGATCCCTCAACGAGTCTGTACTGGAAAATCTAGACCCCTTAGAGAAACTATACTAGAAAGGATGACCCACGGAGAGTCTATACTAGACACGCTGATCCTTCAGCGAGTTTGCATTAGATCAATCAGCGAGTTTGTATCAGACACGCTGATGTATAAGTGAGTCTATTCTAGGTTCCCAGACCCCTCAGCGGGTTTGTACTAAAGATGGGAATTCAACCCGCGGTCAGTAGTAGGAACACTAATCGATCTGTGATCCTATGCTGGATGCGCGGACCCTTCAACGAGCCCATACCAGAAGCGCTGACCTCTCAAAGAGTCCATGCTAGAAACCCTGACATCTCAGCGAACTTTTAGTAGAAACGATGACCCACAGTTAGTCTATACTAGATCCTTTAGCGGGATTGTATCAGACACTCTGACCCATTAGCGACTCTATTGTAAAAACGCCGACCCCTAGGCAAATTTGTACTAGGACGTAGATTCATCATCGAGTCTATCGCGGT
Organism: Musca domestica; assembly: GCF_030504385.1. NCBI lineage: Eukaryota > Metazoa > Arthropoda > Insecta > Diptera > Muscidae > Musca > Musca domestica. The sequence goes on along the minus strand of NW_026712321.1, from coordinate 8,659,391 downwards.
CAGGCTGGCGAGTAGACATCTGAAAATCTGACTTCTGAAGCTGACCCCTTATCAGGCATTTTCTGCTAGATACGCTGGCCCTACAGCGATTTATTAATTGACACGTGGACCCATCAAAATCTCTAAGAAGAACGCTGACCCCTTAACAAACCTTTACTAGAAACGCTGGCTACACTAGAGACTCGGATTTTAATTCCCTCGAAATTAGCTTCACGTTGTTTCCGATACAGCTTGCAACAATTTCATTGTCCCCTTTGTTTCTTTTAAATCCCAGATCTCCAGGAGGAAATTTTCCTTCTGACCTTTGACAGTGATATCTTTTCCCAGCCCAATTCCTTGATTGCGTATTCAAGTTTCTTAGCATGACCACCCCCCTTTTCCCAGCTCGATGTGCACGATTCCGCCGATCGTTTTCCCGATTTTCTTTATGCCAACTCCAATTTCTTCTGGCTTTATAGAGGTTTTATTTTTTTCTGAGAATATCTGCAAAACTGCAATTTCCGGCTTGAATTGCATGTTGTACGTTTTTTATACTATCAGGGTTATCCTTGCTCAGCTCGATGTAAACTTTTCCTACCTGCGATTTCTGGATTTTCTTTATGCCAACTCCAATTTCTTCTGATTTTATAGATGTTTTCATTTTTCTGAGCATATCGGTATGACTGCAATTTCCGACTTAAATTGTAAGGCACACCCCACCTTTGTTCTAAGTACGCTTCTTCTACGATCAGTTTTATCCTTGGTATTGTTTCGCCATTTCGTCACTGTCGACTGTTGCGGTGCACTTTCTTCTATAGATTTCGCCATGTTGGGCCCCAAAGCTCGCAACTTTCTATTTTTATCCGGGGATAAGTTTGCGGTGCATTTTTAATTGCTTCTGAGGGTTATTTCATCGAACTCGATTTGCATTTCCTTATTCTCATATTTTGGGAATCTATTTTCTGGGATTTCTCTCACGATTCCGCTTGGCGCTTCTCTGTTTTCACGCAGCTGCTGGCATGAGGTTATCCCATTATGAAAGATCGCTGTTTAGTAACGTTTATGGTCTCATGGTTGTCTAAGCACTCAGGGCGGCCATGCGAGGGCTGATCAAGAATCCTTATGAGCTTCGACGCTCAGAGCCAGGCCCGTAGAAAACTGGACCCAACCTAATGGTGAGGAATCTGACAGCGTTCTATTAGACTTCCCATATTTGAAAAGGATGTGAGCTGTTCCGGTTAGATTTCACTCCACTTACTCGGGTTCCAGGATACAACAACCGTCAGGCCAAGGTATTCTCACGGTTGTCTATATATGCAGGATGGTCATGCGAGGGTTAATCAAGAATCCTCATGAGTTCCGGAGTTCAGAGCCAGACCCGTAGAAACTGAACCTACACCACCAACCAAATTTTACAAGTTTTATTAGGATAGAAGCTGTCTCGGTTAGATTTGACCCACTTAATCGGGTTTCAGAATACTACAACCATCAGGCCAAGGATAAATATGTGTCGGTGATCAAGTCTTTAATTTTGAGCGCTTTCAAATTCCCTCAGCCGCTCTTTGTAATTGGGCGCCATTTGCGGCCAAACTGCAAACTTTGTGCAATATGACAACTTTGCACGAGATAACCCTCAGCCACTCTTATTTAACTCCTGTCATGAAGTATTCCCTGGCAAATCCTTTCCATTGTTTTGTTTGAAATTCAAAAATTAATCCTTCATTCTTTGCGGGACAATGGTATTGCCATAAAAGGATTTTTCTACATCAGCATTGCAATTCTATTGCCATGGCAGTTACTTGTAGGGCTACCACTTTTCTCTTGACTATTGTTACCATTTTTGTTTTTCCAATTTTTAAGTAGGCTAACAAACGACTGTCATGCAGGTCTGCCTGCCTGTCTGTCTGTCTGACTGCAGAAGTGATATGAAACAAATTGAAAATTGTATCTTAACAACTGCAGCAGCTCCACACAACTTTACAACTCCTTTGTTATGTTAAGCAGAGAACTTTGTTTTCAAGCTCCTTTTACAATATCATATCTGCATGGAACAATACGAAACGCCCCAAACTGTCATTTGCATGTGCAGGCAGACATCAGAGGCAGTGTGGTTGGATGAGGAAACAGTGGTGGTTGGTGGCCACATTTGAAGTATTCTAAAGTGGGAATATGAGAAGTATTTGAGGAGTTAATGAAGGAAGTCCGATTGATAGTTTTAGCAGAGCTGGGTCAAAGTCGGAGTAGGATCTTCTAAGAGGATTCGAGACATACCGTAAGCTTAAAACTTAAACTCATCACGATATTGACTCTCCTTACCTCTCCTCACCTTAAAAATTAAACTCATCACGGTATTCATTCTTCGACTTGAGAGACAGTCTCCAAGCCTTGAATCCCACTGCAATAGCTAGACTCCGAAGCCTTGATCCAAATACGAATTTTCTTGGCAGCCAAAACCTCACTAGTTCCTATTTGTTTCGTGTGTTTTTAACAAGAAATGACTCCAATACGACACCTTGGAAAACCTGTCAATTTTTTTTAATTTATTTTGGTTTTCATATTTGAATTTCCAATTTCCTTAAAACAAACAAAGAAATCTTCCTTTTTTACCATTTCTCAATTATTTCTCTCAATCTCTCCATTTCCAGGCAAAAATGTACTCGCCCCACCATCACCACCCAAAGATTCGCCCGGCGAGATGGGTAAGCCGGTAACACTGCCCGCCAACATGACTGAAGAAATGAAAAAAGCCGTTGACGATGGCTGGCAAAAGAATGCCTTTAATCAATATGCCTCGGATATGATTTCAGTGCACAGGACACTACCCGATCCACGGGATGCATGGTAAGTAATGGGCAAAACCAATTCTTGAAACTTCAATAACACGTTCCGAGGCATGTTCTGACTTCGAAATGGCAGGAAAAAAAACCATCTCAAGTTAAGAACGAAAAAACACAACAACACAAAAGTTATTAATGAAAGTGTGCGAAAATAGGAGTCAAAAGTCATTTATTTAAATGGCTAGTCCCATAATCGTAGCTTTTGATAGGTAACATGGAGGCCAGCAAGAAACTATGTACCAACAGCGGACAAGCTGAGGAGTAGCATACACCAAAAAAAAAAAGGATCGCATTTTTGACATATGCCTGTGTAACACTTTTAAAGTGTTCATTTTGATGGGAACCCATAAAAACATTAAATTGCGTATATAATCGTTTGTACAACAGCATTGAAAACAATCTTGTTTTTTTTTTTTTGTTTTGGCGTTCGGTAGGTGTTACACTGAACGCGGGACGCATTTTCGGCCAAAGGATATCGTTTTGCCAACTTGATTGTGGCTAACTGCCAAGTGATAATGAAACATAGCAAAACTTTTTGATTGAAAATCGCTGAGGGGAAAACTGGGCGAAACAAAAAGTAGTGGTCTCTGAGGCGAGCTACTCTAGGCTGGCGGTCTCTGAGAACAGCTTCTCTACGCAAGAGTCCCCTGAGGCCAGTTACTTTATGATAGAGGCCTCGAGAGGCACGATACTCTACTTCAGTGGCTTCTGATATTTGCTACCTGGCCAGCTACTCTACCCTGGAGGCCTCTGAGGACAGCTTTTCTACGCTAGAGTCCCCAGAGTCCTCGAGAGGTAGTGCCCTTTAAGGCCAGCTATTCTACAGCAGGTGGCCTCTGAGACCAGCTATTCTACAGCAGATGCTTTTAAGACCAGCTACTCCACAGTAGAGGCCTCTGATGATAGCTACTCTACGCTGGAGGCATCTGTGGCCAGCTACTCTACAGTAGTGGCCTCAGAGGCCAGCTACTCTACAGTAGTGGCCTCAGAGGCCAGCTACTCTACAGTAGTGGCCTCTAAGGCCAGCTACTCCACGCTGGAGGCATCTGTGGTCAGCTACTTTACAGTAGTGGCCTGTAAGGCCAGCTACTCCACGCTGGAGGCATCTGTGGTCAGCTACTCTACAGTAGTGGCCTCAGAGGCCAGCTACTCTACAGTAGTGGCCTCAGAGGCCAGCTACTCTACAGTAATGGCCTCAGAGGCCAGCTACTCTACAGTAATGGCCTCAGAGGCCAGCTACTCTACAGCAGTGGCCTCAGAGGTCAGCTACTCTACAGCAGTGGTCTCAGAGGTCAGCTACTCTACAGCAGTGGCCTCAGAGGTCAGCAACTCTACAGTAGTGGCCTCAAAGGCCAGCGACTCTATATTAGTGGTCCCAAAGACCAGCGACTTTACAGTAGTGGCCTCAGAGGCCAGCTACTCTACGCTGGAGGCCTCAGAGGCCAGCTACTCTACAGCAGGTGGCCTCAGAGGCCAGTTACTCTACAGTAGTGGCCTCTGAGGCCGGCCACTCTACAGTAGTGGCCTCTGAGGCCAGCTACCCTACAACAGGTGGACTCTGAGATCGTCTACTCTACAACAGGTGGCCTTTGAGATCGTCTACTCTACAGTAGTGGCCTCTGAGGCCAGCTACTCTACAGTAGTGGCCTCTGAGGCCAGCTACTCTACAGTAGTGGCCTCTGAGGCCAGCTACTCTACAGTAGTGGCCTCTGAGGCCAGCTACTCTACAGTAGTGGCCTCTGAGGCCAGCTACTCTACAGTAGTGGCCTCTGAGGCCAGCTACTCTACGCTGGAGGCATCTGTGGTCAACGACTCTACAGTAGTGGCCTCAGAAGCCAGCTACTCTACGCTGGAGGCATCTGTGGTCAACGACTCTACAGTGGAGCCCTCTGAGGTCAGCGAATCTACAGTAGAGGCCTCTGAGGTCAGCTACTCTACGCTAGAGGCATCAGAGACCAACTACTAGACAGTAGCGGCCTCTGAGGCCATCTACTCCACAACAAGTGGTGCAGGTCAGCTATTCCCCAACAGGTGGCCTGTGAGGCCATCTACTATACAGCAGGTGACTCCTGAGACTAGCTACTCCACATCAGGTGGCCTCGGAAGCCAACTACTACAAAACAGGTTGCCTCTGAGACCCGCTACTCCACAACAGGTGGCTTCTGAGACCAGCAACTCCACATCAGGTGGCCTCTGAGACCAGCTACTCCACAACAGGTGTCTTCTGAGAACAGCTACTCCACATCAGGTGGCCTCGGAAGCCAACTACTACAAACAACAGGTGGCCTTTGAGACAAGCTGCTCCTCTGATCCCAGATTCCAGTTTCAGCTATGGCATCTGAGGGCAGCTATTCTGCACCAGTAGGCCTCTGAGGACAAATACCTCACAAACGGTGGCCTATGTGACCTCTAAGCCCAGATACTTTCAGCTGTGTCTTCTGAGAACTGCTACTCCACAACAGGTGGCCTGTAAGGTCAGATGTTCTACAACAGGTTGCCTATGAAGACAGTTGCTCTTAAATGTGACCTCTAAGGCCAGATACTTACAGCTGTGGTCTCTGAAGGCAGTAATTCTACAACAGGTGGCCTTTTTAAGTCGATTAGTCCACAAAAGTTCAGGTTAGGTCAGCTAATTTCCAATCTCGGCCTCTAAGGCTTGCTTCTCTTCGTTAGTGGCCTCGGAGACCAGCTTCTCTCCGTCAGTAGTCTTTTCGACCAACCTCGAAAGCTTCATTTTCTCCCCCTCACAAAGTTTGCTGGGTTACAAATGCAATTTGTTCACAGAATTATTGCTAAACTGTCCGCCTTGTAATATTTTCTTGATGGCTTTGCGGCTTCTTCGCTTTAATGTTTTTGTTTTTTGCTGATGTTATTGTTGTTGTTATTACTGTTGTTGTAATAATTTAGTGGACTGATTTGTTTCTGGTGTTTTTTGCTCTTCTCATTTATTTTTCCAACCTTTTTTTGTTTGTCGTTTTACAGGTGTAAAGAGCCGGGACGTTATCAAAAAGATCTGCCAGCCACTGATGTAATTATTTGTTTCCACAACGAGGCGTGGTCCGTGCTGTTGCGTACCGTACACTCCGTTTTTGATCGTTCACCCGAACATTTGATAGGCCATGTAATACTGGTAGATGACTACTCTGATATGCGTAAGTATGACGGGCGGGGATGGGTTACCTGCAGGATGGGGAATGGGGGGCGAGGAGGAGGACATTGGTTGCATTGGTTGAAATGTTGGCTGCCTGCCTCTTTGGTATGCATTGGGGCAAACTCAAGTATAACCACGTTGTGTTATTATGCCCTGGTATTGTCTGGAAACGTGATTGATTGTTGCACGTGTCTGGCATGGCAAAATCAGTTGTATGACCAGCACAAACCCACACACGCACACATCCACACTTGAATGTTATGTGTGAGTGTGTGTGTGCGAGAGAGTTTGATGGGATTATTTGTATTATTTCTAAATGTCTAACATTTCATTCAACTGCACCTGTGTCCTCTTTCCTCCTCCAAGGGAGGGTTATGGTTATGCCATTCTAAGTTCTTGCTTTTTTTAATAAATTGTTGTTATTTTTGTTTTTTCTTTCCCCCTTTGTTACAGCCCATACGAAAAAACAATTGGAAGACTATTTTGCTGCCTATCCAAAGGTTAAAATTTTACGTGCACCAAAGCGTGAAGGTTTAATACGCGCCAGACTGCTCGGTGCACGCCATGCCACCTCACCGGTCCTAACATATTTGGATTCGCATTGTGAATGCACCGAAGGTAAGTCGAATGCATGTTAGGCAACATAACTTGCCAAGCCAAAGAGGAAAAACTTTTTTGTGTGCAATGCTCACTCGGAGGCATGAAACTTTATGTTGGCTGAACCCCTAGCCCCTCTCCGTGTGCCATCTAAACAAACAACCAACTTCGCTCTACCTACCTACCACCTAACATTTGCATTTCCATACTGCTAGCTCTAACCCCGGTTGCAGTTGCAATTTTTGCACATCATTTGCATATCAATACGTCCGTCCATTCATCTGCCTAGCTGGTTGGCTGGCTAGCTGGCCAATCGTCCGTCCTTGTGTCTGTTCGTTCGCCTGTGTAATTGTTATGGTTAAACGAATGAACATTTAACTAAATGAGGTTAAATGTTACCTACACATCTCGATGAAGCATCGCATGGATGTTTTGTTTACCTCTTCCTCTCTTTTGGGGTCCGCTGCAATCGGCCAACAGCTGGTGTTGATGAAATAAACTTCAAATGCTAGGCAGTTGGTCGAGCATAGCCAAGGACCGGGGCATTCTAATCAATTGGAAAAGAAATAATCAATTATTTAAGCTCTGTTTGTTTGGGGGGAGAATGGGCCAGAGGGTCATATAAATGGAGGGAGCTGGAATACAAAGTTAGGTAATGAGTAGTGTTTTAGAAGAGTAGAGACCATTACAGTGAGGAAATTCGGGTACAGATCCAGGTCGCATAAGATTCATTGGAACTTCGTTATTTCGAACCTAAACTCCCGTAAAAAATGAGCCGACACTCATGTAGAACGAGTATCTTAAACCCTTCGTGAAACTTTTAGCTGAAACTCCTGTGGGCGAACGAACCGACACTCCCATGGACAATGAACCGAGACTCTAGAGGTACTTAAGTCGATGGGGGTTTTACATGATTCTCGCCTTGACGGCTCCAACCATGATGCATTTTTGTACCGGGGTCGCGATATGATACGTCGGCCAGCGCCGTATTGGAATTAACTAGAGTTCTCTTAGATAGTGGTAGCCCTCCCCAAGTTTAAAGTCTATTCCGCAGGTACGTATTCGAAAATTAGCAATATGGGCTTCACTCTATCTTAGTAAGTGGTTGAGGACTATCTTACACCTCTGCTGCTCTATGGGTCAAAGCTCTCGCATTGCACCCAAAATAGGGCCCTCTTTATAGTCAGGCTAAGTCAAAAGAGTCGAAAAAGTTTTGAAATCCTTTTAAAAAAATAAGACTTTAAAAATATTATAGACAGAAGATCTCCTAAAGCTTCTCCACAGACAGGCGAGCTTCTGTAGGACCCTGACACCCATGGCACCAGAAGAGTCTCCGGCCAGATTTCGTAGTTGAAACTACTACCAGTTTTTGTTCCCTACAACGCGGGACTGGTCACCCAAGATTTGATAGGAAGGATCAGGGAATGGGATTAGTTCAACACAATGTGCCACACTGATGGAGCAGTCTAATCGCTACGTTTACTTGGTCGGAGTTTTCTCACCGCGAGGAGCTAGGCCCAATCACTTCTTTCGCTGGCCATCGGCAACATATTTAGTTTGAAAGTTCCCACGATGAAGATCATGAAGATCTGTAATGATGAGGCATAGAGTTAAGATTCCCTGGGGTTCCCCACCACCTGCGGTAGCAGAAAAATATCGCTGGTCCGATGTCGGAACCGAAATATTTTCAGAATCGGTCCCGTGCGACCAGGGGACTGGTAGCACTCGTGGTAAACATAGTCCCACAAAACAACATAAAATAAGAAGACCTACCTAAATCTACCCTAAACTAGCGCTCAGCGACCGGTCTACGTCCTACCTGAAAATTTTCCACGACTAGCACGAGTAGACCTAGTGGAGAGTGCACGACTAACATTCCATTGGCCATCAACATAGAAGATACCGATGGAATCCAGGTTTCTGTGATCCTCATACAAATGACACGTACAGAGTACATGCAGCCTCTCATCGACTAGAGCCTCACACCTACACGCTTCTGTGACAAAACTTTTTTTCTATGCAAAATGCATTGAGAGTCTAGTCCGGTCGACAAATATCCCATATGCAGACCATATCAAAAACCGCGGTTAGTCGTGGCATATGTAACATCCGGGATTGACCCGGAAGTTATACGCCCATTTTCGCTCTCGTTCCATCTAGAGTTTACGAGCCCATGCTTACGATCAATGGCACTCATATTCTCCACACCTTCTGCCGCTCAATCTGTAGGTACGATTAGAAGACCTCTCTTGGCCAGAAATAACAAACTTGCACATATCTCCTCCAAGTCCAGAGGGCGCACCTGAATGACCATACGCTCGCATGACAGTATCTTGCCAAACCCATACCCTGACACTGCAGCATGCCATATGCTGACACCGTATGCTACACAGACAACAAACAGACCTCAACATATCACACGTAACGTACGTCTACCGAGACCTCAATATACGCCGGACATTACTAACTACACTGCACTCCATCTCTTTGAGCTCCTCATGATGGGGGATGAAATTCATCTTCTCACTCATTGAGATAGCCCAAATACCTCTGGTGCATCGGCTATTAGGCAGCATAACTTTCTGTAGCATTGTTACCGATTTCGGCCTTGCCACTTCGACATTAACCCGGGTGCCATAGGCACCGACTTTCGACATAATTCTGGAGCCCAACTATACCATCTCAGAACGAGATTGTGCCTCTAACAGAATGAGTATGTCATATCAGCTACAAAGCTAGATAATTTGTCGCAACAGAGGGTCCATCATCAATCTTCGTATAATTGGACCACAGTTAGAATCTTGTGGACAACCCCGGACGAACTCTATGGACACTCTATTGTTCGCACCAATAGATGAAGACACCTTATTCGAGAAATAGCTTTGTCAAAGCTCAGTCTCATTATAACCTACTTTCCTTAGATGGACTTTTGAGCAACACAGATAGTCAAAGGCCCCTCAAAGTCAACATATATTCTCAAAAACGTTCCGACTGGTAAACTCAGCGACACAGCACTTCACGTGCATCTAGAAATTCTGTAAATGACGAGCAGAGCTAACCGATACCCCTGTGGAACTAGGAGCCGAAAAGTAATGCGCAACAACGAGCCAAAGACTACTGTGTAAAAACCCACCGAAACTCCAGTGGAACAATGAGGTAATGTCTCATGTGGAACAACGAGCCCGAAACTAAAACTACTGTGGAACAAGGAGCCAAGAACTCCTGCGGAAATGAATTATCGCTCGCTCAATAGAATAAGGATCAGTTTAGGTGTTCCTAGGTAAAAAATATGTTAGGTGGAGTTCAGCAAATGAATTGAAATTGCTAACCCCCTGCAGTAGCAAGGCTTCCCTATTGCACAACAAACTAATCAATATATGTAGCCAGCACCACCAAGTATATGAGAATTATTTACTCTATGCAGGATATAAGAAATATATGTTTTTCATGGAAGATGTTCCAGAAAATTTCTTTTGAGCTTTTCTTTACAAAATCTTTAGGGTCTATAAAAGTTCCTTACAATGTCTATTTTTCAACGATATCTTTTCGAGTTTTTCATCTCTGCTAAACTTCTAATAAGCATTTAATTTCTCTTCCCACCTCAATCTCCTTAAATATATCAATTTAACTTAGGACTTTTATAAACCACTTAAAATTCAAATACTATTCTTAAATTCAATTTTCGAGTTATCTTTGACAGCAGAGAATTTATTAGGCATGCTTTGTGTGTCCTCTGGAGATATTTCATCTGTCATTTGAGCTCAAAATGAATTCTAACAATCATCTGTCACAGGGATAACCAGCACATACATACGAGCATGTAGAACAAGGGGAAGAAGACATAACATTTTTCAATTGAAAATGAACATTTTAACACACACATTTCAATTTACATTTTAATTTTGAATTTTAAAAGCCTAAAGTAAAACAACATCACCAGAACTAATCCTTCCATTCATCCAGGCATGTAAAATGTCCAGTTGCGAAGCAGAAACAGAAGAAGATTTACTCTTGTTCGAACATCTCGAAAGGAAATTAAAAGCTTGCAAACTAGTATCCTATGTCTTAAGTCCTACAAATAACAACAACCATAACAAATCACAAATAATCTCTCACAATTCGACATAAATGAAATGGATTTCTTCGTCTTTTTCGATATGAAAAATGAAAAATATACGAAAATTCTGCAAATGAATTTTCCATGTCAATTAGGGGGCTTAATTGAATTGAAATTTCAAATTTGGTTTAGTTTATGCAGGAGGGCTTTTAAGGCAAATTGAAAATAAAAAATAAATATGAAGAAAATATTTATGAAATAATAATTAAATTTGTTTTCATAAGTACTATGAATGTCTTTGTAGCTGGAGATGGATAGCCAGGAGATGAGGTTGACAAGAGAGCTATAATAGATTGATAAATATGTAGATAAATGGATAGGTTGATGCAGAAAAAGTAAACGCGATGCTTCTAAAAAGAAGTGGAACATTAGCTAGGGGGACAGGAGGCTTGCATTAAGCAAAATATAAAACGCCTTCGACGGTGAAATTATATTTGGTGATGTGATGTGTTTAAGACCGGCTTCGAATCACCGCAAATACGAAATGTATCGGATAATTTCATTTAATATTCCGAATTATTTATTTTAATATTCCGAATTATCTTAAGCATAACCGAATTAGAAAGACTTAGAATGTACAACTGATTACCACCAGATTGCATTTTTGTTCTGAAACACTTGATTACATTTCGATTCGTTCGAAAATAAACAGAAGATGCCCTTTGAGCAGGTATAAGTCCCCTAACCAAGAAACCGCTCATCTTCCAATTGGTAGCTAGGTGGAATAGGCCTGGAACCCTGTGTAGCGCTACTACTCTCTAGAAGATTTCTTGTAGTTGTAAAGATGCGCTAGGTGACGCAATGTATTGCGGCATAGGTGCAATCATAAGGTCCCCTTATGATTACCAAACGATATGTCAATTAAATTTGAATTTAATTTGAGAAATATTTAGATATCGCAAGTTGTAAAGAATCGATGTCTTGTTTTGCAAGTTATGACAGATTAAAGTATTGAAAATTGTGACCCTTTGCAAGTGAGGTACCAGAAGGGGATCGCAGATATACATCATATTCACAACTGATCTGGTGTTAGCAAAAATTACCAAAATTTTTTCAAAATCTTGAACCCTCTATTGGGGATGTACAATAAGGAATAGTCCGATCTCTACCATCGTTATAATATATCCTGTGTTGATAGAAATATCGAGATGTACCAAGTCTGAATGGAATCGGATATTAATTTCGTATTTTATGAGATTCATGGATATTCGAAATTGTAACCCTTTGTGGTGGAGGTCCCAGAAGGAGTGGACCGATATATTCTATATTCACAGCAGATCTTGTGTTGGTAGAAAAATTGGGATGTGTGAAATATGAAGAAAACCGGATGTTTATTTCGGATTTTATGATCGTTTTGGTTAATCAAAATTTAAACCCTTGTGTGGGAGGTACCAGAAGGAATGGTCCGATCTCTATCATCTTTATAACAGATCTTATGTTGATAGAAATGTTGAGATGTGCCAAGTTTGAATGGAATCGAATGTTAATTTCTCGTTTTATGAGCTTCATGGATATTTAAAATGTTGACCTTTTTTTTGTGGAAGAGGTACCAGAAGGAGTGGACCGATATATTCCATGTTTACATCAGATCTTGTTTTAATAGAAATAATGGGATGTGTGAAACATGTTGAGAGTTGGGTGCATATTTCTGATTTTATAATCATTTTAGTTATCCAAAACTTTGATTCTTTTTGGGAAAAATACCAGAAGAAATGGTCCGATCTCTACCATCTTTATAACAGACCTCGTGTTGATAGAAATATAGAGATATGCCAAGTCTAAATGGAATCGGATGTTATTTATGCGTTTTATGAGCTTCGCGGATTTTCAAAATGTTGACCCTTTGTGGGGAAGGTACCAGAAGGAGAACAATGATATATTCTATCTTCACAGGTAAAATATGAAGAGAACCGGATGCATATTCCGGATTTTATAATAATTTTAGGTATCCAAAACTTTAACCCGTTTTGGGGGAGGTACCAGAAGAATTGGTTCCAGAAGGAGTACACCGATATATTCCATCTTCGCAGCAGATCTTGTGTTAGTAGAAATAATGGGATGTGTGAAATATCAAGAGAACCGGATGCTTATTTCGGATTTTATGATCGTTTGGGTTACTCAACATTTTGACCCGTTATGGGGGAGGTACCAGAAGGAATGGTCCGATCTCTATCATCTTTATAACAGATCTTATGTTGATAGAAATGTTGAGATGTGCCAAGTTTGAATGGAATCGAATGTTAATTTCTCGTTTTATGAGCTTCATGGATATTTAAAATGTTGACCTTTTTTTTGTGGAAGAGGTACCAGAAGGAGTGGACCGATATATTCCATGTTTACATCAGATCTTGTTTTAATAGAAATAATGGGATGTGTGAAACATGTTGAGAGTTGGGTGCATATTTCTGATTTTATAATCATTTTAGTTATCCAAAACTTTGATTCTTTTTGGGAAAAATACCAGAAGAAATGGTCCGATCTCTACCATCTTTATAACAGACCTCGTGTTGATAGAAATATAGAGATATGCCAAGTCTAAATGGAATCGGATGTTATTTTCGTGTTTTATTAGCTTCTCGGATTTTCAAAATTTTGACTCCTTGTGGGAAAGGTACCAGAAGGAGTGAACCGATATATTCCATTTACTCAGCAGATCTTGTGTTAGTAGAGAAATTGGGATGTATGAAACATGTTGAGAGTTGGGCGCTTATTTCGGATTTTATAATCCTTTTAGTTATCCAAAACTTTTACCCTTTTTGGGGGAGATGCTAGAAGAAATGGTCCGATCTCTACCATCTACAACAGACCTCGTGTTTATAGAAATATAGAGATATGCCAAGTCTGAATGGAATCGGATGTTATTTTTGCGTTTTATGAGCTTCGCAGATATTCAACATTTTGAGCCTTTGCGGGGGGGGGGGGGGGGGGGGGGTGTTGTTACCAGAAGGAGTGAACCGATATATTCCGTCTTCACAGCAGATCTTGTGAAAGTAGAAAAATTAGGATGCGTGAAATATGAAGAAAACCGGATGCTTATATCGGATTTTATGATCGTTTTGGTTATTAAATTTTGACACGTTCTGGGGAAGGTACCGATCTCCACCATATTTTCAACAGATCTTGTGTCGAAGAAAATATTGAGAAATGCTAAGTCTGAATGGAATCGGATGTTAATTTCAAGTTTTATGACTTTCATGGGTATTCAAAATTTTGACCCTTTGTGGGGGAGATAACAGAGGGAGTGGACCAATATATTCCATCTCAGTGCCAGACCTTGGGTTAATAACAATATTGTGATATGTGTAATTTGAAGACAATCGGACTCTGCTATCACATCTGTGGGGGAGGTATTTCATGGGGTCGACCGATATTGTTCATTTTCGCACCTGACCTAGCACTAATGGAAATATTAAAATTTACAAAGTTGCTGCAAAATCGGATTATCCCTTCTCTTTCTGTGCAGTTTTTTTTTTTTGGAAGGTACCATAAGGTTTGGACCGATATTGCCCATCTCCGACCTCGATCAATGTTTAATAATAATATTACGATGTACCAAGTTTGAACCAAATAGGATACTCTGCGCACCAGTCAGACAGACGGATGGACGGAAATCCCTAGATCGACTACAAATGTCCTGAAACGGTTTTTTTTCAAAGACCTAGGGTCTAAAACCGATATTTCGATGAGAAACGTTTTGGCCGTATCAAATGTTATATACCCTCTATAACCATATGGCTGAGAGGGTAACACGAACACATGACTATATCAACGATGGCAGCATCGATCAACCAGCCAAGTATACACTGTCAATAAAATTCCATGATACATACTGCATAGAGTAATTAATTTTCATACTCTTCGAAGTGCTGGTTACATATAGTGATCAGTTTGTTACGGGAAGGCTGGCTTCGGCAGGGGCTTAGCAATTTCAAATAATTTGCTGTACTCCAACTAACATAATTTTTACCTAGTAACACCTGAACTTTATCTTTATTCTGTTGAGTGGCCGATAATTCATTTATACAGAAGCTATGGCTCGTTGTTCCACAGGAGTTTCGGCTCGATGTTTCACAGGAGCCCCTGGCTCGTTGTTCCGCAGGAGTTTTAGTTTCTGGCTCTTGGTTCCACATGAGGCTTTACCCAATTGTTCTACAAGAGTTTCGGTGCATTTTTCCACACCAATGCATAAAATAATGTCCACAGGGCTTCTTTGTGGAAATTCCTCCCACAGGTTGTATACACATACAGGTCTTCTAAAGATAGAAGACCTTCCAAAGATCATCTGAGCATAGAATACGTACCACAAGTCCGTAATACAAGTAATACCTTCCATAGGTCTTCCTATAAAATTCTTCTCTAAAATTTTCAAAAATAAAGTTAATTCCCCATCCCGATATTTTTTAATATTCTCAACACAAATTCAAATCCCACATGACCTGCTTGTTTTGGACAACATATATTTAGGACAAAAATTCCAAGCTATTGCGAATTCTATTAACTCGCTGTGGACACTTCAAAACAAAAAATCCAAAATTAAATTTCACTCTCATTTTGAACTGGTTGGCTGGCTGGCTGGCTGGTTGGTCATTCGAAATTCCAGCTATGCCTAAGAAATAATTGACAAAATTTATGGACAGATGAATTGAATTGAAAATGAGTTTCTAATTCGATGCCGGCACATCGAAATGGCAATTTTTAATTTTGTTTTGTTCTTTCGATTCTCATTATTCTTGTTTGTGTTTTTTTTTTTTTTTTTTTCTTTTTTGCATTTCTAGGTTGGCTGGAACCACTGCTGGATCGCATTGCTAGAAATTCAACGACGGTTGTGTGTCCCGTTATCGATGTCATCGACGACACAACATTGGAATATCATTATCGTGATTCGGGCGGTGTTAACGTTGGCGGTTTCGATTGGAATTTGCAATTCAATTGGCATGGAGTGCCCGAACGGGAGAGGAAACGCCATAAGGTAAATTTTCATAGAATTTATTTGTGTTTCTTTTATTTAGAAAAAAAAAACAAATATTCTAATTGAATTTATTAAAAATTTAGCAACCTCCCCATATAACCAAATTCCCTGAATTTTATTATTCGCCCTAAATTTAAGTAATTTCCCAAAAGCCCTTTGATCCTTTGGCTCCATAATCTCTCTCATGTGTATCCCTTCCTGTTTTGTCCTGTTTGCAAACAAATTAAATATTTGTCTAATCCAGTTATCTCCTTAGCCGATATCCACCTCTGAAAATGGGCAGATATATGTGCCAAACAAAAAAGGTTTCAATTGCCATTTTGTCAATTTATTTATTTGGGTTTTATTGCCAGAATGTTAATGTAATTCAACCGGAATTTCTTGTTAGTTTTGTATAACCTTTGCCAAGATCCCTTTTTTATAGCCACATTTTATTTTCCATTTTGAGTCAAGGCAAGACATTTGTGGGGGAGGGGGGGTGGATGTCTAAAGATTTAGTGTCATAAAAATGAGGTTGTATATTTGCCATCTATCTGTCTTGGTAACATTTGTGTAGCGCATATCTAGACAAATCATTACAAAATAACACACACACATACGGACACACGTGTGGGTACAAAACGTGTGTGTGTGAGGGAGGACAGTGGGAGGAATGGAAAAAAGAGAGAAGATCTTCAGGTCTCTATGAGAAAACAACTAGGTCTTCTATGAGAAGACCTCCAGGTCTTTTATAAGAAGAATTCCAGGTCTTCCATGATAAGATCTCCAGGTCTTCCAAGAGGAGACCTCCAGGTTTTCCATGAGAAGACCTCACGGTCTACTATAAGAAGACCTCAAGCTCTTCTATCGAAGAAGACCTCCAGCTTTTCTATCGAAGAAGACCTCCAGCTTTTCTATCGAAGAAGACCTCCAGCTCTTCTATCGAAGAAGACCTCCAGGCCTTCTATGAGCAGACCTCCAGGCCTTCTATGAGCAGACCTCCAGGTCTTCTATGAGAAGACCACCAGCTCTTCTATGTGAAGACCTCCCGGACTTCTATGTGAAGACCTCCAGCTCTTCTATCGAAGAAGACCTCCAGCTCTTCTATCGAAGAAGACCTCCAGATCTTCTATCGAAGAAGACCGCCAGCTCTTCTATCGAAGAAGACCGCCAGCTCTTCTATCGAAGAAGACCACCAGCTCTTCTATCGAAGAAGACCGCCAGCTCTTCTATCGAAGAAGACCACCAGCTCTTCTATCGAAGAAGACCGCCAGCTCTTCTATCGAAGAAGACCGCCAGCTCTTCTATCGAAGAAGACCGCCAGCTCTTCTATCGAAGAAGACCGCCAGCTCTTCTATCGAAGAAGACCGCCAGCTCTTCTATCGAAGAAGACCGGCAGCTCTTCTATCGAAGAAGACCGCCAGCTCTTCTATCGAAGAAGACCGCCAGCTCTTCTATCGAAGAAGACCGCCAGCTCTTCTATCGAAGAAGACCGCCAGCTCTTCTATCGAAGAAGACCGCCAGCTCTTCTATCGAAGAAGACCTCCAGCTCTTCTATCGAAGAAGACCGCCAGCTCTTCTATCGAAGAAGACCTCCAGCTCTTCTATCGAAGAAGACCGCCAGCTCTTCTATCGAAGAAGACCGCCAGCTCTTCTATCGAAGAAGACCGCCAGCTCTTCTATCGAAGAATGGAAGAAGACCTTGAGCTCTTCTATGGAAGAAAACCTTGAGCTCTTCTATTGAAGAAGACCGCCAGCTCTTCTATGGAAGAAGACCTTGAGCTCTTCTATGGAAGAAGACCTTGAGCTCTTCTATGGAAGAAGACCTTGAGCTCTTCTATGGACGAAGACCTTGAGCTCTTCTATGGACGAAGACCTTGAGCTCTTCTATGGACGAAGACCTTGAGCTCTTCTATGGACGAAGACCTTGAGCTCTTCTATGGAAGAAGACCTTGAGCTCTTCTATGGAAGAAGACCTTGAACCCTTCTATTGAAGAAGACCTCAAGCTCTTCTATGGAAGAAGACCGCCAGCTCTTCTATCAAGCTCTTCTATTGAAGAAGACCTCAAGCTCTTCTATTGAAGAAGACCTCAAGCTCTTCTATTGAAGAAGACCTCAAGCTCTTCTATTGAAGAAGACCTCAAGCTCTTCTATTGAAGAAGACCTCAAGCTCTTCTATTGAAGAAGACCTCAAGCTCTTCTATTGAAGAAGACCTCAAGCTCTGCTATTGAAGAAGACCTCAAGCTCTGCTATTGAAGAAGACCTCAAGCTGTTCTATTGAAGAAGACCTCAAGCTGTTCTATTGAAGAAGACCTCAAGCTCTTCTATTGAAAACCTTGAGCTCTTCTATCGAAGAAGACCTTTAAGCTCTTCTATCGAAGAAGACCTTTAAGCTCTTCTATCGAAGAAGACCTTAAGCTCTTCTATTGAAGACTTCAGGTTCTTCTATTGAAGACCTCAATCTCTCTCTATGAGAAGACCTCAATCTCACTCTATGAGAAGACCTCCAGTTCTTCTAGGAGAAGACCTCAGCTCTTCTATCGAAGAAGACCTCCAGCTCTTCTAGTGAAGACCTCAAGGTCTTCTAGTGAAGACCTCAGTGCCTTCTAGATCTCGAAGTTTTTTTTTTTTTTTTTGAGGTTTTTATCGGTATTTCCTACCCCACTGTTCTCATCCGCCCTATAGTGTTCCTTCTAGGATAGGTCGTGACGTCTTCTGTGTTTTTCATCTCCAGGCCAGTGGGATGCATGGATGGATGCCTAGATGGATGAACGAAATAAATGATTTAAGATTTAGCTTTTTGCCATGTTAAATGATATTGGGCTCTAAGTGTGGTGGGGATTTCTTTAAATGAAGGCCAAACAGAGAAGAAAATTAGGAAAACTTAAACGAAGAACAATGGATGACTACCAAAATGTTTATAACAAACAAAACGTGACTGGGTTCCGCAACAACTGAAGACAACAAAACTAATGGCAAAGGCTATAAAAACAACGCCAACACCAATCACACTAAACTGTTTCATGGCATACAAAATAGCAGCAGCAACAACAACAACAACAAATACTACAACAATTTCCAGTTCATATTAAATCTCTTGGACATATAAATGGTAACCCAAAGAAAACATTGACCCTTACCTTTTTATTTGGGTGGAGGGGCAGGAGGGGGGCGAGCTTTAGTCTTGTGTTGCTTTTATGGATTTGTGGTAATTGTAATCTAAACTCTGGCAAGGATTTGGGGTTATAAATGATATTTGCCACAGAGCCAGAGTCTTTTAGGGAAACTCCTTGGTGGGGAGAGGGAGATAAGCAACAATTTTGGAAAGTCATTTTTGAAAATCCATTTTTGGAAAATTTATTTTGAAATCCTTGAATTTAGTTATCAAACCCTCCACATACCTTTCCATTTTCTTCCTTTGAAGAGAAATCTTAAATTTTCCAGTAAATTGAATGTTGGGGGTTTCCCACTCATACGTTTCCTATTTATTATCCCCAGACCCCCCATTTTACTTTCACATGACTTGATGTCCCCCTTTAAAAGATTATTGGATTTATCATTTCCTTTTTTCTGCTACTCTACTTCAGTTTTTCCATTTCACTTCGTTTGTCCCTTTTTTTGTTGACCATTTCGCTTTGCTTGATATTTGTTCTTCCATCCACTTACACAAACACATACGCTCTCTCGCCCGCTCGCTCGCACTCACTCACTCATCTACCTACCTACCGACATACATCCACTCATGTCCATTTTTGCATATCCTTTTAATAGGATTTCTTATTGCCCAATGATATTAAGGACTTTCCATATTGTCGTTGCTTTTCCTGTCGTTATTGTTGTTGTATTTTGAATGACAACAACACCAACCAATGCCAACAAAAGCTCTTACGATTTGGTAGAGGAGGAAAATTTGCTATTCCACAAATGTCCTTGCTCACTTAATAATGGCTTGAGAACATTTGTAAGAACATTTGTAAGAGAATTAGAATAAATGACAGCTTATAAATGGAAGCATTTAAATTGTTATTGTCCCATTCGAAATTGGGACAGGATGAAAGGTGAGTGCATTGGAAATGGGTTATACGAAGGTCAGATGAGCTACCATTTGAGGGAGGCACACTACACATGAGGGTATTAGAATAGACTTTCACTAAGCGGAGGGAACAAGGATGTTACAACAAATGGAGTCGGGAAGGAAACCTCGAAATTAAGAATCTGGCCGGGGGGTCAAAAGCAAATGTCGTAGAAGTAAAATTTCAACAGAGGACATGAATGATATTCCGAAAAAAAACTTTTTCTTAAAAACAACAGAGACCTTCCAGGGAAAGTCTGAAATAAGTCTACATCGGCTCGCAAAAGAGACATTTTTCTCTTTCTGAGAGAATATCAAAATAACAGAAGAAGGTATAGCTTAAGAAGACCCTGGGAAAGTTCTTTCGTAACAGGCCAAATAAGAGAGAATTTATATTATGTTTGTACCAAATTTCGAAATTATTTACAAAATACTGTGAAATTTAAACCGTTGGGCGCCATTCAGTCGTATTAAATAACACTGTGCAACAAAATGCAGTTTTTCAATAATTAAAGAGAAAATCAAGCAAATCCTGAAAGTAGAGCTAAACCTAGAGGACACGGGTAACGGAGTTTTGCAACGTAAGAAAGAAAGAAGAAAGGAAAGAAATCCCGAAATTTACAATCAAGGACGGGAGGTCAAAAGAATATGTCACAGAAGGAGAATTTTCAACTGAGGACAAAACAGTCCTCAGACAGGAAAACTTTTTTCTTTAACGGAGTTTTGCAACGTAACCTATATAGAGAGGGCAAGTTCCCCCCTCTCTAACAAATTTTTTGAAATTTTCGAAATAAGATTTCTTGGAACCCGATGATTTTAGGTATACAGTGTCTTTAGCAATATTGCAGAGAAAATTACGAACAATAATCTGATGGAAAATGTTAACCCTCTAGCGAACCAACAAAGGGGCCTGTTTGGTCCTTTTTTCAAAATATGGATTAAAAAAACTACCCTAAAAGGGGATCGTAACAAATCAGAATACTCTAGAAATTAAATAATAATAAAATAATAAAATTTTACTATAGGTCCCAGAAGTCATCAAAAATCTAAATCTCAAAGAGATCTTTTTGGCCCTTTTTTAACAATATAGTTAAAAACTCCATTTTAACTGGATCCTATCAAGTAAAAATACTCTAGAAAATTATTGGTCATAAAATTCTACTATAGATCCTAGAAGACATCAAATTTCTAAATCTTACACAAACGCCAGGAATTCGCAAATATTAAAACTCCATTTTAGGTTTAAAGCCATCCTTTATGGGAGTTTATTAAAAATATCCTACCAAACATCAATTCAGAAGGATAGTGTCAAAAACAATATTACAGAAAACAATAGAAGGATTATTTTGGTAGATACGTTTAACCCCCAGGCGAGCAAACAGAGGGATCTCCTTGGTCCTATTTTCAAAATATGGTTTAAAATTGCCTTTAAACGTGGTCGTAGCAAGTGAAAATAGTCTAGAAAAATGTTTACCATAAGATTCTACTATAGGTCCTAGAAGACATTGAAAGTCTAAATCTCACCCAAACGCCAGGAATTCATATATATATTTATACCACATTTTAGGGTTAAATACGCATTTTATGGGAGTTTACGCAAAAATCTCCTACAAAACATAAATTAAGAAAGATGGTGTCAAAGACAATATTACAGACAACAATCCAAGGATTATTTTCGTCTAAAATGTTAACACTCAAGCGGGCCAACAAAGGGGTCTTTTTGGTCCTTCTTTGAAAATATGGTTTAATATTACCTATAAACGTGATCGTAGCAAGTGAAAATAGTCTAGAAAAATGTTTACCATAAGATTCGATAATAGGTCCTAGAAGACATCGAAAGTTTAAATCTTACCTAAATGCCAGGAATTCGCATATATTAAAACCCCATTTTAGGGTTAAAGGCATCCTATATGGGACTTTATGCGAAAATCTGCTACAAAACATAAATCAAGAAAGATTGTGTCAAATACAATATCATTGACAATAATCCAAGGATTATTTTGGTGAAAGTTTGTAACCCTCAAGCGAGCCAACAACGGGGTCTTTTTGGTCCTTCTTTGAAAATATGGTTTAAAATTACCTTTAAACGTGATCGTAGCAAGTGAAAATAGTCTAAAAAAAATAATCGTCATGAGATTCTATTGTAGATCCTAGGAGACATCGAAGGTCTAAATCTCACCTAAACGCCAGGAACTTTAAACCATATATATTAAACCCCATTTTAGGGTTAAATCCGCATTTTATGGGAGTTTACGCAAAATCAAAAAATCTCCTACCAAACATAAATTAAGAAAGTTGGTGTCAAAGACAATATTACAGACAGTAATTCAAGGATTATTTTCGTTGAAAATTTTAACACTCAAGCGAGCCAACAAAGGGGTCTTTTTGGTCTTCTCTTCAAAATATGGTTAAAAACTCGCCTTAAACCGGAACCTAGCAGGTCAAAATATTCTAAAAAAAATAATCGTCATGAAATTCTAGTGTAGATCCTGGAGACATCGAAGGTCTAAATATCACCTAAACGCCAGGAATTCGTATATATTTAACCCCATTTTAGGGTTAAAATCGTACTTCATGGAAGTTTGTGCAAAAATCTCCTACCAAACATCAATTCAGAAAGATAGTGTCAAAGACAATATTACAGACAACAATCCAAGGATTATTTTGGTGGAAATTTTTAACCCTCAAGCGAGCCAACAAAGGGGTCTTTTTGGTTCTTCTTTGAAAATATGGTTTAAAGCTCCTTTTAAAACGGGATCCTAGCAAGTTAAAATACTCTAGAAAATTATTGGTCATAAAATTCTACTATGGGTTCTTAGAGATGTAAAAAGGCTAAATCTTACCTAAACGTCAGGAATCCATATATATTAAAAACAGATTTCAGGGTTAAAACCTTACTTTGTGGTAGTTTTTGCAGAAATCTCCCGCAAAGCATAATTTTGGAAGGATAACATCAAAGACAAATAACGGGTGAGATGAAAAACCTGCTGTCATTTCTAAGCTACTCGTTCGACAGCTGTTAAAATTATTCTAGTGACAGCTCATTATATTGTTTACAAGCCTACAAAAGCAATTTGGTGAGAATTTTCCAGAAAAAAAGTTATTCGTGATGTAATTCAAGCGTGATAGTGTGATTTCTTTATATTTGGCTGGAAAACCACAAGTGGCTATCGTTAGAGCACTCCAGCATTTAAATGTGAATAAATCTTTTGTATCTCGCACCATCGCTCGTTACCGTGATACTGATACTGGTAGCGTAGCCCGACGTCATGGAAATGGACGGAAGAAAACAGCAACATCAGCAGTAAAGAAACGACTTGACCGATACCCGCGTCGCAGAGGCCAAAAAATGACTCGTGAGCTGAATATATTGCAATATTCCATTCTACAAATATTGAAAAATGAGCTTGGGGTAAAGCCATTGAAATTCAAAAAAGTGCAAGAACTTACACCGCAACAGAAAGAAAAGTGGAGAAATGCCGAATTTGGTTTTCTCCGATGAGAAAACATTCGTTGTCCAGCAGTTTGTAAACAAACTAAATGATCGTGTTTACTTGCCAAAGAGGTCAGTTGGAAATTTGCACCTTCGGTTGGCCACCAGAACTCAAGCGCCGGCCATGATGATGTTGTGGGCCACCATAACAGCCGATGGTCGCTCTCCGCTCGTATTAATCGACCGTGGCATTAGAATAAATGCCGAATATTATCGCGAAAATATTCTGGAGTTTGTATTAAAGCCTTGGGCACGCAAAAATTTTGGCCGCAGACCTTGGACATTCCAACAGGACTCAGTACCACCACACTCAGCAACAGGCCACCCAAGAATGGTTACGAAATGAGGTTCCTCGCTTCATTTCCATCGCACAATGGCCACCAAAATCTCCGGATACCAATCCGTATTAGGTTGGCACTAAAAAATACCAAAGTGTCGATCACCTCAAGCAAGCGCTTCCCTGGGAATGGGCCAAAATACCGCAACATTCGTGCAGCGTGTGACGGTTTCATTGCCGTTTGAAGGCCATAAGGTGATCAATTCGAACAAACCTAAACATATTCCAAAATGTGATGCTAATCCATCATTTTTGATTTCATTCAATAAATTTTAAAAAATAAACAAATTATGGCGTTTGACTTTCTTGCAGATTTTTTTATCTCAAGAATATCAAGAAAATAATATTATCAAATTTCCCAACAAAAAAAAAATCGAAATTATTACCAAAATTTTTTTGATAAAATTTTCACCTGCCTCTTTTTGATTAAAGGCCTGGAAGTAACATAAAATTTAGGTTTTGGAAAGAGGTGTCAATGGAAGAAATATTTTGCACAATATTTCACTATAAATTTCAGAATAAACCATGTATCTCGGTCCAATGGTTTTTAAGAAAATTTTATTCAAAATTTATATATTAAAAGAGAAAAATGTGTGTTTACGTTTTTCTCTGCTTATTAAACTCTTTTCAGTTTTAAGTCAAAATCTTGCATAATACTTCAGTTTTTGGAGAAACGGCCAATGGGAAAATTATTCTTCATCAAATTTCACTAAAAGTTACCGAAGAAGGAAATTCTCTATTTCCATTATAAATCAAGAAGATATTAGCTTCAATATTATAGAAAAGAAATAAAACTCGATTTTTTTTTTTTTTTTTGATTAATTTTTCCTCTGACTTTTTTCGAGTTGACGCCTGAAAATAACATAAAACTTTGTTTTTGGCAAAAAGTGTGAAAAGAAGAAATATTCTATACAAAATTTTGTAATAAATCTCAGAATA
This sequence comes from Musca domestica, assembly GCF_030504385.1. NCBI lineage: Eukaryota > Metazoa > Arthropoda > Insecta > Diptera > Muscidae > Musca > Musca domestica. The sequence continues at coordinate 8,634,920 of NW_026712321.1, read as the reverse complement.
AACCATGTATCTAGGTCCAATGGGTTTTATGAAAATTACATTCGAATTCTATATATTAAAAGAGAAGATTATGTGTTTACGTTTTTTTTTAATGATTATTAAACACGTTGCAATTCTAGGCCAAAATCGTCCATAATACTTTATTTTTTGGGGAAAGTGTCAAAAGAAAACTTATTCCTAATCAAATTTGACTACAAGTCACCAAAAAAATGAAATCTCTATTTTCATTATATATCAAGAAAATATTAGTTTCAATTTTGAAAAAAACCCGAAAATATTACCTAAATTTTTTAATCAATTTTGCCCCTGCCTCTTTTCGATTAAAGGCCTTAAAGTAACATAAAATTTCGTTTTAGGCGAAAGATCCCAATAGAGAAAATATTTTACACAAAATTTCATTAGGAATCTCAGAATAAACCATGTACCTATGTCCAATGGTTTTTAAGAAAATTACATTCGAAATTTATATATTAAAAGTGAAAATTATGTGACTACGTTTTTTTACTGCTTATAAGAAACGTTTAAATCCTATGCCGAAATCTTCCATAAGACTTACATTTTTGGGGAAAGTGTCAAAGAAATAATTATTCTTCATCAGATTTCCCCATAGGTTACCGAAGAAAGAAATTCTCTATTGCCATTATAAATCAAGAAAATATTAGCTTCAATATTACCCCAAAAAAATAAAATTCGAAATTATTTCCTAATTTTTTCATGAATTTTTCTTCGACCTTTTTTAGAGTTGACACCTGAAAGTAACATAAAATGTTATTTCAGGCAAAAGGTGTCAAAAGAAGAATAATTCTACACAAAATTTCATTATAAATCCCAGAGTAAACTATATATCTAGGTTATATAGTTTTTGAGAAACTAACATTCGAAATTTTATATTTCCCTTTATCAAAAGCTTTAGTGCCATTCAATAAACATTTCCCTATTTAATTTGTTTTCTTTCACCAAAATGTTGTTTTCATGGGAAAATCTTAAGTAAAATACCCTCCCCCAAAACTTCCGAACAATAAGTCCCCATTTATTGATTTTACGACTTTCTAAGTTTTAGAAAAACACATTTCTAAATAACACACATCCTTCACATGTTTTTGTCCAAAAGGAAATTGGCAAGAAAAACTTTTTGCTTTTCAGTTTCTTCAACAACAATAACAACTAACAATAATCAAACAACAATTTGATCTTCTTATGGACATTGGCAATTTTCCACTTTGTATTTTTCAACAATTCGAGTTCTTTTTTTTTTTTTTTTGCTCTACTCATTTTTTGTTTACAGTTCATAAAGAATTTCTTTGTAACTGTAGTAGCTCAGAAAATACCAAACTTACATGGTTCCCCCTTACGATCTCTCTCATAACCCCTCTCACTTTGTTTAAAGTTTACATCTTTAGCAAATACAGAATCAACCAAAAAAAAACTTTTTATTCTTAAAAAGTTGTTAAATTGAATTATTGGTTCGGAAATAAAAAACAACACCAAAAACACAATGAACTTTCACCTCTTCGAAGTTTTCTTAAAACTCTGCTCCCACCTCACCAGGTATTTGCAACAAATTGCCCTACAAAACTACCAATGGATTTTCTTTACATTTTATTCTTTTTTTTCGTCTTTTATTTCATTTCTTTTTTGTGCCCCATTTTTCGCTATTAATTGTTTATTAATCAATGAAAGTTCTTTCCTGCCAGGCCAATTGCTTTACAATATCTTATTCTAGTTTCCGAAAGCAGTGGAAAGCAAATTTTTCTCGTATTTCAAAAAAAAAAAGATTGCATTGAACGGTTAAGGGTTAAGCAAACGCCATGGAAATAAACACACAAAAACTAAAGCATACTTTCAGGCAACTTTTGAAACTCTCTCAAGGGGCTCGGTGGCAATATGGGAATGAAAAAAGTTTTTTTTTTAAATAAAATGAATTAAACGATATGAAATGAAGTGTTAAAAGGAACATGGAACAATTTTTAGATAAAAAGCAAGGAATTAAAAGAAGCAACCGATTATACACTAATAAAAATACTTTTATTAAATCCACATTTTTAGATGGGTCTTGAAAAATATTTTTATAAAATTTACGTTTTTAGATGGGTCTTGAAAAAATATTTTTATAAAATTTACGTTTTTAGATGGGTCTTGAAAAAAATATTTTTATAAAATTTACGTTTTTAGATGGGTCTTGAAAAAATATTTTTATAAAATCCACGTTTATAGATGGACTCTGAAAAAATTATTTTTAAAAAATCCACGTTAATAAATGGGCCTTGAAAAATAATTTTTAAAAAATCCACGTTTATAGATGGGTCTTGAAAAAAGATTTTTATAAAATCTATGTTTATAGATGGGTCTTGAAAATATATTTTTATAAAATCCACGTTGATAGATGGACTTCGAAAAAATATTTTTATTAAATCCACGTTTATAGATGGGTCTTGAAAAAATATTTTTATTAAATCCACGTTTATAGATGGGTCTTGAAAAAAGATTTTTATAAAATCTATGTTTATAGATGGGTCTTGAAAATATATTTTTATAAAATCCACGTTTATAGATGGGTCTTGAAAAAATATATTTTAATAAAATCCACGTTTATAGATGGACTTCCTACAAATATTTTTATAAAATCCACGTTTATAGGTGGACTTTGAAAAAATAGTTTTATAAAATCCACGTTTATAAATGGGTCTTGAAAAATATTTTTAAGAAATCCACATTCATAGATGGACTTTGAAAAAATATTTTTATAAAATCCACGTTTATAGATGGACTTTGAAAAAATATTTTTATAAAATCCACGTTTATAGATGGACTTTGAAAAAATATTTTTATAAAATCCACGTTTATAGATGGACTTTGAAAAAATATTTTTATAAAATCCACGTTTATTGATAGGCTTTGAAAAATAATTTTTATAAAATCCACATTTATAGATGGGTCTTGAAAAAATATTTTTATAAAATCCACGTTTATTGAAAAATAATTTTTATAAAATCCACGTTTATTGAAAAATATTTTTTATAAAATCCACGTTTATTGATAGGCTTTGATAAATCATTATTATAAAATCCACGTTTATTAATAGGCTTTGAAAAATAATTTTTATAAAATTCACGTTTATAGATGGGTCTTGAAAAAATATTTTAATAAAATCCATGTTTATAGATGGATTTTGAAAAATAACTTTTATAAAATCAACGTTTATTGATAGGCCTTGAAAAATAATTTGTATAAAATCCACGTTTATTTATAGGCTTTGAAAAATAATTTTTATAACGTTTATAGATGGACTTAGAAAAAAATATTTTTAAAAAATCCCCCCTTTCGCTGGTTTAGAAAAGCTTTGAACTTAACTTTGAAAAAATGTTTTTATAGATGGGCGTAAAAAATCCACGTTACATGATGGATTGTCACCCAGTCACAACCAAATGATCTATAATTATTTTGTCCTCTTAAGTTTGACAAACCGTTTTTCCTCTTTTCAAATCTCCAATAGTCTTGTCGTAATAAATTATTCAAAGCTCTCCCCCAAATACTTACCATTCAACCGACGTAATAATCCTTTTGGACCCCTTCTACTGCCCCTCGAACAATCTCTCCTTATGAAACCTCATTATGGCTGTGAAAGGCACGCAGCACCTTTACATTTTATGTCTGACATTTTTGGTCGATGGGAAAGCACAAATGTTTCACGGACAATAAACCAAAATCCCGCAAGGTAGTTAACACATACACACAACCGAGCTATCGTGTCCTTTGCCCATCCTTGCGCACACGAATATATGATGGAATTCCCTAAACAAACCGCCATACATTGAAAGACTTGTGTTATATTTTATAAATTTTAATTGCTGTGCCTGGAGCAAAAATTATAGCTGTCAATGGCAGGTTCTTCTTTGTGGTCGTCGTTCTCCATAGTTCAAAACTATACCGCAATATTTTCCACCGCCTAACAACAGCTACAACAAAACTAGCAACTACATAAAGGATGAAAAGCATATCCTTTCAATGTTAGAATGTTTCCGTTTGCCAACATTCTAATGATGACGACAACGACGACGATGATGATGATGATGTCTTCCTCCCAGACATTTCATGTGAAGCTAAAATTAGTGGAATTCCATGGAAGAAGTTCTAATGTGTTTGAATTATGGCACGAATATCGGGATGTGCATAAAGTGTTAAGGGGGAAACTTCAATATTAAACCCCAACTGCATATTAATTTGTTCGAGGAAATTTAAGATCGAAATTCTTAAAACGAAATATGGTTTCAGGGAGGTCCGTGAGAAGGCAGAAAGGTATGCTAATATAAGGCAGTTTTTTTAAATATTTGATCACCATCCAATGGAAAATATTTTTTCAGAATATAATAATTTTCCATGGCCCATCTATAAACGTGGATTTCTTAAACATAATTTTTCAAAGCTCATCTGTAAACGTAGATTTTTTAAAAATAATTTTTCAAAGCTCACCTGTAAACGTGGATTTTTTAAAAATATTTTTTCAAGGCCCATCTATAAACGTGGATTTTTAAAAATAATTTTTCAAGGCCCATCTATAAACGTGGATTTTTTAAAAATAATTTTTCAAGGCCCATCTATAAACGTGGATTTCTCAAAAATATTTATTCAAGGCCCATCTATAAACGTGGATTTTATAAAAATATTTTTTCAAGGCTCATCTATAAATGTGGATTTTTTAATTTTTTTTTTCAAGGCTCATCCATAAATGTGGATTTTTAAAAAAAAATTTTTAAGGCTCATCTATAAACGTGGATTTTTAAAAATAATTTTTCAAGGCCCATCTATAAACGTGGATTTTTTAAAAATAATTTTTCAAGGCCCATCTATAAACGTGGATTTCTCAAAAATATTTATTCAAGGCCCATCTATAAACGTGGATTTTATAAAAATATTTTTTCAAGGCCCATCTATAAACGTAGATTTTTTAAAAATAATTTTTTCAAAGCCCATCTATGAACGTGGATTTTTTAAAAATATTTTTTCAAAGCCCATCTATAAACGTGGATTTTTTGAAAATAATTTTTCAAGGCCCATCTATAAACGTGGATTTTTTGAAAATAATTTTTCAAGCCCATCTATAAACGTGGATTTTTTAAAAATAATTTTCCAAGGCCCATCTATAAACGTGGATTTTTTAAAAATATTTTTTCCAAGGCCCATCTGTAAATGTGGATATTTTAAAAATAATTTTCCAAGGCCCATCTATAAACGTGGATTTTTTAAAAATAATTTTTCAAGGCCCATCTATAAACGTGGATTTTTTAAAAATATTTTTTCAAAGCCCATCTGTAAACGTGGATTTAAAAAAAAAATATTTTTTTCAAGGACCATCTATAAACGTGGATTTTTAAAAAATATTTTTTCAAGGCCCATCTATAAACGTGTATTTTTTAAAAATAATTTTTCAAGACCCATCTATAAACGTTGATTTTTTAAAAATAATTTTTCAAGGTCCATCTAAAAACGTGGATTTTTTAAAAATAATTTTTCAAAGCCCATCTATAAACGTGGATTTTTAAAAATAATTTTTCAAAGCCCATCTATAAACGTGGATTTTTAAAAATAATTTTTAAGGTCCATCTTTAAACGCAGTATTTAAAAAAAATATATTTTTCAAGGCCCATTTATAAACGTGGATTTTTTAAAAACAATTTTTTGAGGCCCATCTATAAACGTGGATTTTTTTAAAACAATTTTTTGAGGCCCATCTATAAACGTGGATTTTTTTAAAATAATTTTCCAATCCTCATCTATAAACGTGGATTTTTTTAAAACAATTTTTTGAGGCCCATCTATAAACGTGGATTTTTTTAAAATAATTTTCCAATCCTCATCTATAAACGTGGATTTTTTTAAAATAATTTTCCAATCCTCTTCTATAAACGTGGATTTTTTTTAAATAATTTTCCAATCCTCATCTATAAACGTGGATTTTTTTAAAACAATTTTTTGAGGCCCATCTATAAACGTGGATTTTTTTAAAATAATTTTCCAATCCCCATCTATAAACGTGGATTTTTTTAAAAATTATTTTTTAACCCCCATCTATAACCGTGGATTTTTTACAGAAGCTCTGTGGAAGAGCTCAGTTGCTCTTCTCATAGAAAGGCTCAGGTGCTCTTCTCATGGCAGAGCTCAGTTGCTCTTCTCATAGAAAAGCTTAGTTGCTCTTCTCCCAGAAATGCTCAATTGCTCTTCTCATAGAAAAGCTTAGTTGCTCTTCTCCCAGAAATGCTCAATTGCTCTTCTCATAGAAGAGTGGATATTTCCACTCCTTTTCCTATCGAATTTCTTGTCATTTTTTTTTAATTTTTTTTTTATTTTCGATTTTCAAAAAAACTATGCAAAATAAATGTACACCTTAAAATTAGTGCAAAAAAAACATAAAATGTGAGTGTTTTATAAATTCCTAAAAAACAAAATCATCTTCTCCTGCTCTCTCTCTCTCGCTGCGCTTTAGTTGAGTAGACGATATTTGATGGCTCTCAAAATGGGATATTTCTCACCGACACACAAGCCACGGAAATCATCGTATTCCAAATCGAACAAAGCAACACCACCCAAATTCAAATTCTTCGAATAGGCGGTCTTTTCGGCAGCTGTATCGGGATCTTCATAGGATACCCAAACACCATGGTCGCCCTTCTTATCGGCAGCACGGAAGGCATAGACACCACTTCTTTTGCTGGGATCAAGAACCTTTTTCAATGGGGCATTGGCACCCTTGGCATACATGTTGTTGGCATTGGGCAACATTTGGCAAACCTCTTGCCAACTGTACAGACCTTGGATTTGGGTGTTCTCACCCTTGGGAGCTTCATTTTCTACCTTGGAAATTGGTGGTACACCGGAGTCCCCAGAGTCATCAGTCATTTTCCAGGGACGGCCATAGGTGCTGATGCCAACATTAATCTTGGTGCTGGGGAAGCCGTTGCGCAACCAATGTTGGACTACGGAATCGACACTGAATGCGGGATCACGATCAGCCAAGGGGTAGAGAGGAGCGGCAATATCAGCCACCTTGGGGTTGCGTTCAGGGGTGTAGAAGTCAAAGGCAGCCAAATTGACAAAGTCCACGTAGCTGTTCAAGGCCGGGACATCAAAGAATTCTAAATTCAAAGAAAAATAAAATTACTTTTCAATTCTCCCTTTTTCAAAAAATAATTCCACTTCCAACTTACTCGACGAATTGACATTTGGCAAAACTGTGGCCGAGACCAAATAGTTATCGGGACGCAATTCATTTTTCAATTCACGCATCAAGGCGGTAAACTGTTCCTTGTGCATTTCCGAATCGGGATCAACATCAAAATCACCGGTGAAAGTCTTTTTAATACCCTTCCAGAAACCACCCAAACCGCTGTGTACCTTCTTGGGCTTGTTCTTGGGGAATTGATAGGCCATATCGACACCATCAAAGCCATAGGTCTTGACCAAAGCATAAACGGTGTTAATGAACCGTTGACGACCAATGGGATTTTCCAAAAGTTCCAAATATTTGTTAGGCAAGTCCTTGGCATCTTCGCCGGTCTCAATGTCACGATCACCACCAACGCTCAACATAACCTTAACATTGGGATATTTACGCTTTAGACGGGTAACGGTACGGTACAAACCCTTGCCCAAATCCAAATCAAGATTTTGATTCAAACTCATTGCCTTGAAGGAGTCACGTTCAATGCCGGCATAGCCGTAGATGATGTAGGTACAGAATTGGAAGGAGGGTTCCAAATCGTCAACGACCATTTTGGCAAGGCCTGGAAAATAGAAGGAAATATTAAATGTAGTAATTAAAAACAAAAAGAAAAAAAAAAGAAATAGATGTCACGCGTATCGGTATTTTGAAAGTTTATATCGCAAGGTAGCCTAAATGGGGTGTTCAAGCCCCCAAAAAACATTTTCGGATTAAGTTTTCTTGGAATCCGTTGATTTTAGGTATATATTGACTTTAGCAATATTTCTGATAACAATTTGAGGATAACTTTTTCGGAAATTTTAACACTCAAGCGAAACAAAAATTGGTCTTTTTGGTCCTTTTTTGAAAAAATGGCTAAAAACTTCCTTTAAACGGGATCGTAGCAAGTCAAAATATTCCACAGAATTATTTGTCCTGAAATTCTACTATAGGTCCTAGAAGACATCAAAAGTCTAAATCTTACCTAAAGGCCAGGAATTAAAAATTATTACAAACACATTTTAGGGTTAAAGCCGTGCTTCACACGAATTTAAGCAACATTTTCCTACAAAACATAATTTTAGAGGGATGATGTCAAAGCCGAAAATATTCTCCATTAAATTTCACTATATGTCACCGAACAAAAGAAATATCTAAAATCATTATATATCAAGAAAATACATACATCAATGTTGCCAAAGAAACGCGAAAATATTTCCAAAAATTCTGATCAATTTTAAAGTGGGCATTTTTCGAATTGCGGCCCCAAAGTAACATTAAACTTCGTTTTAGACAAACAGAGTCAAAAGAAGATATATTCTCCATCAAATTTCACTATAAGTCGCCAAGGAAATAAAATCTCCATTTCCATTAATTATCAAGAAAATATCTGTTTTAATTTTCCCTCCTTTTGGTACCTCCCCCACAAAATATGTCAACATTTTCAAAGAAAATAATTGACTGCCAGAAAGCGAAAGAATAATCCGATTTTGCTCCAACTTTGGAAATCCTAATATTTGCGAAAATGTACTGTACCGGTACACTCTATCAGTACCTCCACCACAAAGGGTCAGAATTTTGAATAATTATAACTCTTATTAAATTTGATGCAAGAGCCCGATTGCCTTCACATTACACACATCACAATATTTTTATTGTGCCAAGGTCTGCTGTGAAGATGGAATACATCGGCCCACTCCTTCTGGTACCTCCCCCACAGGGGGTCAAAATTATAAATGTTCATGAAATTCATAAAACGCGAAATTAACATATGATTCCATTCAGACTTGACACATCTTAATATTTCTATCAACTCAAGATTTTTTATAAAAATGGTAGAGATCGGACAATTCCTTCTGGTACCTCCCCCACAAAGGCTTGAAATTTTGAATAACCAAAAGGATCATAAAATCCGATATAAGCATCCGATTCTCTTCATATTTCACACATCTCAATATTTTTATTAAACCTAGGTCTGGTGTGAGAATGGGATATATCGGTCCACTCCCTCTGGTATCTCCCCCACAAGGGGTCAACATTTTGAATATCCGTGAAGCTCATAAAACACGAAGTTAACATCCGATTCTATTCAAACTTGACGTTTGACTTTGTTGCAATTTTTTTTTATCTCACCCTGTATATCATATACAGTGAAGGAGGTAACCAATATTGTTCAATCCACGAACGTCACAATTCTTATATCATATTTATTTAGGTCCGCCATGAAATGGGTAGTATTGGCCCATTCCTTCGGAACCTACTCCATAGATGGTCAACAATTTGAATAATCATAACAGAAGTCCAAAGTATATTTAAATAATCGAACATTGGTTGAGGGTATGCATGTGTCGGCAAACCAACAGGTACTTTTTAACTGATTTTGGTACAAGTTTAGTTCCTGTACAATTGCTCTCATAGGTTCTCGGTTTATAGAAGGTCTTTTCAGTGTTTTGTTTTCTAAAGAAATTATTTCAATGGTTTTTTCTATAGCAGATCCTTCAAAGTGTTCTCTTCTTAAGAAGACTGTTAAAAGTTGATTATTTTATTTTTTTCCTTTTTAAGAAGACCATTGCCTTATGCCTACGTTATACCTCTAATAGGTCTGATTTCCTGCAGAAATAAAGGCAGGTACATTTTAACTTGTTATACCCTCCACAATAGTATGGAGGGTATATTAAGTTTGTCATTCCGTTTGTAACCCCTCGAAATTCACATTCTAGACCCCTCCAAAGCAAATATATTCTTGATCAGCATAAAATTCTATGTCGATTTAGCAATGTCCATCCGTCTGTCCGTCTGTGGAAATCACTCTAGCTTCCGAACGAAATGAAGTGAGTTCATAAAAATTTACTCAAATGTTAATTATGTCTGCAGGACTTTTGGTATTGAAAGTGGGCCATGTAGGCCCACGTCTTTGTATAAGCCCCATATAAGGGCACCACCCGATATTCGGAATTTTGCTGATTTTAGCAACATTTTTTACAGGAATTGTTTCAAATTTCGAATTTGAAGTTCGTAAAGGATACTACAGCCTACTACAGCCTCCAGAAAATCGTCTATGCAGCTCCACGTCTTCGTACAGCCCCCATATATAGGTATCTCCCGATATTCGGTATTTTGATAATTTTAGCGACATTATTTACCGGAATTGTTTCATATTTCGCATTTGAAGTTCGTAATGGATACTACAGCCTATGACAGAAAATTGCCTGTGCAGGTCCACGTCTTCATATAGCCCCCATATAACGGTATCTCCCGATATTCGGTATTTTGATGATTTTAGCGACATTATTTACCGGAATTTTTTCAAAATTGGTATTTGAAGTTCGTAATGGATACTACAGCCTATGCCGGAAAATTGTCTATGCATGTCCACGTTTTATAACCCCCATGGTACCTCCCTATATTCAGTATTCTGATGCTTAAACATTATAAATAGATATTTGTTAAGTTTCGCATTTGAATATTCCAATAGCTTATGACAAAAGTTGCCTATGCAGGTCCACGTCGTCGTATAGACACTAATATACGGCTACATTCGGTAGTTTTAAGATTTTAACAGATATTTTAACGGATTTTATTATTTTTTTTTTTAATTGCCAAATTTGTACCAAATGGCGGAGGGTATTCAAAGAAATTTTAATACTCAAGCGAGCCAAAAAATTGGTCTTTTTGGTCCTTTTTTGAAAAAATGGCTAAAAACTTCCTTTAAACGGTATCGTAGGAAGTCAAAATATTCCACAGAATTATTTTTCCTGAAATTCTACTAAAGGTCCGAGAACTAACCTCAAGGTCAGGAACTAAAAATTATTACAAACACATTTTAGGGTTAAAGTCGTGCTTCAGACGAATTTAAGCAAAAATCTCCTAGAAAACATCAAAACAGCATTTTTTAACGGATTTTATTTTTTTGAAAATTGCGAATTTGTACCAAATGGCGGAGGGTATTTAAAGTTCGGTTCGGCCGGGCCGGGCCGGGTTTTTTTATTTGTTTTTTTTTTTCATTAGTACCTCATATGACCCCTTCTTTGACAAGTATTTTCCTAGGGTTTCAAATTATATACCCATATTGTTTTTATAGGTTTAGTATAAAATCCGATACGATATATCAAGTCAAATGACCGGATAACTGAATTTCTCACCCGAATAATAATTTCAAAATAATTCGAACACAGCTCCAAAAGCTCAACATGCCTTGGCTCTCCATGTTTCTAATGGCATTTTATGGATTTCCAATTACATTTCTATGAATTTCCGCTCATTATCTTCTTAGACTTCTTAGAAAATATGACTTCTTAGAAAATACAAGCCAATCTGCGACTCCCACATCACTCCAAATCATATGGCTTGCTCTCATTTTTTGATAAGTTTTGATTTTTTTTTTTTTTTTTTTCATTCTTGGAAAAGCCTCTCATATTTTGTTGTTAATCTTTTTAGAGCAATTCAAATCTAGAACACTCTATTAGACCCCAACTTAATGGCAGTTGACCCCCATTATCATTTTTTTCATAATACACTGGTCAACGAGATAATCCACTTAAGAGGGAGATTTATTTGGAACATGAATACTGACTTTTTATTTGAAGCAAAAAAATTAAGTTCCAAAATAAAACTCACGAGTTGTGGAGGAAATTAAACAAAAATTTGGGAAGGGCATTTGCATGACTGGCAGACCTCCGAATGCAAGCTGTAAATTGCAGTCAAGTGATTAAAAATAACAACGATGAGCGTTGTATATTTTGCTGGCAGATTTATAGCTTAAACACCGGATGAATTTGCAACACACACACACAAACCGAGTCAGCCAGCCAACCTTCCATTCCAGCCATTCCAAAACCACAGCTACGTAATGCAAATTTCTGAGAAAAAAGAAACATCTCAAAATTTAATATTTACCCCGCCACTTAGCATTGAAGTTAATTACAACAGCTCCTCAATTGCGAATTTAATTAAATGCCCGATTTCAATTAGCATCATTGCGTAATCTCCAAACGAAAATATTTATCATTTCATTTCAATTTTTTTTTTTGTAATTCCTTTTTCTTACCTTCCTTGACGAAACTGGCCGAATCATAGTAGCAAACCAATTGTTTGGGTGCTGGCTGGGTGGGCACATTGCCGGCCCATGTGCAGGCCAATAGCGAGGCCAAAATCACAATTGAAAATTGCATTTTGACAGATGTCAAGTTTCTACACTTTACCACAAACGGGTTTTAAAGAAAATGATCTGCTTTCCAAGAGGTTTCAACACAAACTGATCTGTGATCGTTGAATTTTTTGACATCGTTGGCATGGACGGACGCAAAAATAACAACCCAGAGACGGACATTGGAGAGTGCGAGAGATGAGATTAAACCGAACTGACACCCGTCGAAAGGTAAACAAACCAACAAACAAACACACAAAATAAAAACGAAAATCAACAACAATAACAATCGTTGTATTTTGCGGCTTGTGCGAAGGCCGCCATCGCCACCGTCACTTTGAGCAAAACCGAAATCAAAGTGGATTGACGCCTGGCTTGGCTTTGTGTTTGTGTTTGTTCTGCTGCTGTTGTTATCTTTCCATAATTTTCTATTGAACTCAATAGAGCGACACTAAACGTTGAAATCACCCGAAATCATTTCGTATGTTTGGGATGATCTCTCCGTGCTGTGTTATCTGTCTAGCATGGCTTCTTTAATTCGTTCTTTGTTTTTTTTTTTTTTCTTCTTATTTTGTCGATCATTTTGGGGATTTTTTCTATTTTTTGTCTCACATATTATGGGGAGTGGTGTGATAATTTATGGAAAAAGTAATCTCTATACATTACATTGTAATAAAGGGGAAATTGTTTGCTAAGTGAATGGCAGGGGAAACCATAATCTTGCAATTTGCCATGTTGCTAGCTCTTGGAGCCCTTTAAGGTTGATTTTTGTGAAAATTCGTACTAAAATTGTAATTTTGGGCCTAATGCCTATAGTTGTGGGACTAAAATGTTCAAAATTTATATGTAGATCTCCATTTATATAAGACATCAGATAATGTCAAGCTTTTGGAAATCTGTACTAAAAACGATACTTAAGGTACTAAAAATGTCTATTTGGACAAAAAATGTAGTTTTTTGGAGCTGGAATCTTCAAAAGTTGCAGATGGGTCACTATTGATGCGGATTATTAGATAAGGTTGGGGGTTTTTATAATTTAGTACTTAAAGGTAGTAATTATTGTATTTATTGTAACGAATTGAAAATGAGGAGAGCTACAATTCTTAAACTTTTCTTGGACTTACACATGCCACGGCTAGGGCTAGAATCTTGATGTTGTTCATAAAAGTAGCTGTTTAGATGGGGTTTTGTAAAAATACGGACAAAGAGGTACACAAAAGTAAAGAAAACTATACAGGTTGAGATAGAAAAAACTGCAACCAACTTCTAACTGCTGTCATTACTAAGCCACTCGTTCAACAGCTGTTAAAATTATTCCAGAGACAGTGCATTATACCCTACAAAACTATGTATTGGGGGTATTATAAGTTTGATTTGGCCAAAAATTATGTAACACCTCGAAATATTGGTTTCCCACATAGGAAAGTATATAGGGATCTTCCTATCTCGCCGAGCTGAGTTAATCTAGCTATGTATGTCCGTCCGTCCGTCTGTCCATATTTGTAATCAGGCTACAAATCGCAATTATGGCCCGATCCTCACGAAATTGAAAATGGAGGTGGGGTTATGGTCAAATTATAACCTTATTGCTTTTGGAGATGATCGCAGTTGCTCTATAGGTCACAATTATGAACCAATCGACGTGAAAATTTATATGGAGTTAGAGTTTAGGAGGCAGAAACCTACCAATTTGGGCGGCCATCAGACAATAATTAGCGGGTAAAATAGACCATAACTTTTATGTAAGAAAATGGGAAAATTTCCACTAAACCGCGAATATTTTCAACCCCAGCCAAATCACAAATGCATTAAAAGATCACTTCTGACCATTACAGTGATTCTAAAAGCCAAGAAATCGGATATATAGCAAAATAGGTACAATATTGAAGAATTGATCTTATTTATTCTGCTTATAAATCAAGAACCGCTGGGCCGATTTTCACAATTTCCATCAATTCGGAATGGTCCTTTGCCAGAAAATCTAAGAAAATCGCGGAAAAATATACCAATAAAAAATTGAATATTTTTTGTCACATTTTTTATCGCATGCGATTTTTTCAATTTGACTTACAATTTTGAATTGTAAATTTTCTAAATGTTTACACCCTTTAACACTACGTTTTGAGGGTATTATATGCGTGTCGCAATTATCGTCCGATCCTCACGAAATTTGGCATGGGGGTAGGGTCAGAATTAAAACCTATTGTTCTAAAGATGTACATTAAGAGGTGCAAATGGACTAGAAAAAATTATTTTTTTCTAATTTTGTAGTCGCTCTATAGGCCACAATTGAAACTAATCGACACGGAATTTCGCATCGGAAGAGAGTTAAGGACAGGGAAGAAGTCTAGCATTTTGGATGACCATTGAAATGCATTTAGCTGTAAAATGGACCACAACTTTCACAACTTTTGCCAAATTCTTCGGGCCAAAAAACTAAGGGTAACCTCTGGGCGGAGCTCTTTGACATTATTTCAAAAACAAAATCTTCCAAAATGGATTTGGATATAAGGGGACTTCGAACATATTGTAGTGTTGTAGGGTATCACATGGTCGGCACCGCACGACTATAGCCTTTGCTTACTTGTTATATTGTTCACAAGCGTACAAAAGCATTTTGGTGAGAGTTTTACAGAGAAAAAGTTATTTGTGATGGAATTCAAGCGTGACAGCGTGATTCCTTTATATTTGGCTGGAAAACCGCAAGTGGCTATCGTAAGAGCACTTCAGCAATTAAATGTGAATAAATCTTTTGAGTCTCGTATCATCGCTCGTTGCCGTGATACTGGTAGCGTAGCCCGAACGTCAAGGAAGTGGACGGAAGAAAACAGCAACATCAGCAGAAATGGTTCGAAAATTAAAGAAGCGACTTGATCGAAACCCGTATCGCAGTGGCCGAAAATGGCTCGTGAGCTGAACACATCGCAATATTCTATTCGGCAAATATTTAAAAATAAGCTCGGAGTCTAGCCATTGAAATTCCAAAAAGTGCAAGGACTTACACCGCAACAGAAAGAAAATAGACTCAAAAGAGCTAAAGAGTTGCCGAATTTAATTCTTTCCGATGAGAAAACATTCGTTGTCCAGCAGTTTACAAACAAACAAAATAATCGTGTTTACCAAAGAGGTCACCTGAAAATGTGCACCTTCGGTTGATCACCAGAAATCCAGCGCCGGCCATGGTGATGGTCTGGGCCGCCATAAAAGCCGATGGTCGCTCTCGACTCGTATTAATCGACCGTGGCATCAGAATAATTGCCGAATATTATCGCGAAAATATTCTGGAGGGTGTATAAAAGCCTTGGGCACGCGAACATTTTGTTCGCAGACCTTGGACATTCCAAAAGGACTCAGTACGCGCCACCCAAGAATGGTTACACTTCATTTCCAGCGCCACCATTTTCATAGCCACTTAAATCTCCATATACCAACCCATTGGACTATTGTGTCTGGAGTATTTTGGAAAGCAAGGTTGGCATTAAAAAATACCAAAGTGTCGATCACCTCAAGCAGGCGCTTTGCCGGGAATGGACCAAAATACCGCAGAGCAACATTCGGGCAGCGTCTGACGGTTTCATTGGCCGTTTGAAGGCCATAATTCGTGCCAAAGGTGACGAATTCGAACAAATCGAAACTTATTCCAAAATTTGATGCTATTTCCGACATTTTTATACCCTCCACCTTGGAAAGGAGGGTATATTAACTTTGTCATTCCGTTTGTAACATCCTTAAATATTCGTCGTAGACCCCATAAAGTATATATATTCATAATCAGCATAAAATTCTAAGTCGATTTAACGATGTCCGTCTGTCTGTCCGTCTGTCTGTTGAAATCACGATACAGCCCACATTATTTGACGTAGAGAGCAAAAATTTAGCAGAGCAATTGGTATTGTGTCTAGGATGGTTGGTATGAGATATATCGGTCCACGTTCTGGTATAGTCCCCATATAACGGTACCTCCCGATATTCGGTATTTTGATGATTTATGCCACATTATTTAACGGATTTGTCTGAAAATTGGTATTTGTAGGTCATAACGGGTCCCTGTATGTGTGGCAAAACATAGCATGTATAGGTCCACGTTTTGGTATAGCCTTCATATAATGGTATATATCGATATTCGATATTTTGATTATTTTTGCCACAGTTTTTAACGGATTTGTCTAAAAATTGGTATTTGTTGGTCATAATGAGTTCCAGCTCCGGTGGCGAAACATTGCATGTATGGGTCAAGGATTTGGTATAGCCCCCATGTAACGGTACCTCCCGATATTCGGTATTTTGATGGTTTTTGTAACATTTTTTCACTGATTTGTGTAAAAATTGGTATTTGTGAGTCATAATGGGTCCTAGTTCGTGTGGCCAAACACTGTAGGTATAGGTCCAGGTTTTGGTATAGTCCCCATATAACGGTAGCTCCCAATATTCGGTATTTTGATGATTTTTGACTGATTTTTTCACGAATTTCACTGAAAATTTGGTAGTTGTAGATGATAATGGGTCCCAGTTCGTGTGGCGAGTCATTGTAATTATAGGTCCACGTTTTGGTATAGCCCCCATATAACGGTACCTCCCGATATTCGGTAATTTGATGATTTTTGCCCCCTTTGTTCACGTATTTGTCTGAAAATTGGTATTTGTAGGTCATAATGGGTTCTAGCTCCGTTGGCGGAACCTTGCATGTGTAGGTCCACGATTTGGTAGAGCCCCCATATAACGGTAACTCCCGATATTCGGCATTTTAATGGTTTTTGCCACATTTCTTCTAATGTTTCCTTTACCCTAAGGTGGAGGGTATTAAAAGTTTGGCCCGGCCGAACTTAATGTTTTTTTACTTGTTTGCTTTCATTCAATAAAATTTAAAAAAAATGTGAAAACTGTGGCGTTTAACTTTGTTGCATTTTTTTATCCCACCCTTTAATTGTACCATTCCATTTTAGGTATTTTTTCAGTTGTTGACAATATTTTCCAACGGAATTAATTATAACTTCGTATTAAGGAATTTAAGGAAATAAATTGGGGTCTTCATTGGGATCATCAACTTTCATATTGGGAACAAATTATCGTATAGCCCCCATATAACGCTAATACCCATATCTGGTATTTTGCTAAAAAAAAAAAATAAAATTGGTCCACGTCTTCGAATTGACCCCATATAACAGTACTACCCCATACCAGGAGTTTTGAGGGTTTGACCATTTGTTTTCCATCAGAATCGGTTATAATTTGATATTTGAATGACTTGAAAGGAGATTTTTGTCTTGACTCAATATTCTATGACTTCTGACTACCGTTTGCATAAATTTGAGGAAAATTACCATTGCTTGTGTTCTGTATTTCTCTATACATTGGTACCTACACAGATTTCAAAACGAGTTTTATTATCAATTCATGTTTGACTACAAAAAGAATAAATTATTTGTTGTTGGTTTGGGATTTGAAATTGATTAATGTGACATCATTTGAATTGGATTGACAATTCAAAATATATATTTTTTTAAATAAAATGGAAATATAAGGTTAAAAAACTTCTCGACAAAGCCTCTGAGAAAAAATAGAAAATATTGGAATCTCTATTTAAGTTTGGTACCGAATTCAAATAAAGAGGGATATTATTTTAGAAAACAATTAAATTTTCAAAAAAAAAATTTTAAATATGCTTCCGATAAAAACAAGTTTCACCTTCACTTCATAGTGATTTCTCTTGATCTTTTGCCTATTTTCAGCCATTTAAAAATTAACACATTTTGTTAATTTAACACAATTTTGGCCAATCAATGACGTAGCCGAAAATCACGCTTAATAGCCTTTTAAACGATTACCGAGAATTCGTTAAGCCCCGGGGCTATTTAAAATAGTAAACTTGTGCCAGCCATAGCCAAATCAGCTTAACGAGGGTGTGGGACACAAAATTTAATTTTCAAGTATCTTCAAAAACATAACAACAACAACAACAACAACAGCAGCAAACTTGTGTATACAACTATACAAATCTCAAATCCACAGAGACTTGAAACCCGAAACAAACTCAAAAAAAAAAAAAAATAAATATTAAATTTTTGGTGGTGTTGTATAAATTTGCATAACCTCAAACAAAAACAGAAAATTGACAACAAATTCGTATCGCACCGTACGCCGCCAACGCCGACGCTAACAAGGCAAACAAATAAACCGCCACCGCCAACAATCAATTGCCAAACAATTGATAAAAATTCAAAAAATATTTAAATTTGTTTACAAAGTTTAGCGATGCTGCGGCTCGAGCTGTCATTTGTTATTGTTTTTGGTGTAAATCGAATTGCCTTCAACATTTGTCACCGGCAACAAAAACAAAAACAAAACTGTTCGATAATAAATTTAGGACAGCATAAAAACTGTCAATCAATTTTTATAGGAAAACAATATTTTTTTCTCGCAATCTCTTCCTCTCTTTCGGTTATGATAAAAGCTAAATAATTGCCTGGCATTATTTATCAAATGGTTGGAAAATGAAAATGAAAAAAATACACTTCATAATAGATTTATGTAAAAAAGACGCAACAATATTCAATTGCGGGAAATTGTAAGGCATTGAAATGTGGTCGATATTTTTTTTTAAGAGAGAGGAAATTATTTTATAAAATGAAAATTTTAAATAAAAAGACATGCAAAAGACCTGCAAAGTATAAAGGATGAGTGGCAGACTGGTTCAGCAAAGCACAAAGGAAACTGGTAGGGGTCGTATTTTTATACCCTCCACCATTCTATGGAGGGTATATTAACTTTGTCATTCCGTTTGTAACTCCTCGAAATACTCATGTCAGACCCAACAAGGTATACATATTCTTGATCGGCGTAAAATTCTAAGACGATTTAGCCATGTCCGTCTGTCTGTCCGTCTGTCTGTCTGTCTGTTGTAATCACGCTATCTTTCGAATGAATTGAGATAGATGGCTAAAATTTTGCACACATGTTTAGTATTCCAGTAGGCAGGTTAAGTTCGTAAATGGGCCATGTAGGTCCACGTTTTCATATAGCCCCCATATAACGGTACATCCCGATTTTCGGTATTTTAATGATTTTAACGACATTATTCACCGGAATTGTTTCAAATTTGGTATTTAAAGTTCGAAATGGATACTACACCCTAAGACAGAAAATTGTCTGTGCAAGTCCACGTCTTCATATAGCCTCCATATAACGGTACCTCCCGATATTCGGTATTTTAATGAATTTAGCGACATTATTCACCGGAATTGTTTCAAATTTGGTATTTGAAGTTCGATTTGGATACTTCACCCTAAGACAGAAAATTGTCTGTGCAGGTCCACATCTTCGTATAGCCCTTATATAACGGTACCCCCCTATATTCGGTATTTTGATGATTGTTGCGACATTATTCACTGGACTTGTTTCAAATTTGGTATTTGAAGTTCGAATTGAATACTACACCCTAAGACAGAAAATTATCTATGCTGGTTCAGGTCTTCGTATAGGGCCCATATATCAGTACATCCCTATATTCGGAATTTTGACGATTTTAGGTACAATACCCACCGAAATTGTTTGAGGTGTGGTATTTGAAGTTCGTAATGGATGCTACAGCCTGTGACAGAAAATTGTCTATGCAGGTCCAGGCCTTCGTACAGCTCCGATATAACGGTACCTCCCTATATACGATATTTTGATGATTTTAGCAACATTATTCACCGTTTATTTCAAGTTACGAATTTGAGTATGGTAATAGCTTATGACAAACAATGCCTATGTAGGCCTACATCGTATACACCTCAATATAATGCCTATATTTGGTATTTATTTAACAGAATGTTGTAATGATTTTATTTTCTGAAAATTTCCGAATTCGTTCCGAATGGTGGAGGGTATGCAAAGTTCGGCCCGGCCGAACATACTACTTTTTCACTTGTTAAATTTCACATTTGTATACCCTCCACCTTGGAATGGAGGGTATATTTACTTTGTCATTCCGTTTGTAACATCCCTAAATATTCGTCGTAGACCCCATAAAGTATATATATTCATAATTAGCATAAAATTCTAAGTCGATTTCACGATGTCCGTCTGTCTGCCTGTCTGTCGAAATCACGATACAGCCAACATTATTTGACGCAGAGTTTGTGTTTTAAGTCTTGTATTGAAAGTCAATGGCTGGTATTGAAAATCGTTTTGGTATAGCCGCCATGCAATGGTACCTCCCGATATTCGGTATCTTGATGGTATTTGTAGTTCGCAATGGGTTCTAGCTCCCGTGGTGGAACATAATATATATAGGTCAACCTTTTGGTACCTCCCAATATTCGGTGTCTTGATGATTTTTGCCACATTGTTGCACGGATTTGTCTAAAGATTGGTATTTGTAGGTCATAGTGGGTTCAAGCTCCGGTGGCAAAACATTGTATGTATAGGTCCATGTTTTTTGTATAGTCCTCATATAACGGTACCTCCCGATATTCTGCATATATATGATTTTTGCCACATTTTCCCATGGATCTGTCCAAAAATTGCCAGAACATGGAATATTTATGTCCACGTTTTCCTCGGTATTTTGGTAATGCCACATTCACCCACGAAATCGTGATTTCGGTTATTTAGGGGTCTGAAACTCAGTTCTTTTGAGTAAAATGTAGGTCACTATTAATATGGATCCTTCGTTGGGTTGGTGTTTTTGGAAATTCGTACTAAAAAGTACTTACAACTGTGTTCTGAGACTAAAATATTGTACTTATACAGGGTGAGATAAAAAAACTGCAACCAAGTCATACGCCATAATTTTTACATATATATTTTTTTTAAATTTTATTGAATGAAAACAAAAAATGTCGGAAATAGCATCAAATTTTAGAATAAGTTTCGATTTGTTCGAATTGGTCACCTTTGGCACGAATTATGGCCTTCAAAGGGCCAATGAAACTGTCACACACTGCCCGAATGTTGCTCTGCGGTATTTTTTATTTTTTTATTTTTTAGTGCCAACCTTGCTTTCCAAAATACTCCAGACACAATAGTCCAACGGATTGGTATTTGGAGATTTTGGTGGCCATTGTGCGCTGGAAATGAAGCGAGGAACCTCATTTTGTAACCATTCTTGGGTGGCGCATGCTGAATGCGATGGTGCTGAGTCCTGTTGGAATGTCTAAAGTCTGCGGCGAAAATGTGTGCGTGCCCAAGGCTTTAATTCGGCATTATTCTGATACCACGTTCGATTAATACGAGCGAAGAGCGACCATCGGCTGATATGGCGGCCCACACCATCACCATGGCCGGCGCTGGAATTCTGGTTGTCAACCGAAGGTGCACATTTTCAGGTGACCTCTTTGGCAAACACGATTATTTTGTTTGTTTACAAACTGCTGAACAACGAATGTTTTCCCATCGGAAAAAACCAAATTCGGCAGTTCCCAACTTTCGGACAAGCGAAGGAACTCTTTAGATCTTTTGAGTCTATTTTCTTTCCGTTGCGGTGTAAGTTCTTGCACTTTTTGGAATTTCAGTGGCTTTACCAAGAGCTCACCTTTTCAATATCTGCAGAATGGAATATTGCGATATGTTCAGCTCACGAGCCATTCTTCGGCCACTGAGACGCGGGTTTCGATTAAGTCGCTTCTTTACTTTTCGAACCATTTCTGCTGATGTTGCTGTTTTCTTCCGTCCACTTCATTGACGTTAGGCTACGTTACCAGTATCACGGTAACGAGCGATGGTACGAGACACCAATGATTTATTCACATTTAAATGCTGGGGTGCTCTAACGATAGCCACTTGTGGTTTTCCAGCCAAATATAAAGAAATCACTCTATCACGCTTGAATTCCATCACGAATAATTTTTTTTCTGGAAAATTCTCACCAAAATGCTTTTGTACGCTTGTACACAATATAATGGGCTGTCACTGTTTTAACGTCTGTCGGACGAGTGGCTTAAAAATGACAGCAGTCTGAAGTTGATTGCAGTTTTTTCATCTCACCCTGTAGAAGGGTTTTTTAGAAGACTTGTCTCATAGAGAAGACTTTTCAAATATCTCTTCTCCTATTTCTCTCCTTTTCAAGGTCTAATCTTCGAGACTTTTGAGAGGTCTTTTAAAGGAGGAAGACCTATTAAAGGCTAGTTCTACTATAGCAGACTTTTAAATGTCTTCTTCCATTGAAACCCATTTATAGATCTTCTTTACTATAGAAGACCTCTCAAGGGTCTACTCTCCGATAGAAGATTATTCAAAAGTTATCTCCCCTATAAAAGACCTCCCAAAGGTCTTTTCTTCCATTGACGACCTTCAAAGGCCAGAATTTATTACAGCAGAATTTTCAACCATTTCTGTTCTATAGAGACCTTTAAAATGTCTACTTTCCAATAAATTACCTGCTAAAGGTCCTCGCTAATGTAGTAGTTTTTCAAAGGTTTTTTTCTATAGGCTATTTCTACTATAGCAGACTTTCAAATGTCTTCTTCCATTAAAAACCATTTACAGATCTGATTTTCTATAGAAGACCTTTCAAAGGCCTACTCTCCGATAGAAGATTATTCAAAATTTATATTCCCCATAAAAGACCTCCCAATGGTCTTTTCTTCCATAGACGACCTTTAAAGGCCAACATTTTCTATAGCAGAATTTTCAACTTTTTCTGTTCTATAGAGACCTTTAAAATGTCTACTTTCCAATAAATGGCCAATAAATGTTCCTCGCTAATGTAGTAGTTTTTCAAAGGTTTTTTTTTTTGCTATGGAAGACCTTTCAAAGGTATTCTTCAATTAAAAACTTTTACGGTTTCTTTTTCTATAGAAGAACTTTCAAAGTCTTCCTTTCTTTAAACTATCTTTCCGAGGTCATCCTCTCTATAGATAAGTTTTCAAAAGTCTTCTCCCCTATAAAATACTTTTTCAGTTTCCTTTCTAAAGAAAACCTTAAAAGGTATTATATCCTTTAGAAGATCTTTTCAAAGATATTCTTTTCTAAAGAAAACCTTTCAAGCATATTTTTGTCTTTGAGAAATCCCATAAAGGATTTTCACTTTGAAAAGACTTTCAATGGAACTTATCTTATATGCACGATCTCTCCAAGGTCTTCTCTGTAATGGGAGACCTCTCTTGTACGATTCATCTATTTTGTGAAAGACCTTTCAATATAGAAGATCTATCCATGAACCTCTCTTCTCTCCTTTAAAAGGAATTTTCCTTAAAAAAAAAACTTTTTAACGGTTTCCTCTTTTATAGAAGTGTTTTCAAGGCATTCTCCCTATAAAAGACCTTTCGCCGATTTTGAAGTTCATCTTCGGAAGACCTCTTCAAATGTGTTAGCTTCTTTCGTTTTTTTATACCCTCCACCATACTATGGAGGGTGTATTAACTTTGTCATTCAGTTTGTAACTCCTCGAAATACTCATGTCAGACCCAACAAAATATTCTTGATCAGCGTAAAATTCTAAGTCAATTTAGCGATGTCCACGTGTTTATTTTTCCAGTAGACAGGTTAAGTTCGTAAATGAGCCATGTAGTTTTCATATATAAGTACCTCCCGATATTCGGTATTTTGATGCATTTAGCGACATTATTCACCGGAATTGTTTCAAATTTGGTATTTGAAGTTCGAAATGGATACTACAGCCTAAGACAGAAAATTGTCTGTGCAGGTCCACGTCTTCGTATAGCCCCCATATAACGGTACCTCCCGATATTCGGTATTTGGATGATTATAGCGACGTTATTCACCGGAATTGTTTCAAATTTGGTATTTGAAGTTCGAAATGGATAATACAGCCTAAGACAGAAAATTATTTGTGCAGGTCCCCGTCTTCGTATAGACCTCATATAACGGTACCTCCCAAAATTCGGAATTTTGATGATTTTAGCGTCATTTTTTAACGGAATTATTTCAAATTAAGTATTTAGAGTTCGTAATGGAAACTACAGTTTGTGACAGAAAATTGTCTATGCAGGTCCAGGTTTTCGTATAGGCCCCATATATCAGTAACTCCCCATATTCGGTAGGTACAATACCCACCGAAATTGTTTGAGATGTCGTATTTGACGTTCGTAATGGATGCTATAGCCTTTGACAGAAAAGTGTCTATGCTGGTCCAGGACTTCGCACAGCTCCGATATAAAGGTACCTCCCTATATGCGATATTTTGATGATTTTAGCTACATTATTCACCGTTTATTTCAAGTTTCGAATTTTTTAGGTCCACGTCGTATAGACCCCAATAAAACGGCTATGTTCGGTATTTTTAAAATTTGAACAGAATTTTTTAAGGATTCTATTTTTTGAAAATTTCCAAATTCGTTCCAAATGGTGGAGGGTACTCAAAGTTCGGCCCGTCCGAACTTACTTAACTTGTTTTTTTTCTTCTCAAGAAAACCTTTTAAGCGTATTCTTGTCTAAAAAAAGTCGTACAAAAGGTTTTCAATTTTATAAAAGTCTTTAAATTAAAGACGTTCTTCTTTGTAATGGAAAATATCTTGTGAGTCCTTCCGGGTCTTCTATTCCTTGAACGGCCATTCAATATAGGATATCTTTCCAACGACCTCTCTTCTATGAAAGATTGTTGAAATGTCTATTCATGAAAAGACATTTTAAATTCCTTCCATTTGAGAAAGGCCTTCTTTCAATGGTCTTCCCTTTTTTAGAAGATCATTCAAAATTCTTCTTTTTATAGAAATTCTGCTAAAAAAACTTAAATCCTATTTCCCCAAATTGTTTTCTCCTTGCACAGAATGCAATATCGGAATTTCATCAAACCAATCTATTGATCCAACATTTCAAACTCGATTTCAAAATAAATACCATTTAAAAAAACTATGGTTAGTGATTTCATTGATCACACACACACACCCTCATCCTACCCACCCTCTGTGGCCCCTTATTGATTTCCCCCCTAGTTTGAATTTCCGTTACAAAAACCAGAAAAATGTTATTCGAATTTATTTATTTCAAGCATTCTCATCGAAGCTTAAAAATGCCCTGCATTTTTAACTAAAAACCTCACAACTCGAAACGCTTAACCATGATACGATTACATGGATCCATGGCTCTGCTGTGCTGGGGTTATTTGCAATGCCAATGTTGTTTGGGGTTGGTGTTGGTATTGCTGTTGCTGTAGTATTTCCTTTCAAAAATTTAAATAAATCCTCGAACCAAAAATAACAACAACAACAACAACAAAAATGGTTGAGTGAATTTTTATATATAAATCAAATAGAACAACAAATAATATAAACAACAACAACATCACTGGTAAGCAAAAGCCATCTACAACAAATTCCTATTCTATTCACAGCTCTCTCTCTCTCTCTCTCTCTCTCTCTCTCTCTCTGTGTTCAATGTATGTGGAGATTTTGCTGTGCTTTTCTCTGCAACCTCTATTCAAACATTTCCATTCAAATTTGAGAATTTGGCAGATTATTATTTTTTTCGTATTCGAGTTTATTTGGCCATTTCCATGGAGGGGTATCCATGGTTAAATGTTGAGCTTTTACGATATATAAAATATTGTTTTTATTTAGTTTTGTTTGAAATATTTTATTTAATTCCATTTTTTGGTTTTGCATTTCGCTTGCCTTTGCTCATATCCATCCATTCAATAGAATTTGTTGTTATTGCCCACGGCCGGGGTATTTCAAATGAAAATTCTATTATTTCGAGATTTATTCACTAAATGAAAAATCCAACAAAAAAAGTGAAATAAAAAAAAACCACCACCACAATATGAATGACTTTCAACGAAAATGTACAATTTAAATGAAAATATTTTTCAAACATGCTGTGAATAATTCCTGGAGTTGGGTGTTGAAAAAAAATGCTTGCTTTCAAAAATGTAGAATGTATGTCCAACGGCCATTTTGGCTTTTTGTTGGATTTACACTACATCCACAAACGAATTAGGTCAAATTGGGGCTAGGCAAAAAAAAAAGAAACTCGAAGCAACCGAAGGTGCTTTGAAAAAATGAAGCATTTTTTCGTAAAAGATGAGGGCTATCATGGCTCTTTGTAGTCTTTGTGTTCTTTATGACAAATGAGTGTTGCTTTTGAAGAGCATTCATCAGATAATCAAACTTATTCCAGTATTCGGATAAATCGTACTTATATAGCTTCAGGGTTTTAATCCGTATAAATAAAAGTTTAATTCTGGGAAATCTTATAGTATTATCCCTTGACGATAAGACTAGTTTGCACATCATGTTACAGTCATATGTAGAGTGACATTTTTACATTTTATAGCATACTTTTGGGCACTTTTTTATACCATCCACCATAGTATGGAGGGTATATTAAGTTTGTCATTCCGTTTGTAATACCTCGAAATATACATTTTAAACCCCACAAAGTATATATATTCTTGATCAGCATAAAAATCTATGACGATTTAGCGATGTCCGTCTGTCTGTCCTTCTGTAAAAATAACTCCAGCTTTCGAACGAAATGAAGTAAATTGATAAAATTTTACTCAAATGTGTATTATATCTGCAGGACTTTTGGTATTGAAAATGGGCCATGTAGGTCCACGTCTTCGTATAGCCCCCATATAACGGTACCTCCCGATATTCGGTATTTTGATGATTTTAGCGACATTATTTACCAGAATTATTTCAAATTTGGTATTTGAAGTTCGTAATGGATGCTACAGCCTATGACAGGAGATTGTCTGTGCAGGTTCACGTCTTCGTAGAGCCCCCATACAACGGTACTTCCCTATATTCGGCATTTTGATGATTTTAGCCACATTATTCACCGATTTTGTTAAGTTTCGCATTTGAATATTTGAATGGCTTATGACAAAAATTACCTATGCAGGTCCATGTCGTCGTACAGACTATAACATTACAGCTACGTTCGGTTTTTAAGATTTTAACAGAATTTTTAACGGATTTTATTGTTTTTGAGAATTGCCAAATTCGTATCAAATTCTGGAGGTCTAGGTCTCTCTCTGGCTACAGGCCTCTTTCTCTCAAGAGAGAGTTATTGATAATTTTTTTTCCAAGCTCTATTAGGCGTGGATTTTTTAAAAAAAATATTTTTCCAAAGCTCCAATAAGCGTGGAGTTTTTAAAAAAATATTTTTTCCAAAGCTCCATTAGACGTGAATTTTTTAAAAATGTTTCTTCCAAAGCTTCATTAGGCGCGGATTTTAAAAAAATATATTTTTTCCTAAGCTCCATTAGACGTGGATTTTTTAAAGAAAAATTTTTTGCAAAGCTCCATTAGGCATTGATTTTTAAAGACTGGTTTTTTCAAAGCTCCATTAAGCTTGGATTGTTTAAAAAATATTTTTCCGAAGCTCCATTAGGCGTGGATTTTTAAAAAAATATTTTTTCCAAAGCTCCATTAGGCGTGAATTTTTTAAAAATGTTTTTTCCAGAGCTCCATTAGGAGTCGATTTTTTAAAAAATATTATTCCAAAGCTCCATTAGGCGTGGATTTTAAAAAAAAATATTTTTCCAAAGCTCCATTAGGCGTGGATTTTTTAAAAAATATTTTTCCAAAGCTTCATTAGCCGTGATTTTTTAAAAAATATTCAATCCAAAGTTCCATTAGCCGTGAATTTTTTAAAAAATATTTTTCCAAAGCTTCATTAGGCCATTAGGCGTGGATTTTTTAAAAAATATTTTTCCAAAGCTTCATTAGGCCATTAGGCGTGGATTTTTTAAAAAATATTTTTCCAAAGCTTCATTAGCCGTGATTTTTTTAAAAAATATTTTTCCAAAGCTCCATTAGGCGTGGATTTTTAAAAAAATATTTTTTCAAAGCTCCATTAGGCGTGGATTTTTAAAAAAATATTTTTTCAAAGCTCCATTAGGCGTGGATTTTTAAAAAAATATTTTTCCAAAGCTCCATTAGGCGTCCATTTTTTAAAAAAATATTTTTCCAAAGCTCTGGTACCTCCCTCACAAAAGTCAAAATTTTGAATACCGTGAAGCTCATAAAACGCGAAATTAACATCTGATTCTATTCAGACTTGTCACATCTCATCATATTTATCAACACAAGATATGTTATAAAGATGGTAGATATCGGAATATTTCTTCTGATACCTCCCCCACAAAAAATCGTTGTTTTGAGTAACAAAAAAATTCAGCCTGTGATTAAGTGTTTATTACTTCCTCTTTTTGGTCTCTATAATGACTTTGTCTTTCCCTATAACCTTTGACCCATTATTGCAAATATTACTAATTTATCTTCAATTTTTTTAATAAATGTAATTTTCTATTTTTTTTTCAGGTAAATTCTTGGTTATAAAAATATTTGAATGGATAAGGTAACGAATTTCTTTAGATTTGCCTAAAACTAGTCAAACCAATTGAAACGTCTTAAATTTGCCGATGATAATTTTTGAAGCATCCACTGAGGATATGCCAAAACCTCTTAAAATATCTGACATGATTCTACAAATCTATGATATGGGCCTGAAAAAAACTGGACTTGATATATGGGCCTGTTAACAAAGATCCCAACTTTTCTCAAAAATACAACACGTTTCGTGGTTGCAGGATATCATCGTTTCGCTCTCCGGCTTTAACTTTCCACCTCCCAGATATTAATTAGCATTTTATTGTGAATTGTAATTAAAAATTTTCCAACATTGTTGTTGCAAAATGGTCATGCTTATCCCTTTATTGTTGTTTTTATAAAAACAACAATAAAGGGATAAGCCTGACCATTTTGCAACAACAAAATACTACGGTATCCCGAACAAACAAGCCACACTGTTCTATTTTCCAACATTTCTAGGAAACCATATCCTTTAATTCCAATCAAACAATTCAAGTTACACTTATCCTATCCTACTGCTGGTGGAACACAATAATACGCCAACAGAATAATCTTCCAGCTAACAGGCATAACAATTGAATGAGCCTTTCAATTGATTTATGACTAATGGAGTTTTGTAATATCCTCTGGCCTTAAGGCAAAGCCATTTGTAGTATGGCCGATAAAGTCGATTGTCATTTGGTTCTGTAGAAGACACCTACAACCAACCGTACATATGTAGATGGCAAATCCCCTTAAATAATATTCCATTAAATGGCATTAGTTGGGAACGTGTGGGCCTAGATGGGATGACAAGTTTTTCTCACCCATCTAAATACATGAACACACCGAAGACAACTTGGATGAGAGATACTAATACTTGCCTTTATAAAAGAGAGTACCCACAATGACACAGAACTGGATGAGCCCATAAGAGAGATAATGGTGATAACAGTTATGCTTGATATCACGACAATAACTAGGATGATTATAGTAATTATTCCTAATGATTATGACCACAAAGGCAGTCAGTCAGGCAGTCGGTCGGTCGGTTGGTTGGTCGTTCGAACATTACATGTTGGAAATCATCCTCATCTACACCAACCATCATAGTTTCCATCATTGACAATGTTGGTGTGCGAAGGACTAAAGATCCTCCATTAGTAGTTTGAAGCATTTAATAATGGCAATAATAACCATTTTCTTGTTGAATATATTCTAAATAGGCAGATAAATTGCTTGGAATACTTTTCTGGTCTTGGAGGGAAAGCTTAGTGTAGGGGAAATCATGTTGACAAAGAAGAACAGGTGGGATAAAGTAAAAATTACAAAACAGTGGCAAGAGATATTTTTTCCAAAGCTCCATTAGGTGTGGATTTTTTAAAAAATAATTTTTCCAAAGCTCCATTAGGTGTGGATTTTTTAAAAAAATATTTGTCCAAAGCTCCATTAGGTGTGGATTTTTTAAAAAATAATTTTTCCAAAGCTCCATTAGGTGTGGATTTTTTAAAAAAATAATTTTTCCAAAGCTCCATTAGGTGTGGACTTTTTAAAAAAATGTTTTTTCCAAAAGCTCCATGACGCGTGGATTTTTTAAAAAATATTTTTTCCAACAATCCATTAGGCGTGGATTTTTTAAAAAATATTTTTTCCAAAGCTCCATTAGGCATGGTTTTATTAAAAAATATTTTTTTCAAAGCTCCATTAGGCGTGGATTTTTTAAAAAAATATTTTTTCCAAAGCTCTATTAGGCGTGGATTTTTTAAAAATATTTTTTCCAAAGCTCTATTATGCGTGGATTTTTTAAAATATAGTTTTTCAAAGCTCCATTTTTTTCAAAGCTCATATTTTTTCCAAAGCTCCATTAGGCGTGGATTTGTTAAAGAATATTTTTTCCAAAGCTCCACTAGGCGTGGAATTTTTTAAAGAATTTGTTTCCAAAGCTCCATTAGGCTTGGATTTTTAAAGAATATTTTTTCCAAAGCTCCATTAGACGTGGATTTTTTAAAAAATATTTTTTCCAAAGCTCCATTAGACGTGGATTTTTTAAAAAATATTTTTTCCAAAGCTTAGGCGTGGATTTTTTTAAAAAATTATTTTTCCAAAGCTCCATTAGGCGTGGATTTTTTAAAAAAATATTTTTCCAAAGCTCCATTAGGCGTGGATTTTTTAAAAAATATTTTTTTCCAAAGCTCCATTAGGCGTGGATTTTTTAAAAAATATTTTTTTCCAAAGCTCCATTAGGCGTGGATTTTTTAAAAACTAATTTTTCCAACAATCCATTAGGCGTGGATTTTAAAAAAAATATTTTTCCCAAAGCTCCATTAGGCGTGGATTTTTTAAAAGAATATTTTTTCCAAAGCTCCATTAGGCGTGGATTTTTTAAAAAATATTTTTTCCAAAGCTCCATTAGGCGTGGATTTTTTAAAAAACATTTTTTTCAAAGCTCCATTAGGCGTGAATTTTTTAAAAATTATTTTTTTCGAAGCCTTATTAGGCGTGGATTTTTTAAAAAACATTTTTTTCAAAGCTCCATTAGGCGTGAATTTTTTAAAAATTATTTTTTTCGAAGCCTTATTAGGCTTGGATTTTTTAAAAAATATTTTTTCCAAAGCTCCATTAGGCGTGGATTTTTTAAAAAATATTTTTTCCAAAAGCTTCATTAGGCGTGGATTTTTTCAAAAATATTTTTTTCCAAAAGCTTCATTAGGCGTGGATTTTTTAAAAAAATATTTTTTCCAAAAGCTTCATTAGGCGTTAATTTTTTTAAAAAATATTTTTTCCAAAGCTCCATTAGGTGTAGATTTTTTAAAAAATATTTTGTCCAAACTCTATTAAGAGTGGATTTTTTAAAAAACATTTTTTCCAAACTCTTTTAAGAGTGGATTTTTTAAAAAATATTTTTTCCCAAAGCTCCATTAGGCGTGGATTTTTTATAAATTATTTTCTCCAAAGCTCCATTAGGCGTGGGTTTTTTAAAAAAAATTTTCCAAAGCTCCATTAGGCGTGGGTTTTTTAAAAAATATTTTTCCAAAGCTCCATTAGGCGGGGATTTAAAAAAAAATTTCCAAAGCTCCATTAGACGTGGATTTTTTAAAAAATATTTTTTCCAAAGCTCCGTTAGGCGTGGATTTTTTAAAAAATATTTTTTCCAAAGATCCATTAGGCGTGGATTTTTTAAAAAATATTTTTTCCAGAGCTCCATTAGGCGGGGATTTAAAAAAAAATTTCCAAAGCTCCATTAGACGTGGATTTTTTAAAAAATATTTTTTCCAAAGCTCCGTTAGGCGTGGATTTTTTAAAAAATATTTTTTCCAAAGATCCATTAGGCGTGGATTTTTTAAAAAATATTTTTTCCAAAGCTCCATTAGGCGTGGATTTTTAAAAAAATATTTTTTCCAAAGCTCCATTAGGCGTGGATTTTTAAAAAAATATTTTTTCCAAAGCTTCATTAGGCGTGGATTTTTAAAAAAATATTTTTTCCAAACCTCCATTAGGTGTGGATTAATTGCTCTCTTTATCTTCCTCTCTTTACATACATATAGAATTCTAGTTTTATGGATAAAGTTATTAAAATGTAGAAGTCGATTTTTTATGAATTCTCTTTTTCTATTCTATATTGCTGATTTTTTACAACTTTTCCCTTTATTTTTCCTTCAGTTTTCAATTTTTCATTTCTCATAATCTTTTTCCCCCACATTTTCTATTCTCCATACCTCATGTCTAATGTACCGAGAATAACATTTAATGTTACTGAATAATACAACAACAATAATATTAAAAGTTTTCCATACACCTTAAAGTAGAAAGAGAGAGAGGGGGGGAGTGAGAGAGAAAAGTCATTTCCAAAGAAAAGAAATGAAAAAGATTGAACTGAACTCATAATCAGACACCGTAACATTAAAGCTTTTAAATGTGAATTGATGGCGGTAATGCCATCGTCATCATCCTCCTTGTCTTCGTCATCATAGCCATTGTAAAATGCAAAGGAAGAAGAAAAGGGAAAAAGGAATCAAGAATATCCTTAAGACTAAGGAACGGTTTTAAATTTTTAATGGAAGAAAATATTTTTCTTGTTTCTTTTTCTACTTGGCAGTGCATCCATCCATCTATTCAGCTATCCATCCATCAATGCCATTAACGTTGCAGAGCGAATTACGTACACACACACACATTTGCATATGGAAAAAGCTCGAAAGGCATGTGAGGGATAGGTGGTGGGGGGTTGATGTGGCCATTTGCCAATTGAGTCGATTTAAATATCCGCCGAAATGCAAATATGTAAGAAAGAACGAAAGGAAATCGTTAAGAATCCATTAACTGATACCTGGTAAATGTCCAGTAAGAATAACGTTTTGGGTGAAAGTCGACTTTACCTATAGATATACATGCATATAGACATACATACGTGCAGATAGCATGTTTGTAGCATGCTTTCAATCTGCTGATTGCATTTCGGAGAAATTTATTTCGCAACATTTCAGGAACAACAGAGTTTGTGTTATTTTTAATTCAAAGTTTACTGAC
Organism: Musca domestica; assembly: GCF_030504385.1. Taxonomy (NCBI): domain Eukaryota; kingdom Metazoa; phylum Arthropoda; class Insecta; order Diptera; family Muscidae; genus Musca; species Musca domestica. The sequence continues at coordinate 8,601,811 of NW_026712321.1, read as the reverse complement.
TTCAAAAGTTAATTTTATTTGTCAAATTATTCCAAATTTTTTTTTAAGAAAATATTGATGTTTGAAATTCAGAGACTATAAGTGCCACAATTGATTTTTTAGTAACTAAATCTTCAGGTGCAAAACAAAATCAATTGTCATACATATAGTCTCCAGTTTTCCAACATCAATATTTTTTTTTTGAAAATCTTTGATTTATTTTTTTTTTTGTTCTACTGAGAGACGAGAGAGAGAGAGAGCGAGAGACCTTCTTACTCTCCCTTGTATAGAATTGCAAAGGAAAAGTAACATATGTGATAGGTGACTATGTGTGATAGGCTATGCTTTTGGAAATTCGTACTAAAAGGGTACGAAAAGTACTAAAATGTACTAAAAATTTAATACTTTGTATGAGCTAGAATTCTGAAATTTTTGAATCAGAGTCACTGATGGAGTGCAGGGTAGATGTATCAGAGGGATTTTGGAAATTCGAACTTGAAGGTTACGAAAAGTTCTAAAATGGTATAAAACTTCTAAAACGGTACCATTTGAGTACGAAAAGTACTACAAACTTAATACTTTGTATGATATAGAACTCTGAAATTTGGAATGATAGCCACTGATGGAGTGCAGGATAGATGTACCAAAGGATTATTGGAAATTCGTACTTTAAAGTTAAGAAAAGTTCCAAAAATAGTACTAAACTTGAAAAATGGTATCATTTGATATAATGTAAACGAATAGAGCTAACAACTTGGAATTTTGGTATAAAAATCAAGGTTGGAATGTAAGTTTGATACACGAAGGTGTTTTTGGAAATGTGTACTAATTGTCCGAACTGTACTAAATGGTACTAAATTTGAAACAGTTTGTTGTAGGGTGAACGGATGAAGCTGAAATTTTGAAATTTTATATTGGGGTCCCTGTAGGTGGTTAGTTTTGGGATAAAGAGGTGGTTTTGGAAATGTGTACGGCATGTGCACGAAAAGTACTAAATAGTACTAAATTTGGCACAATTTGTTATTGGGTGCACAAATGGTGCTTGAAATCTGAAATTTGGTATTAAGGTCTTTTTTTATATGTGTGACCTGGGCAATGGAGATGTCAAGATTAAATATATAATTGTACTAAAGTACTAAATGGTACTAAATTTGGTATTAGGTGAAGGGATAGGACTGAAATCATCAAATTCAATATTGAGGTCTCTGTTGGTATCGGGAATTGATATTTGAAGGTGGTTTTGGAAATGTGTACTTTAATTGTACGAAAAGTACTAAATGGTAATATTTTGGGGATTGGGTAAAGGGATGCGGATAAAATTCTAATATTTGATATTTACATTACGGATAGTATCTGTGTTTGAGATTTGTTGGTGGTTCTGGAAATGTGTACTATAATTGTGCGAAAGGTACCAAATTGTACTTGGTATTGATGAAGAAATAGAGCTGAAATCCTGAAATTTGATATTGAAGTCAGTTGGTATCTTGAATTGAGAAATGGAGATGGTTCTGGAAATGTGTACTGTAATTGTACGAAAAGTACTAAATAGTACTAAATTTGGTATTGCGTGAAGAGATAGAGCTAGAATCGACTAATTTGAAGTGCTTGAAATCTTAAATTTGGTATTAGGGTCCTGTTCATGTGTAGCCTCGACATATGAAGGTGCTTTCGGACATGTGTACTATAATTGTACGAAAAGTACTAAATAAGGCTGAAATTGATATTGCTTGAATTAATAGAGATAAAATTTTGAAATTTGATATTTAAATAAACGTTGGTATCTGAGGTTGATATATGGAGGTGGTTTTGGAAATGTGTATTACAATTGTACGAAAAGTACTAAATAATACTGAATTTGGTATTAGTTGAAGAGATAGAGCTGAATTTCTGAAATTTGATGTTGAGGTCTCTGTTGGTATCTGGAATTTATATTTATATATGGTTTTGGAAATGTATACTATAATTGTACGAAAAGTACTAAATAGTACTTAATTCGGTATTGGCTGAAGGGATAGAGATAGAATTCTGAAATTTGATATTTCGATAATTGTTTGTATCTAAGGTTGAGATTTGGAGGTGGAGATGGGAATGCGTACTATTGATGTACGAAAGGAACTCAATAGTACTAAATTGGGTATTGGCTGAAGGAATAGGGGTGAAATCCTGAAATTTCATATAGATGTCGCTGTTGACGTCAGTGGATAAGATATGGAGGTATCTTGAATTGAGAAATGGAGATGGCTCTGGAAATGTGTACTGTAATTGTACGAAAAGTACTAAATGGTTCTAAATTTGGTATTGCTTGTATGAATGAATGAAGAGATAAAATCCGGAAATTTGATATCTAGATAACTGTTGGTATCGAAGGTTGAGATTTGAAGGTTGGGTTGGAAATGCGTACTATTGTTGTACGAAAGTACTAAATAGTACTAAATGTGGTATTGTATGAAAGGATAGAGATAAAATTCAGAAATCTGAGATCTAGATCAGTGATGGTATAAGTGTTTTAGATTTTACGGTGGTTTGGAAATGAGTGCTATAATTGTACGAAAGTACTAAATAGTACTGAATTTGGTATTAGTTGAAGGGATAGAGATAAAATTCTGAAATTTGATATTAAGATAACTGTTGGTATCTGAGGTTGAAGTTGAGGTTTGGAGGTGGGGTTGAGAATGCGCACTATTTTGCACGAAAGGAACCTAATGGTACCAAATTGGGTATTGGGTGAAGAAATAGGCCTGAAATCCTTAAATTTGATTTGAGATGTCTGTTGTTATCTGGAATTGAGATATGGAGGTGACTTTGAAAATGTGTACTAAAATTGTACGAAAAGTGCTAAATTGTACTAAATTCTGGTATTGGGTAAAGGGATAGAGGTAAAATTCTGAAATTTGATATTTAGATAACTGTTGGTATTTGAGTTTGAGATTTGGAGTTAGGGTTAAAATGCATACTACAATTGTACGAAATGTACTAAATAGTACTAAATTTCATATTGGGTGTAAGGATCCAGCTAAAATCCTGAAATTTTATGTAGATGTCACAGTTGGTGTCTGTCGTTAAGATATGGAGGTGGTTTCGGATTTAGTGAATGTATACGGCTGAGTTTCCGAAAACTGATACTGAAGTATCTGGTGTAGAGATCTGCTGGTGGTTTTGAAAATACGTATTATAATTATTCGAAAAGTACTAAATGGTACTAAATTTGGTATTGGGTGAAGAATAGAGCTGGATTCCTTAATTTCGCTATTGAGGTCTCTGTTGATATCTGGGATTTGGATTTGACGGTAGGTTTGGAAAGGTGTACTATATTGGTACGAAAAGTACTAAGTAGTACTAAATTTCATATTGGATGAAGGGATAGATGTAAATTCAGAAATTTGATGTTTAGATAACTGTTGGTATCTGAGGCTGATATTTGGAGGTGGGGTTGGAAATGCGCACTATAGTTGTACGAGGAGTACTAAATAGTACTAAATTTAGTACTGGGTGAAAGAATAGAACTTAAATCCCTAAATTTAATAATTTTGGATCAAGAGATTTAGATTGTTTTGAATAGGCGTACTAAATATTCTAAATTTGGTATTGAGTGAAGGGATAGAGCTAAAATTCGGATATTTGATATTGAGGTCACTGCTGGTTTCCAGGGCATATATATGCAGACTTTGAAATAGTTTTGGACAGAAAAATTGGATGTGGATCCATTGTGCAATCGTTTTACTAATATCCTCCTTGGTAGACTTAAAAATGAAGGATTTTGAAAATTTTTTGGTGTAAAAGACAGTTTCCTATTATTCTTTTCGAAAAAGGAAAAACTTGAATAATATATAGAAAACCATAAAAGTCTGATAATTTAGCACGACGTATGAAGTTTTGATCACAAAAATGTTGTCAAACTAAGCAAACTGTTTATTTTGAGTACTAAAAAGGCCAAATCGGAACTTTTGGAACGAATCTAAAATTTAAAGTTGGTGGTATTTTCCCTGATGAAAATACCAGAGCTCTCTTGGAATAGTAGTCAAAATGCTCAATTAAAGTTCTATCGCTATGTCTAAAAATATATTTTTAAAATTCAGGATTTTGGGACTTCTGAAAATATCCAATTGTAGATTTTATCAGAATATTCTTAAAAGCATCAATAGAGTTCTTATCGTGGGTGTTTTATTTTTAAAATATTTTTCAAGGATCAATACATTTTCAATTGCGGGTAATTTGAGAATGTCTTTGAATGAGGTGCAATCTCCGATTTTTGGACGCAATTTTTTAATTTTAAGAAGGACCACAAAGCTTTACACCAAAAATATTTTTGAAAACGGTCATCACAGCCTTAATTTTGAATGTTTTAAAAATATTTGTTAAAATCTGAAAAATTAAAATATAGAATCTCAAGTAAAATAATTCCATCTTCCCATTTTTTTGATTAAAAAGTCTATAATTATTTTTTTTACTTTTTCTTTAATCTTTAGATGAAAAACTTTTAAGTTTTTTTCGTATTTCCCCTTTGAAATAATTTGGATTTTTTCGGATTTCTGTCAATTCAGTTTCGAAAAAATACAAAACCTCGTTAGCCAATTTCAGGCCTTAATGTTTAGCCATGATGACATTTTCTCCACCCCTCCCCCCCAAAAACAAGCAAAAAATGTCAATTTCTGTTTCGATGGACCCTTTTTGAGCTGTAATCAATCATCCCAGCCCCTAACCAGTCGGCAACCAGCAGTGATGATTTTAGCCCGGCTCAATGACAACAACTTGTCCCCAAAACATAATTGCCTCTGTGTGTGTGTGTATGTATGCTGGCTGGTTGGCAACAAGGAAAGGTCCTGTGTGTGAACTTTAATTAGCTGGAAAACCCAAAAAAAAAAAAAAAACAAAACAAAAAGCATGGCGGTTGAAAAGGAAAAAATCCTCTTCAATCATTTGCTGCCGGACATAAATAAATCGTTTGTAATTTGAACAGAAAATGAGCATCTCTTGTCCAAGTGACAAAAGAAAAAAGAGGAAACCGTTGATAAAAGGTTAATACCCAAGGGACATGGAGGATGGGGTCTTTTTTCTTCAAATCTAATCAAAAATGAACAGCGAATCACACTTAGGACTCCTACTCGTGTCGTAGGATGTTTTCTTTTTTTTTTTTTTTTTTTTTTTTTTTGTTTTTTGTTTCCTATAATCTCGGACTTCATTGAAAAACATTAAATTGACGAAAACTTTCGACAATAAATTTTTCATTTATATTTGTTTTCCCCTTGTTTTCGTTCTGTTTTTTTTTTCTTCGGGAAAATTCGATGGCATTGGGCGTGGAATGATTAATGGTATTTGGATTGGTGGGAAGAAGTACCTCGCTTTGCAATCCAATTTTTCATCGTTTTTTTTTTATGAAATATATGTACTGGAAAAATTACATTTGAAAATTGTCTTTTCATCTGAAACCTCACAAAGGTGGAACAGTAATAACAGGAAAAAGGACCATGTTCTATTGTGTGTGTTTTTCATACGCTTTATACCCCTGTAAGGGACCTCAAAAATACGTGGAATTGTATGATTATTGTTAAATGAAATCTATGCAAAAAAATAGAAAAATATGTCATAGAAGAAGATATTTGTCTGACAAAACCAGTAAAGAATGTCTTAAAGTCGGGCGGGCCGACTTTATGATACCCTACACAACTTTGCTAATTAAGTAGAGCTCCACATAACAATTCAAAGTTTTTATGGGAGAATTCAATCATACACGCTATGATTATAATTATAATTTAAATATAATTAAATATGCCGAAGCATTTGTATCTTGTAAATTCGGACTTGTATTGCCCATTTGGTATACAAATAATTTGAAATCGGATAAAGATATATATGGGAGCTTTGTCCAAATCTGAACCGATCTCGATAAAATTTGGCAAAGATATTTCTGAGCTGTATTTGATATATTTCCCTGAATATCGTTGTTACGGAGTGCATATTACGGTTGTGGGTAACAAATATAACAAATCGGATGAATAATATATATGGAAGCTATAACTATATCTGAACCGATCTTCACCAAATTTGACATACTAGCTTCTAGACTCAATTCGGTCGTAAGTGCCAAATTTCATCCAAGTTGGGCAAATATTAGACGTTTGGTGCACAATAAAAGGTAAATCGGACGAAGTTATATATGGGAGCTATATCCAAATCTGAACCGATCTCGATAAAATTTAGCAAATGTATTTCTGAGCTGTATTTGATATATTTCCCCAAATATTGTTGTTGCAGAGTGCATATTACGGCGGCGGTGGACAAAAATAACAAATCGGATGAACAATATATATGGGAGCTATAGCTATATCTGAACCGATTTCGATCAAATTTGGCATAGATATTTTCAGGCCTAATTTGGTTGTATGTGCAAAATTCCATACTATTCGGTCTGATATTACACGTTTGGTACACAATATAAGGCAAATCGGAGGAAAATATATATGGGAGCTATATCTAAATTTTGACCGATTATCTCCAATTTCAATAGGGTTCGTCCTTGGGCCAAACAAAAGATCTTTGCAAAATTTCATCTGGATCGGGCAATAAATGCGACCTGTACTTTGTTTACAAAAATACATGGACAGACGGACATACGGACATGCATAAATCGACTCAGAATGTGAATCTATGCAGATCATCAAAAGGAACTAGGGGTCTATCTCGTTTCCTTCTGCCTGTTACAAACAAATGCACAAAGATATAATACCCTGACCACCTTGTGTGGTGTAGGGTATAAAAATCCACGAAAAAAGCTTATTGGGTCATCATAAAAAAATCTTAAAATTCCGCTTATAAAACAGTATAGTATACTAACAAGTGCATGCTACTTTGTCAGCGAAAAGTTCACCTTAAAATTTTAGATTCGTTCCACCATTACGTGTTCAGCCTTTTCATTACTCAAAATGCACAATTTGTTCAGTTTGAAATTTTTTTAATCAAAATTTCGAATATCGTACTAAATTTTCAGAAATTTAAGGTTTCATATCTTCTTCAAGTTTCTTCCTTCTTCTGAAAGAATAATAGAAAAAAGTGTACCTCCTACACCAAAAAGTCTTCAAAATCTTTCAATTTGGAATTTACGAAGGAGAATATTAGAAAAACCATTGCCACAATGGACCCACATCCAATATTTCTATCCAAAACAATTACAACGTCTCTATATGTAAATCCTAGAAACCAACTCAGAATTTCGGATCCATCCCTTCACCCAATACAAAATTTAGTAACATTTATTACGCATATCGAAAATAATATAACATTTTTCATTCTAGACACCTACAGTGATCCACTTTACTTTTCGTTCAATTATAATAGACATTTTCAAAACCACTGCCAGATCACTACCCCAGGTAGCAACATAGATCTTAATATCAAATTTCGGGATTCGAGCACTATACACGACGATTTATGCATGTCTGTCCGTCCGTCTGTCTGTCCATGTTTTTTTGTGAACAAAGTACAGTTCGCATTTATTACCCGATCCAGATGAAATTTTGCACAAATCATTTTTTTGGCCGGAGGACGAACTCTATTGAAATTGGAGATAATCGGTAAAAATTTAGATATAGCTCCATATATATCTTCGTCCGATTTGCCTTTTATTGGGCACCAAACGCGTAATATCAGCCCGAATAGTATGGAATTTTGCACATACAACTAAATTAGACCTGAAAAAAAGTATTCCAAATTTAATCGAAATCGGTTCAGATATAGCTATAGCTCCCATATATATTGTTCATCCGATTTGTTATTTTAGTCCTCGGCTGCCGTAATATGCACTCTGTAACAGCAATATTTGGGAATATATATCAAATAAAGCTCAGAAATATCTTGCTAAATTTTATCGAGATCGGTTCGGATTTGGATAAATCTCCCATATATAACTTCGTCCGATTTACCCTTTATTGTGCACCAAACGTCTAATATTTGCCCAAATTATGATAATATTGGGCACTTACGACCGATTTGAGCCTAGAAGCTAGTATGTCAAATTTGGTGAAGATCGGTTCAGATATAGCTATAGCTCCCATATATATTGTTCATCCGATTTGTTATATTTGTAGCCCACAGCCGTAAATGCAATCCGTAACAACGATATTCAGGGAAATATATGAAATACAGCTCAGAAATATCTTTGCCAAATTTCATAAAGATCGGTTCAGATTTGGATATAGCTCCCATATATATCAAATGGGCAAGTCCGAATTTAAAAGATACAAATGCTTCGGCATATTTGGTCCTTTGAACTTTAAATTATAATCATAGCGTGTATGATTGAATTCTCCCATAAAAAAATTTAATCGTTATGTGGAGCTCTACTAAATTAGCAAAGTGGTGTTGGGTATCATAAAGTCGGCCCCGCCCGACTATCTTTACTGTTTTTTTTTATTTTTTTAATTCTATTGAATTAAAGCAAAAAATGTCGGAAATAGCATCAAATTTTAGAATAAGTTTAGATTTGTTCGCATTGGTCACCTTTGGCACGAATTATGGCCTTCAAACGGCCAAGAAAACAGTCACACGCTGCCCGAATGTTGCTCTGTGGTATTTTGGCCCATTCCCGGTGAAGCGCTTGCTTGAAGTGATCGACACTTTGGTATTTTTTATTGCCAACCTTGCTTCCAAAGTACTCCAGACACACAGTAGTCCAACGGATTGGTATCCGGAGATTTTGGTGGCCATTGTGCTGTGCGCTGGAAATGAAGCGAGGAACTTTGCCCATTCTTGGATGGCGCGTGCGTGCTGAGTCCTATTGGAATGTCCAAGGTCTTCCGCCAAAATTTTTGCGTGCCCCAGGTTTTAATACACCCTCCAGAATTTTTTCGCAATAATATTCGGCATTTATTGTGATGCCACGATCGATTAATACGAGCGGAGAGCGATCATCGGCTATTATGGTCGCCCACACCATCACCATGGCCGTCGCTTGAGTTCTGGTGGCCAACCGAAGGTGCACATTTTCAGCTGACCTCTTTGGCAAGTAAACACGATCGCTTTTGTTTGTTTACAAACTGCTGGACAACGATTGTTTTCTCATCGGAGAAAACCAAATTCGGCAACTCACCACTTTCGGCGAGGCGAAGCAACTCTTTACCTCTTTTGAGTCTATTTTCTCTGTTGCATCGGTGTAAGTTCTTGCATTTTTTTGGAATTTCAATGTTTTTACCTCGAGCTCATTTTTCAATATTTCCCGAATGGAAGGAGGAATATTGCGATATGTTCAGCTCACGAGCCATTTTACGGCCACTGCGACGCGGGTTTCGATCAAGTCGCTTCTTTACTTTTCGAACCATTTCTGATGATATTGCTGTTTTCTTTCGTCCACTTCCTTGCCGACGGGCTACGCTACCAGTATCACGGTCACATTTAAATGCTGGAGTCCTCTAACGATAATCACTTGTGGTTTTCAAGCCAAATATAAAGGAATTACACTATCTCCGCTTGAATTCCATCACGAATAACTTTTTTTCCGGAAAATTCTCACCAAAATGCTTTTGTGCGGTTGTAAACAATATAATGATCTGTCACTGGAATAATTTTAAAAGCTGTCGGACGAATGGCTTAGAAATGACAGCAGTCTGATGTTGATTGCAGTTGTTTTCATCTCTCCCTATATATAGTGTTACTGTTTCTTTAAAATCGAAAGTGTTTGTGGGCGCCTTAAAATATGCTATAAAAATGCTACAAATTATATGTGAAAAAGTCACTTTACACATGACCTTAACATATTGTGTAAACTGCCCCCTGACATTTGTTTACATTATTTCAAGCCATAAAGTTATTTTTATGTTGCCTACTTTTGGGGATAAAAAAATTCTTAAAACAAAAATAAACATTTATCTTCTCTGTGATATTCCCAGAATTCGAATACATTTCTTTTATTAATTTTGTGTGTGTGTGTGCGTGTGTGTGTGCGTTTGTATGCCAGTTCGCTTTGTTTGCCATGCAAATTGTTTGTTTTAATTTATATCGAATTGTTAATTGCATACTTTCAGGAAACGTTTTATTTTTTGTTTTTTTTTTTTTTTATTTCATTTGTTATTTGTGAATTATTTATGCAGGATAAGTAACGAAATGTTAATTACTTTCACATTGTCAAAATGCACAACCACACACACACACATATATGTATACCCACATGGCTGAACATAAACAAATAAATGCCATGATGGGGTTTTGAATAATTTAACAATTTTTAACGCGTCTCATCAAATGAAGTGAGCCGGCAGAGATACGACGAGAAAAACAAAAAGCATCGGTTATCCAAAGTTATTTTCAAAGCCAATGGATAAATTTGTGAAAAATAACCCGAAGGGATTAAAAAAACAACAATAATGTGTGTTAAGGTCTTTTTGAATTTGAATCGATTCCGGACATGATTGCAGGCATTTACGTAGATTACAATGGAGTACGTGACAATTGGGTAGGATTTGGTATTGGAATATTGAATAGAAGGGGGGCTATGGGAAAATTTTGTTTAAAAATTTTAAATTAAATTTTTTAAGGATGCATCGCCAAGGATTATGAAAATATGGCTAAGAGTATGTTTTACAAAGCCTGACTAACTTACCCCCCCCCCCCTTGATCCCAATAACCCAGATTTTTTGGCTTCGAAAATTTCCAAACTTTTATGTCAATTAATGCCCAATTGAAAGGTTAATGGGATTAGCGACAACAATAGCTGCCCCTACCACTGCCCTTCTTAAAGTTACTTCCCAGGTAACACCCCCCCCCTGCTTTAGATTCCCTCAAACAAAGCCATTAATTCATTCATTTCAAAACAATTGCTCCCCTCCCAAAAATATGTACCGTCATATAAATAACACAATAACAGTGCCTATATTTAGGCTTTGCCAAACATAAATCATCATGCAACCTCAGCATAAGCACAAATGCGGTGCGGGAACAAACAAAAAGGCCATGAGTTTACACCTCATAAATAATGGCAAACGTTTTAATTATGTGCCATATACGATGCTGCAGAGAGCGAACAATATCAACCTCATTAATTATGAATTTCCATATAAACAAGGACAACAACAACAATAAATACTAACTCACCCCCCCGCTTGAGGACATAATTGAATTTTGACTTTCAAATGGAATTCATTTGAATTGGAATTTTTAAAAATGCTAATGCATACTTTTAGTTGTTGCCAAACAATTATGCTAACTTAAATTGCAGCATATTTACCAAAGCGTGGTATGAGGGGATAAGGGGAAAGGGTGGGGGAGGTGTGGATTTCAAAACGAGCGAATTATACGGTTATTATGAATTTCTTAGAAGCGAGTTAATTAAAGTGGAATTTAGGCATTATGGATTAAGCATAATGGCATGTTATGCAAAGGGATGTTGTTTGCCGCCTGAAAGTATGCAATGAAATTAGTTTTTCAAAGAATATTTGCTGCGAACGTTGATTTTTTAAAATATATTTTCAAGGACATTCCAGGCTATAAACGTGTATTTTTAAAATATATTTTCAAGGAAATTCCAGGCTATAAACGTGGATTTTTTAAATATATTTTCAAGGACATTCCAGGCTATAAACGTGGATTTTTAAAGTATATTTTCAAGGACATTCCAGGCTATAAAGTGGATTTTTAAAATATATTTTCAAGGACATTCCAGGCTATAAACGTGGATTTTTAAAATATATTTTCAAGGACATTCCAGGCTATAAACGTGGATTTTTAAAATATATTTTCAAGGACATTCCAGGCTATAAACGTGGATTTTTAAAATATATTTTCAAGGACATTCCAGGCTATAAACGTGGATTTTTAAAATATATTTTCAGGGACATTCCAGGCTATAAACGTGGGTTTTTAAAATATATTTTCAAGGACATTCCAGGCTATAAACGTGGATTTTTAAAATATATTTTCAAGGACATTCCAGGCTATAAACGTGGATTTTTAAAATATATTTTCAAGGACATTCCAGGCTATAAACGTGGATTTTTAAAATATATTTTCAAGGACCTTCAAGGCTATAAACGTGGATCTTTTAAGATCTTTTAAAGATGATTTTTAGTCCTTTCTATTTTTTGGAGAATTTTTCAAGGACGATGTGTCATAAAGAAGAATATTAACAAGGATCAATAGGGGAATATTTTACCAGGATCCACAACAAAGGAGTTTGAAGTGTATTTTCCAGGTTCAAAAGATTTTTGAAGAACATTTTTCTACGGATACAAATAGTGTTTCCCAGCAGATATCGTGGATTGCTAAAGAATGTTTTTCGAGGGATCAAGAGAGGATTTTATAAATTATTTTTTCAGGGCTAATAAAGCAGTAAAAGTGGAGACGTACCAGATAAAGTCGACCGAAGTTTTCCATTTTCATACTTCTCCTAATACAGATAAAAATATTGGTATGGGCAAAATTACAAGAAAATCGAACATTTGTATCAAGTACGTAAGGTACCAGAAGGGGTTCGCAGATATATATCATCTTCACAACAGGTGTTGTGTTTGCAAAATGATGGTATGTGTGAAATTTGAAGAGAGTTTAGATGCTTATTTCGTAATATTTGAGCGTTTTTTTTTTCGAAATCTTGGGCCCTTTGTGGTGGAGGTACCAGAAGAAAAGGTCCGATCTCTACCATCTTCATAACAGATGTTGAGATATATCGAGCCTGAATGGAATCGGATGTTAATTTCACGTTTTATGAACTTCATGGATACTCAAAATGTTGACCCTTTGTAGGGGAGGTATCGGAAGGAGTGGATCGATACATTCCATCTCTACAGCAGATCTTGAGTAAGTAGAAATTATAAGATGTGTGAAATATGAAAAGAACCCGATGCTTATTTCGGACTTTATAATCGCTTTGATTATTCAATACCTTGACCCTTTGTGGGGGAGTACCAGAAGGATTGATCCGATCTCTACGATATTTATAAAGGATCTTGTGTTAATAGAAATATTGAGATTTGCCAAGTCTGAATGAAATCAGATTCTAATATCGCGTTTTTTAGCTTCATGGATATTCAAAGTCTTGACCCTTTGTGGGGCAGGTACCAAAAAAGTGGACCGGTATATCCCATCTTCACACCAGACCTTAGGTTAATTAAAATATTGTGATGTGTGAAATTTGCGGACATCACATTTTGAAGGAGTTAAATTTATTCAAAATTTTGACCCTTGGTGGAGGGAAGTACTTGATGAAGTGAACCGATATTGTCCGTTTTCGCACCTGACGTAGCACTGATAGAAATATTAGGATTTGCGAATCAGATGATCCTTTCCTTTTCTGTACAGTAAAATAGATTTTTTTTTTTTTGAAAATTTCGATTTTTTGTGGGGGAGGTACTAGAAGGAGTAGGCCTATATTGGCCATCTTGGAAGTCGATCTAAGTTTGATAATAATATTACGTTGTAACAGTTTTGAGTCAAATCGAATACTCCCTTTGATAGTTATCGTGCGCAACAGCCAGAGAGACAGACAGACATACGGACGGACACCTCTAGATCGACTCCAAATGTCTTGAAACGGATTGGAGGGGGATAAAAATAAAATGTGGTAGAGTTGACAGTACCGATTATGCATTTTTAAATTTCTAACTCATTTTGTTTTGTTAAAATTGACGGAAAATTGCAAAAAGTAATTTTTATTACAAAGTAACCTAAAAGTATGCTACAATTTTCATTAATTACAAATTGTTCAAGTGTTTAAGGTACAATAAAAATGTAATATTAAAATATGACTTTCATATAAATTAATTGCTAAATTAAGCATGAAACCATGGCCATTTAGTCACTAATACCCCGCAGGTACAATGTAATTATTTTTTTTTTTTTTTGTAAAAAAATTAAAAAAACAATTTTGTTGATGAGGAATCCAAACAAAAAATTAATTCATATATTAACATTAATAATACAGAATCAACAAACTATTAATAAATAGCTCTTAATGCTTATTTAAACTTTAACAAAATGAAAATCTCATTAACAAAGAACAATATTACGCCTTGGGGTATGCAATACATTATACAATAAAATATAAATACATAAAGCTCCTGGAAAGATGCAGTATTTTTGCATTGTAAATTATTTTCGTTGTTTTTGTTTTTGGTACGTTAATGAAATGCAATAGAATTTTATTACAGATACTCACAAAAAGGGGGAATTAAAGTCATTTGCTTGCCACGAAACCGGGGGAGGGGAGAGAGAGATCGAGAAGTGGTGGTATAAGAAAACAGCAACGTTCCTGAAAGACACAAAGTCAAAAGAAGTATTTATGTTTTAGACACGTGCCAGACTTTGGAAAACAATTTGCTGTCGAAAAAATACAACACCAACAACAGCTTGGCATCAAGGGAAAAACAGAGAGGGAGAGGCAGAGATGAGGAGCAAAACAAAACGTAGTCATTGTTACGGGTTTATTACGGCAATTCAGGAAAACTGTTTATTTTGCCTGAGTAGTTGTTTTCCTTTTCACGAAAACGACACTGAAAACTGCGAAGGGGGAAAAAATATTCAACCTAAAAGTACCTGACTTTATTTTATCATATATGAAGTCAAATCCCCACAATTCCTATATTCTATACAATTGCAAAACACACAAAATGTGGAGTATACATTCAGGCTGATTTGCATATAGACGAAATGTGATCGTAAAAAAAACACAATCCTCCATAAGAACATAAGAGCTACCTCTAAAAGCCAAACGAAAAAGGTAGCAACAAAAAATCCTCAATTTTTAGTAGAGCGTTTTATGACTTCTTTTCTTCGATGCTGATGGGGGTTTCCGTTTGCCGTTTTTTCCGCCAATGCTTTATTGTTTGGCGAAAAAAGCGAATTTTCACAGGAAATTTCAAAGCCTTTATAAACCCAACTATTCGAATAAGAGTTCAGTTTCGTGTTTGTATGAAAAGTAAATGTTTTGTCTTTTCCCCAGTTAACGGGAGGGCCTAAGGCAGTTTTTGTGCAAAGGAGAAAAACAAAAGGTGTTATAGAGCAATTTGAATAACGAGTGAGTCTGCACAAAGACTTATTTCATACGGATTTTTTTTTTGTTCAGCAAATAGTAAATCGAAGTGTGAATTTGAATAACTGAAGGGCTTATTTTTTAGTCACACATATTTTAACAGCGGGAATATTTTGCAAAGAAAGACCAAAAGGTCTTTTAATATAAGTTTTGATCATAGACAACCGGGTATCTTAGGTACCTCAGAGAAGACCAAAAGATCTTCTCATAGAAGAGCGGGAGGTCTTCTCATAGAAGAACCGGGAGGTCTTCTCATAGAAGAACCGGGAGGTCTTCTCATAGAAGAACCGGGAGGTCTTCTCATAAAAGAACCGGGAGGTCTTCTCATAAAAGAACCGGGAGGTCTTCTCATAGAAGAGCTGGAGATCTTCTCATAGAAGAGCTGGAGATCTTCTCATAGAAGACCTGGAGGTCTTCTCATAGAAGAGCTGGAGGTCTTCTCATAGAAGAGCTGGAGGTCTTCTCCTAGAAGAGCTGGAGGTCTTCTCATAGAAGAGCTGGAGGTCTTCTTATAGAAGACCAGAAGGTCTTCTCATAGAAGAGCTGAAGGTCTTCTCTTAGAAGACCAGCAGAAGGGCTTCCATATAGAAGACCTGGATGTCTTCTCATAGATGACCAGAAGAAGGTCTTCTCTTAGAAGACCTGGAGGTCTTTTCATAGAAGACCTGGAGGTCTTCTCCTAGAAGAGCTGGAGGTCTTCTCATAGAAGAGCTGGAGGTCTTCTCTTAGAAGAGCTGGAGGTCTTCTCTTAGAAGACCAGCAGAAGGGCTTCCATATAGAAGACCTGGATGTCTTCTCATAGATGACCAGAAGAAGGTCTTCTCTTAGAAGAGCTGGAGGTCTTCTCATAGAAGAGCTGGAGGTCTTCTCATAGAAGAGCTGGAGGTCTTCTCATAGAAGAGCTGGAGGTCTTCTCATAGAAGAGCTGGAGGTCTTCTCATAGAAGAGCTGGAGGTCTTCTCATAGAAGAGCTGGAGGTCTTCTCATAGAAGAGCTGGAGGTCTTCTCATAGAAGAGCTGGAGGTCTTCTCATAGAAGAGCTGGAGGTCTTCTCATAGAAGAGCTGGAGGTCTTCTCATAGAAGAGCTGGAGGTCTTCTCATAGAAGAGCTGGAGGTCTTCTCATAGAAGAGCTAAGGGAGGTCTTCTCATAGAAGAGCTGGAGGTCTTCTCATAGAAGAGCTGGAGGTCTTCTCATAGAAGAGCTGGAGGTTTTCTCATAGCAGAGCTGGAGGTCTTCTCATAGAAGACCCCGGAGGTCTTCTCCTAGAAGAGCCGGAGGTCTTCTCATAGAAGAGCTGGAGGTCTTCTCATAGAAGAGCTGGAGGTCTTCTCATAGAAGAGCTGGAGGTCTTCTCATAGAAGAGCTGGAGGTCTTCTCATAGAAGAGCTGGAGGTCTTCTCATAGAAGAGCTGGAGGTCTTCTCATAGAAGACCTGGAGGTTTTCACATAGTAGACCTGGAGGGCTTCTCATAGAAGACCTTGAGGTCTTCTCATAGAAGACCTGGAGGTCTTCTCATAGAAGACCTGGAGGTCTTCTCATAGAAGACCTGGAGGTCTTCTCATAGAAGGCAAGGAGGTCTTCTCATAGAAGGCAAGGAGGTCTTCTCATAGAAGACAAGGAGGTCTTCTCCTAGAAAACCCGGAGGTCTCCTCATAGAAGAACCGGAGGTCTTCTCATAAAAAACCACATGGTCTTCTCGTAGAAATGTCGAATGTCTCTCAAATTTGAATCTCGTTTTCCTTTCCCCCTTTTTATTAGTCCTCATAGAAAACCTGGAGGTCTTCTCATAGAAGACAAGGAGGTCTTCTCCTAGAAGACTAGGAGGTCTTCTCATAGAAGACAAGGAGGTCTTCTCATAGAAGACAAGGAGGTCTTCTCATAGAAGACAAGGAGGTCTTCTCATAGAAGACAAGGAGGTCTTCTCATAGAAGACAAGGAGGTCTTCTCATAGAAAGCAAGGAGGTCTTCTCCTAGAAAACCCGGAGGTCTCCTCATAGAAGAACTGGAGGTCTCCTCATAGAAATTTCGAATTTGTCTCACCGAAGACCAAATCTCTCCTACAAAACAGCGACATCTACATTTGAATCTCGTTTGTCCTTTCCCTCTTGAAATTATTTTACAGAACAAATTGTTCTCCATCTTCTTTCGTGTTTGTTCCAATTTAAAATACATTCGTACACAAATTCCAAGACTTAAATTCCAGCAAAATTAATTATCCATTTAATTAAAAAGTTGACATGTTTATTTTCGCAAGAATTTCATTGCAAAGCTCTGTTTGCACAAAAGTTTTCAAATGCCCCTAAAAGTATGCCAAGTTTTTGTGAGGACGTAAAAAATGTTTGCTTCAGTTGGTCACAACTGTTTCAATGTTAGTAGCATTTGCAGCGTAAATCTATTGGCTTTTAATTGTCAAGGTTTGATAATTAAAGCCGTAGGAGCTGAGGAGAAAATGACTAAAGGAAAGGGTCACAAGTGGCAGGAATTTTGAAAGGAGTTTGCGTTTGGAGAAATGACTGGCAAATTCCATGCTTGGCATTATTAGTTTTCCTCCGCAACATTTCCTTTCATTTCTGACCAGCTGTTTCTCCCATATTTAATTTATAATTTTAATTGGATTTTATGAAGCATATTTTTAGGCTTAATCATGACTAATTACAACTGATAGAATTAATTTGCTCTCCTGTTTTCGGAGCTCTTTTTTCACAAAATTTTTAATCAAATTACAAAACGACCAACTGGGTTTTTGCTTGAAATTCCTATGAAATATTTGATATTAAGTGTTTGGGTAAATATTTAATAATAATTTTCTACGAACCGACTTAAATGGATTTTTCCCAACTCGAAATGCTTTAATAGATGTCTTAATGATGATGTTTGCTAAAAACTGGAAATTCTGCTCAAATGTTAATGGGAAAATCTACATAATTGCCAGAAAGCAAATACAAAAAGGCTCTTCTTGTTTTTGCTGGCTGGCTTGCTTGCAATTAATTAGAAATTTGGCAAATATTCCATTTGCCTGCTTTACCTTGGCTGGCTATGGATGTACGTCAATTAAATTACCATTAATCATAGGAAATGGTAAACCAACGTTTTTCCTCTCTGTGTGTGTGTGTGTGTCTGTATTATCCTAAATATACATATAACAAAAACTGGGGAGAGAGAGAGAAAAAAACGGAGGAATAAAGGAAATGATGAAATGAAAGTAAAGCAGAGGGGAAAAGGAAATATTTGGTTAATTTTCAAAAGACCTTTTTCGAAGGAATGAATGCGGTTTCAGTGATGTTTTAATGTGGTTTGAAAATTATCCACAAAAGCAAGGAAAATTGGATGGATATGAGGAAATTAAGTTGATTTGAAGGGAAGTGAATTGTGAAAAGTGGGTAATTTTTATTGGTATTACTTATCATGTAAATATTTTGAAATTCAATTATCTCGAAGGACCAATTTACTCTTTTCTTTAATAAAGGAATGTATACTAGATTAGCAAAGAAGAAAAATTGGTCACTTGATGGTTCTAATTCAGTATTAATGCCATAAGTAAGGAAGAGAGTCCTACCAAGAAAATCTTCTTGAAAGGCATTATATTTTACCATTAAAAATATCAACACGAGACTTACTTTAATTATTGCCACCTTGAGATAAATTGCTACTTTTTTCCGGCAGCTGCTATGTCATTGATGAGAAACACCGTCTATATTTGAGCTAAACAATTTATTTTTTTAATTCCCCCATTTACTTTCTATTCCGTTATCATTTAGGATATTCGGATTCTAACGAACATCGCACAATTTAAAGAAGAAATTTTTCTTTATTTCAAAATGGTTAATATTCTATGTTGAAAAGTCAACCCATTATTTTTTATCAGTCAATGTAGAGAAAAAAAATATAGAAGATTTTAGCACCATCAATACCTCGGTACAACTACTTTATCGCTTATTTCGCAGCAACAGTAATCTACATGCCAATTTAAAAAATCCCTATTCTACGACCCCCATAAATGTACTACTCATGTCGCATTGAAAATATTAGTAATACCTGCAGACAAATTTACAAAAATGTAAACACAGATGGCGTTCTCTTATAAAGGTCTATTTGGTAGCGTAAATAATATTATTGAATATAAAGAGACCACAAATTATAGAAGACTTTAGCTCTATCTATACGTCGATTCAAACACTTTATAACGTCCTGAATGCAAAATTTCGTTTCGATTTTATACATAAAATCCTCGTTCTAAAACCCCCATAAATGTACTACTCATCCCGTATCGAAAATATTAGCAACATTTGTAGGTAATTTTACGAAAATTTAAACACAGATGGCGTTCTCTTGAAAAGGTACATTTACATTTTTGACAAATGTGGTAGCTTAAAGAATATTTACATAATTGCCAATATTTACAAGATTGTTGTCAGATTTTGAGATTTTTACTGGCCATTAGTTGTCGTTATTTTTGTGAAGTTTAAAAAGCGATCAAGAGCTTTTGAATTTTTTTTTCTTCAAAACTAATCCCGCATCCAAACAAACACTGTTCAAGTCTTAATAAGATGTAGAAAATCTCAAGTGCAGATGGCGTTCATTTCAAATATAACTTATTCGATAAATTTAATATATTAAAATGATTGAGAAATTCTGTTTCGTAGATATGTTGGTTTGCCATTTAATGCCATCTAGTCTTGTCATTTTTACGAAAACTTTTGCGTAAAGTGATTATTGGAGAGTCATTTAAGTTCTGTTTCAGAGCCTGCATAAATGATATATCATTAAAATGTCTAATAGCATACCCAATAATAAATAATAAACTTTGTATAAAAATGTAACAGAATCCAGCAATAGATGGCGCTCTCTTCAAAATCTTATTTTCTGGAGAAGTTTGGTCATGTAAATTTGACAACGGTTTCCACAAGAGAACCCAAAACCCAGATGGCTGTTTGAATTGGAAAAGTTTAGTCATTGAAATTTGAAATGAATTTCCGCTTAACTGATACATAATCTGTCCCCAAGCCTAAGAGAACCCTTCAGTTTTGTAATTTTTACATATATACCAAAAATTTTTAATTTTTTTTTTTTTTTTTTAATTTTATTGAATGAAAGCAAGAAATATAGGAAATAGCATCAAATTTTAGAATAAGTTTAGATTTGTTCGAATTGGTCAACTTTGGCGCGAATTATGGCCTTCAAATGGCCAATGAAACCGTCACACGCTGCCTGAATGTTGCTCTGCGGTATTTTGGCCCATTCCCGGCGATACGCTTGCTTGAGGTGATCGACACTTTTTTATTTTTAAGTGCCAACCTTCCTTTCAAAAATACTCCAGACACAATAGTCCAGCGGATTGGTATCCGGAGATTTTGGTGACCAGCCATTGTGTGCTGGAAATGAAGCGAGAAACCTCATTTTGTAACCATTTTTGAGTGGCGCGTGCTGAGTGCATTGGTGCTGAGTCCTGTTGGAATGTCCAAAGTGTGCGGCCAAAATGTTTGCGTGTCCAAGGCTTTAATACACCCTCCAGATTATTTTCGCGATAATATTCGGCATTTATTCTGCTCCCACGGTCGATTAATATGAGCGGAGAGCGACCATGTTATGGTGACCCACACCGTCACCATGGCCGGCGTTTGAGTTCTGGTGGCCAACCGAAGGTGCACATTTTCAGCTGACCTCTTTGGCAAGTAAACACGATCATTTTGTTTGTTTACAAACTGCTGGACAACGAATGTTTTCTCATCGGAGAAAACCAAATGCGGCAGTTCACCACTTTCGGCCACCCAAAGCAATTCTTTAACTCTTTTGAATCTATTTTCTTTCTGTTGCGGTGCAAGTTCTTGCACTTTTTGGAATTTCAATGGCCTTACCCTGAGCTCATTTTTCAATATTTGCTGAATGGAATGGCGATATGTTCAGCTCACGAGCCATTTTTCGGCCATTGCAACGCGGGTTTCGATCAAGTCGCTTCTTTACTTTTCGAACCATTTCTGCCGATATTGCTATTTTGTTGCTTCCGTCCACTTCCTTGACGTTGGGCTACGCTACCAGTATCACGATAACGAGCGATGGTACGAGACACAAAGGATTTATTCACATTTAAGTGCTGGAGTGCTCTAACGATAGCCACTTGTGGTTGTCCAGCCAAATGTGAAGAAATCACACTATCACGCTTGAATTCCATCACGAATAACTTTTTTTTTCTGGAAAATTCTCACCAAAATGCTTTTGTACGCTTGTAAACAATATAATGAGCTATCACTGGAATAATTTTAACAGCTATCGGACGAGTGGCTAGGAAATGTCAGCAGTCTGAAACTGGTTGTAATTTTTTAATCTCATCCTGTATACCCTCTCTAGCCATATGGCTGGGTATAAAAATTTGGAGCAATTCTCCTAGTAAACCATTTTTTAATTTTTCTTAAGATTTTACTTATTTACTGATAATTTCCATATAGAATTATTTCCATTTTTTTCTTTTCCATTTTCGCATTATAATACCTTAACATTTGCTTAATTAAATTAAATCCCTTAACAATTTTCCCTTTGCAAATGCCTTTAAACCTTTTTACAAAATCACCAATTAAATGCCTCAATTATTTACGCAGCTTACTCTTGATGGCTTTTCGGGATTTGTATTCTCTCTTTCTCTCTCTCTCTCTCACTCTCTCTCTCTCTCTCTGACTTCATGCATGTCTAATATGGCAGACTTGTGGAAAATTCTAATGGCCTAGAAATTCGATTTTTTGTTTATTATAATAATCCAATTTTCCACTTGTTTAGTTAGGATTTTGTTATAATTCCCATTTAATGCCTGAAAGTATGCTACACATTTGCCGTAAGCTGGCTGTCGTGTGAGTTTGTTCTCTGCCATTCCAATTAAAAAAGTTGGAAGAAAACAAAAAACGAACGGAGAAAAAAAAAACAAAATATTATTAAGTTGTTATTTGAGAATTTATCTGATGTTATGCCAAACGAATATTCGTTCTACTCTGATCCGATGGCAACAAGGATTCTAAGAATATTTCCTGATGACTACTTGTTTAAGTAGGAATGTGTTGAGGTATGTGTGTGTGAGCGTGTGATTGAGTCTGTGTTTTGTTCTGCCATTTCTAATTTTGACAGTGTTTTTTGTTCAAGTTTTCGGCAAGTTTTGCGTGGCAAGCAAAACTTTCCCAAATTGTGTCTGCGTTCACATTTCGACAAATGTCTCCAAAGTCTTTGACTTCGCAAGCATTCGCTGTCTGACTGCCTGCCTGCCTGCCTACCAGACTGCCATGATATCTGTAAATTTATGTATTTCGGATAAATATTTTGTTAACAGAGTTAACATAAATTTTCTCCTTCTTCTTCTTATATCTTTCGTTTCGAAATAGAAACGGAAACATGACAGTTATAATATAGCGAAGGAGTGTGGCCAACAACAGCAACAATGGCAAAGGCGAAATGTGTGGGTGGTTCGGTGTGACAATCAGTGGGTGGACATGTTTCCTAAGTAGAAAACTCCGAGAGAAGGATGTTGTTATGGAGGCTGGCTGGCATAAACAAAGTTTTGTTATAAATGACTCTCTCTCCCTCTCTGTCACTCTCTCTCACTCAGTGTGTGTACATGTCTCTGCCACAAGTGGGTGTTGTGGGTGTGCATGTGTTGAAAATGTCAATGAACTGCTACTGCTGAGATTATATCGCCGTCTACATTGTTTTTGTCTCACAAAAAAAAAAAACAAAATAGTTGGAAGGGTAATAGTTCTACCCTTAACTAAACAAATTAATAAAACATTAGCAGAGCTTTGAATATTATTAATGTTTTAAGGGATTTTTTGTCGTGGAGTGGAATGGTTGACAGAAAAAAGGCAATTGAAGTGCAGCAATTTCGAATTTCCATGGAAGTCGATAATGGATGGGGAATAAATTGATAATGGAATAGGAAATTACATACTCACAAACTACTATCGAGATAATTAGATAGTAACGCTAATAATGTTCTTTTGAAAAATAATACATTTGTTGTTTGAAATTGCTTTGGGCGCATAAGGGATTTCAAATGTCAACATAATTCGGGGTGAAAGGTCACGTCTATAACAAATTAATACATGGTGAAAGGTTACGTATAGAACAGTGATTTTGGGGTGGATTTTTCTGACCAGCACCTTCCACGTTTTACCTGCTAAAATGTTTGGAAATTGTGGCGGTTACCTTCAAAATACCCAAAATCTGGAGGTACCATTACATACCAATTAGTGGACTTGTAGTAAAGATTTTTTGCATTAAGAGAATATACTTTTCTAGAACCTCAAATGTCGAGTTCCAGATAATTTGGTGGGTAATTATGGCAGGAACTTTTAAAATACAGAAAATCGGGGAGATTGTGGCAGAAACCTTTAAAACACCGAAAATCCGAAGGTACCCTTATATGGGGGCTATACCAATGCGTTGGAGATGTTGCAAATATATTTTGCAGCGTGAGAACAGACCTTTTGGGGATCCCAAATGTAACGTTTCAGCTAATTTTGCTGGAAATTGTGGAAGAAACCTTCAAAATATCCAAAATAGGGAGGTACCCTTATATGAGGGCTATACCAATTAATGGACCTGTAGCAAATAATTTTTGCAAGGAGAGAACAGACCAAGTGTCAGCGAATTTGGTTGGAAATTGTGGCAGAAACCTTTAAAACACCGAAAATCCGAAGGTACCCTTATATGGGGGCTATACCAATGCGTTGGAGATGTTGCAAATATATTTTGCAGCGTGAGAACAGACCTTTTGGGGATCCCAAATGTAACGTTTCAGCTAATTTTGCTGGAAATTGTGGAAGAAACCTTCAAAATATCCAAAATAGGGAGGTACCCTTATATGAGGGCTATACCAATTAATGCACCTGTAGCAAATAATTTTTGCAAGGAGAGAACAGACCAAGTGTCAGCGAATTTGGTTGGAAATTGTGGCAGGAACCATCAAAATACCGAAAATCTGTATATATACCCTTGTATGGTGGCTATACCAATTAGTGAACATGATTCGAACCTTTTTTGCAAATAGAGAACAGACTCTTCAAGAACGCCAAATGTCAAGTTTCAGCTAATTTTGTTGGAAATTGTGGCAGTAACCATTAAAATACCGAAAATCGGTAGATATCCTTATATGGCAGCTATACCAATTAGTGAACCTAAAGCAAATATTTTTCGCAAGGAGAGAACCGATCTACCAAGAACCCCAAATATCAAGTTTCAGCTAATTTTGTTGGAAATTGTGGCAGAAACCTTCAAAATATCGAAAATCGAAAGGTACCCTTATATGGGGCCTATACCAATGTGGTGAACATGTAGCAAATATTTTCTGCAGCGAGAGAACAGACCTTTTGGGGATCCTAGGTGTAACGTTTCAACTTTTTTGGTTGGAATTTGTGAGAAAACCATCAAAATACTGAAAATTCGAAAGTACCCTTATATGGGGGCTATACCAATGTTGTGGACATGTAGCAAATATTTTTCGCAAGGAGAGAACAGACCTTCCAGAAACCCTAAATGTAAAGTTTCAGCTAATTTCGTTGGGAATTTTGACAGGAAACTTCAAAATATCGAAAATCGCGAGGTAATCTTATATGAGGGCTATACCAATTAGTGGACCTGTAGCAAATAATTTTTGCAAGGAGAGAACATACCTTTCAAGAACCCCAAATATCAAGTTTAAGCTAATTTAATTGGAAATTGTGGGAGAAACATTCAGAACACCGAAAATCGGGAGGTACCCTTAAATGGGGGCTAGATCAATTAATGGATCTGTAGATAATATTTTTTTGCCAGGAGAGAACAGATATTTAAAGAACCCCAAGTGTTAAGTTTCAGCTAATTTCGTTGGCAATTGTGACAGAAACCTTAAAAATATCGAAAATCGGGAGGTACCCTTATATGAGGGCTATACCAATTAGTGGAGGTATTGCAAATATTTTTTTACAGCGAGAGAACAGACCTTTTGGGGATCCCAAATGTAACATTTCAGCTAATTTTGCTGGAAATTGTGGCAGAGACCCTCAAAATATCGAAAATCGCGAGGTACCGTTATATGAGGGCTATACCTAAACGTTGACCAATAAATCCGATTTTCAAAACTAATCAGCCTGTAATTAATATAAAACTTTGTGCCAAATGTTAAAGCTGTATATCGCCTTATAATCGCATTCTGATCAGGAATGTATATACTTTTTGGGGTCTTGAACGAATATTTCGAATATAACCTCCATTGTATGGTGAATATTTGAGAAGTTCATGGTATATCGATTTGTCTCTTATGGAGATATAGGAAAATTTTGGCCATTGCAACCTTTTATCTTTTTTTAGAAGAAAAATAATGATGCATGCAGTTTGCGAAAATCTATACAAATGTCAATTTTTATGGCAATCATGAGTTTTCCAAATATTGACTCCCTTTGGAACCAGAACGAGAGAATTTGGGACTTAGTCGTGGATACATATTTTTTAAGTTTTTTGTAGAGGGGATACCGATAGGGGGCACCATTTTCATACTTAATCTTAAATTTTCAAAAATATTTGGTTTTGCAAAATTTGAAGAAAATCGGCCACTGAGTTCATATTTTATGTAAATTTTGAACTCCTGCTGTGGAGATTCGAAAAGGATTGGGTCAATATTGTAACCTTAATGTAATAGAAATGATAAAATTCCTGTACTACCCTTTTCCTGTACTACCCTTTTCTAAGACTGTTTTTGTAGCGGTACCATAAGAATAGTTGGTCGATATTGTTGAATCGCCTAAAAGTATGCTATAACATTATAACATCACTTTACATATAACACTAGCATGATGTGTAAATAGCCTTAATGGCTACTGACGTTATACATCCCTTCTTGGGATGAAATCCCATTCAGAAAATTTGGAGTCGATTAATGATGTGATGTCGTCCGTCAGTCTGTCTGGATTACTGATGTGCCCAATAACTCTCCGTCCATTTTTTCTGGCACCATCATAAAAATTTTTGACATTTTCAAAAATTCTTATGTTTTACATAAAACTCAGGGAGTACCCTATTCAAATTCATAAGTCTCTAGAAGTCCTTCTTTAGGGTTTTAAAGACCATCTATTTATAGGACACTCCCAAAATAGTATTTTGTGCCTAGAATACCTCCAATAATTTTTCCAAAACGGCCCAGAAGTTCCTTGAAAGTACCTATTTTGATGGGATTTCTAATCATAGAAGACTAATAGGGCTTTCGAACATGGGATGCCTCTTTAGGGTCCTTCATCAATGGATGTCCACTCAAAGTTGTACTAATTATTAAACATCGCAAAATTAAAATTTTCCAGTCGAAGATATCATATTTTAGAGGTTTATTGGTATTGCAAATCTAAAAGACCTTTTTATATCAAAGACCTCCAAAAGAACAAAAAATTCTTGGGGTTAGCCAAATTTGTATGGCTTTTGACCTACCATTTCGCCAGATTTAATTCTGGTCATTTACAGTAATTTCTCCCATCACTTTCGCAAATTCCAAATACTCAGTAATGGCCCAAAAATAAAATCTTTCTTTTTTGGAATAAAAAAATTCTGGGGAGTGTCTAAAAGTATGCTTTAAAAATCCTACAGATAATTGTGGAAAATGTCGCTTGACATATGACTCTAATATCAGGTCTAATCTAACCTTTAGGAGATACACAAATAAATAATTTGATATATCAGTGGTCATATTGATCCGAACATTTCCTTACTAAGTCTTATACGTGTGTGTGTTGTGGTGTTATTTTATTGTTTTTAGTTCTAAATTAAAAAAAAAATATTTTCATAATCGAAAGAGAAACAATAAATAACGGAAATATAGCACCCACTCATACACAAATAAATTTCTCAACATTTTTTAACACATAAACAAAGAACGACTCAAAATGGATTCAGGCTAGAAATTTTGCATCAATTCATTCTCAGCAACAGAACAGAAGCATCCTCTGGAAAGACAAACAAGGTATGCCAGCCACAAAAGCATCCAAAACCAAATGCTTTACACTCCAAAAGGCATCCTCAACGCCAAAAAAAAGAAAAAAACAAAACAAGGATAATAGTGAAGAATACTAAAAAAATGCCTTACACACACAGTAACAATATTTTCCAGTTAGTTGGGCATTTTAAGTCAACCAACTAAACGTCTATCCATCTTTTGGGGTCCTCTCTTTTTTGTAATAACCATTTGTTGTTGTCATTGTTGTTGTTGCTGTTGGAGCACATACATCTGCTAATGAAATACCTTGAATGTTGTATGCCCTCCATCCAGATGAATGCCAGTTAGTGAATGTGTTTTTGAATACTTCTTGCCTTATCCTTGTTTTTCAAAAAAATAATGCTTAGAGGAGAGTTGTGGGGATAATAGGGGTGGCAGGATTTTAATAGAAATGTATAGATAGGGAGGTTGGAGTTCAGAAATGAGGGATGGATAATGGTTATATAAAGAGTGGATAAACGGGATAATGATAATTCCAGGTGTGGATAAACTGGATAACAAATATACAAGGCGTGAATAAGCTGGATAACAATTATCTAGGGCGCGGATAAGCTGGATTGTGATTATATAAGGCGTGGATAAACTGGATAATAAATATACAAGGCGGGGATAAGCTAGGCTAATGATTACACAAGGTGCAGACAAGCAGGATAATGATAACACAAGGTGCGGATAAAATGGATAGTGGTTATCTAAAGTAGGGATCAAATGGATAATGATTTTACATAGCGTGGACAGTCTGGATAATGACTATACAAAGCGTGGATAAGCTGGATAATGATTATATAAGATGCTGGATAATTATTATACAGGACGTGGA
This sequence comes from Musca domestica, assembly GCF_030504385.1. Taxonomy (NCBI): domain Eukaryota; kingdom Metazoa; phylum Arthropoda; class Insecta; order Diptera; family Muscidae; genus Musca; species Musca domestica. The sequence goes on along the minus strand of NW_026712321.1, from coordinate 8,574,006 downwards.
TAGACTATAAAATGTTTATACAAGGCGTGGATAAGTTGGATAACGATTATACAAGGGTTGGATAAGTTGGATGATGAATATACAAGGTGTGGATAAGCAGTATAATAATTATTAAAGGCGTAGATAAGCTGGATAACGATTATATAAGGCGTGGATAAACTGGATAACAAATATACAAGGCTTAGATAAGCTGGATAATGTTTATACAAGGTTTGGATAATCTGGATAATGATTACTTAATGAAATACATGTCGTGGATAAACTGGATAATGATTGTAGAAGTAGTGGATGAGATAGATAGTTTCAATACAATTTGTGGATAAACTGCTGGATAAGGTGGATAATAATTAAAAAAGTTGTAGACAAGCTGGATAATTATAAAACAAGACAAGGCGTGGATAAACTGAACAATCATTATACAAGCCGTGGATAAGCAGGATAGTGAATATACCAGACGTGGATAAGTTGGATAATGATTATTTAGGGCATCGATACTCTGGATAATGATTATTTCAGGCGTGGATAACTTGGACAATGATTATTAAAGCCATGGATAAGTTGGATAATGATTATATATGGCATGGATAATCTGGATAATGATTATACAAGATGAGGATAAGCTGGTTAATGATTGTAGTGGAGTGTAGGAGTGGACAGAAAATATAATGATAATACAAGGGATGGATAAGGCTATACAAGGCACGGATAATCTGGATAATGGTAATAGAAGGCGTGGATAAGCTGGATAATGGCTATACATGGCATGGATAAGCTGGATAATAATTATTAAAGGAGTAGATAAGTTGGATAATGATTTACAAAGCGTGGATAAACTGGATAATGGCTATACAAGGCATGGATAAGCTGGATAATAATTATTAAAGGAGTGGATAGGCTGGATAATGATTATGTAAGCCGTGGATAAAAGTTTAGGCAAGCAAGGATACATCGGATAATTCACTTTAATGCTTGGATAAGGTGAATAAGAAAACTAAATGTCATGGATAAGCCGGAATATGCATAGGAAAAGCCAATTCATCTTTGGATAATCTGGATGATATATTTCAAAGGTGTGGATAATAAATCCGATTATACATTTCAAGGAAAAGGAAACATCAGATAATGTATTTTATATGTTTCGATAATCTGGATAATTTTTATGGGCGTGGATAATATGGATAATGCATTTCACAGGCATCGATGGCCTGGGTAATAAATTCAAGCGCGTGGATAATCTGGATAACGTATTTCTAAGACGTGGATAACTCACGCAATTTATTTCAAAGGTGTGGATAATTCAGAATATATATTTCAAAGGTCCGAATAACCCGCTTTACATATTTCAAAGGCGTGGATAAACCGAAAAATGTATTTGAAAAGCGCAGATAACCCATACAGAACCCATAAACCGAATTATATATTTTCAAGGCGTGGATAACCTGGATAATTAATTTCAAAGGCGTGTATAACCTAGGTAATGTATTTTAAAGGTGTGGATAACCCGGATAATGCATTTCAAAGACGTGGATAACCTAGATAATGTATATGCAAGGTGTGGATGACCTGAATATAACCTGAATAAGCTGGACAATGTATTTCAAAGGCGAGGATAACCTGGATAATGTCTTTCAATGACGTGGATAACCTGGACAATGTGTTTCCAAGGCGTGGATAACTCGGATAATATATTTGCAAGGCGTGGATAACCCAGATAATATATTTGCAAAGCGTGGATAAACCGGATAATATATTCGCAAAGCGTGGATAGCCCGGATAATACATTTGCAAGGCGTGGATAACCCGTATAACATATTTGCAAGGCGTGGATAACCTGGATTACGTATTTCAAAGGCGTGGATTACCTGGATAATGTATTTCAAAGGCGTGGATAACCCGGATAATGCTTTTCAAAGTCGTGGATAACCTGGATAATTAATTTCAAAGCCGTGGATAATCTGGATAATACATTTCAAAGTCATGGATAATCTAGATAACGTATTTAAAAGACGTGGATAACCCGGATAATACATTTGAAAGGCGTGGATAAACCGGATAATATATTTGCAAGGCGTGGATAAACCGGATAATATATTTGCAAGGCGTGGATAACCTGGATTACGTATTTCAAAGGCGTGGATTACCTGGATAATGTATTTCAAAGGCGTGGATAATATGTTTGCATGGCGTGGATAACCTGGATAATGTATTTCAAAGGCGCGGATAACCTAGATATTATATTTTTAAGGCGTGAATAACCCGGATAATGTATTTCAAAGGCGTGGATAACCCGGATAATTATTTTCAAGGCGTGAATAACCCTGATAATATATTTTCAAGGCGTGGATAACTTGGATAATATATTTTCAAGGCATGGATAACCCGGATAATTTATTTTCAAGGCGTAGATAACCCAGATATTTTTTTTTCAAGGCGTGGATAACCCGGACAATTTATTTGCAAGGTGTGGATAACACGGATAATATATTTGCAAGGCGTGGAAAAACCGTATAATTTATTTTCAAGGCATGGATAACCCGGATAATTTTTTTGCAAGCTGTGGATAACCCGGATAATTTATTTTCAAGTCGTGGATAACCCGGATAATTTATTTTCAAGGCGTGGATAACCCGGATAATTTATTTTCAAGACGTGGATAACCCGGATATTAAATTTTCAAGGCGTCGATAACCCGGATAATTTATTTTCAGGTTGTGGATAAACCGAATAATACATTTGCAAGGTGTGGATAAACCGGAAAATTTATTTGCCAGGCGTGGATAACCCGGATAATTTATTTTCAACTCGTGGATGACGCGGATATAATCTGAATAAGTTGAATACTATATTCTCATGGATAGAATATAATTGACATTTTCTCGTATTCCACCCTAATACCCACCTATACCTTACTTTAACGAACCATTCACTCTTACCACTACATTCCCATTTTTTGGGGGTTTTTCCCCAAATATCCTTGTGTAGTCATGCATAGCCCTGTTATTCTTGCCTGGATACATTGCAACACAATGTGTCTCTCAGTAAATTTAGCAATGTTACTTTTAGTCCTTGTTCATTTCCATTTCAAATGGTTGCCTCGTTTTCAGTTTTGTTTTGCAAGCATTTGTGGTGAAGAATGGAAATCATAGGCCAGTCAAATGGGTGGAGAAATGAAAAAAGAACCCCGAAAACTCAAGAGACTGAAATAAATGGTGGCGAAAATGAAAAATAGTGGCAAGAAAATTAACACACACACAGGAATACACACATATACACATATGTCTTCGGCCAGCCATTAGGCATTTGTGGAAACAATTTGCCTTGGCGTTTTCGCAAAATGCCAGGAATGGTATGGCTTGTTTTTTGTGTTTTTCTTTTGCATTCCTTTCTTTTCGAATTCGTAGAATGATACCTCACGTTCCGTTATAATTGATTAACTTTCATGTTATTGTTTTAACACATTTTTTTGGTATTTATTTTCATTGCAGAACTCCGCCGAACCGGTGTATTCCCCCACCATGGCTGGTGGCCTGTTTTCCATAGACCGGAAATTCTTTGAATTGCTGGGTACCTATGATCCAGATTTTGATATTTGGGGTGGTGAAAATCTGGAGCTGTCCTTCAAGACATGGATGTGTGGTGGCACTTTGGAAATTGTGCCCTGTTCACATGTGGGCCACATCTTCCGCAAGAGGTCGCCCTATAAGGTAAGTGTGGAGAAGGGAGAATTATTTTGATTTGGTTTTTAGGAAAATTAGCAACTTTCTTCAGTTATCCTTTTTTTAATTTTTTTCTTTTAAAATTACGCCTAGCGGACTTACTAGTTCCCTTTGAAAATTTTTTGTCCCCTACAAAACCCATTCCCATTCAGTAACCTCTCCCCAGCATTGGTATCATGATAATTGGTTACTAGCTCAACATTATTTTCCTTTGATTCCTCTTGTGGCATATGGGAAGTGGTTTACTTCCACACTGGGATCTCAACTAGTCTAACGCATTTGAAAAAAAAAAAACGCCAACAAACTCAGCTCCACTACGCACTTACAACAAAAATTTTCGAAAATTTAAACTTCACCCCCATAGCTTGGCATGTGAACTCGTATTTTGTCATGTCCAACTCTCACTCAGTCACCCAGGAGACCAGAGAAAATTACCAGCACCGCAATGTAAACAATGTATGCCAGGCAGAAAAAAAACCCAATTCCAAACCCAAACGCCGCAACTGCTCGGCTCGGCGAGGCTGTGTGCTGGGCTGGACACTTTGAAAAGCAATGAAACGTAACAAAATGTTGTTGTATTATAGAAGGCAAACATGCTGGCCAGACCGCCAGTAATGCTGGAGAAATGGGTTGTAGGGAAAAAAGAAGTACTGATTAAAAAATCCTAGCTGTCATGACCACCAGGCGACCAATCTCAGCAGGAGAGACGAGGATGAGGAAACTGGGGTGTGGTGGATATTATTTCTCTTATTTCTTGCCCTTGCAAGCAGGATGAGAAAATTAATGAGAACAAAATTCAAAATTAAAAGAATAAATTCGAAATTTTTAAATTTTTTATCCAAAATCTATATGATGTGGATAAGCTAGATAATGAACATCCAAGGCATGGCTAAGCCTGATAAAATATAACCAAGGCGTGGATAAACTAGATAATGTTTATCCACGGCATGGAAAAGCTAGATAATAAATATCCCAGGTGTAGATAAGCTAGATATTGAATATGCATTATCCGAGACGAGGATAAAATAATCTGGATAATATATTATAAAGACCTGGATAATCTGGATAATGCATTTTTGTTTGGATAATATATTTCAAATCTGGTTAATGTATTTTAAACGCCTGGATAACCTAAATTATCTGAATAATGTATTTCAAACACATGGATAACCTGGATAATGTTTTTCAAAGGCGCGGATAATCTGGATAAAGCAATTCAAGGGTGTGGATAATCTGGATAATGCATTTTAAGGGCGTGGATAACCTGGATAATCCATTTCAAGGGTGTTGATAACCTGGGTAATGCATTTCAAAGTTATGGATAACCTAGATAATGTATTTCCAAAGCCGTGGATAATGCTTTTACATGGCGTGGATAACCTGGATAATACATTTCATAGGCGTGGATAATGTGGATAACGCATTTCCCAGGCGTGAATAACCAGAATATTGCATTTCAAAGTCGTGGATAACCTGGATAATTAATTTCAAAGCCGTGGATAATCTGGAAAATGCATTTCAAGGGAGCGAATAATCTGGATAATTAATTTCAAAACCGTGGATAATCTGGATAATACATTTATGGGGCGTGGATAACCTGGATAATGCATTTCAAAGGCGTGGATAACCAGGATAATGCATTTCAAAGTTGTGGATAACCTGGATAATTCATTTCAAAGACGTGGATAATCTGGATAATGCATTTCAAGGGTGTGAATAATCTGGATAATGCATTTTTGAGGCGTGAATAACCTGGATAAAGCATTTCATAGGCGTGGATAATGTGGATAACGCATTTCCCAGGCGTGGATAACCAGGATAATGCATTTCAAAGCCGTGGATAATCTGGATAATGCATTTCAAGGGTGTGCATAATCTGGATAATGCATTTTAGGAGCGTGGATAACCTTTATAATGCATTTCCAAAGGCGTGGATAACCTGGATAATGCATTTCAAAGGCTTGGATAACCTGGATAATGTATTTCCAAAAGTATGAATAATCTGGACGTATTAAAAAGGCGTGGATGACGCATTTCCTATGGTTGGATAATATGGATAACGTATTTAAAAGGCGTGGATAACCTGGATAATGCATTTCAAAGGCGTGGATAGCCTGAATAATGTATTTTAGAAGGTGTGGATAATCTGGATAACGCATTTCCTATGCTAGGATAATATGGATAACGTATTTAAAAGACGTGGATAACCTGGATAATGCATTTCAAAGGCTTGGATAACCTGGATAATGTATTTTCAAAGGTGTGGATAATGTGGATAACGCATTTCCTATGCTTGGATAATATGGATAACGCATTTCAAAGGCGTGGATAACCTGGATAATGTATTTTCAAAGGTGTGGATAATCTGGATAACGCATTTCCTGGCGTGGATAATCTGGATAACGTATTTCCTGTGCTTGGATAATATGGATAACGTATTTAAAAGACGTGGATAACCTGGATAATGCATTTCAAAGGCTTGGATAACCTGGATAATGTATTTTCAAAGGTGTGGATAATGTGGATAACGCATTTCCTATGCTTGGATAATACGGATAACGCATTTCAAAGGCGTGGATAACCTGGATAATGTATTTTCAAAGGTGTGGATAATCTGGATAACGCATTTCCTGGCGTGGATAACCTGGATAATGTATTTTCAAAGGTGTGGATAATCTGGATAACGCATTTCCTGGCGTGGATAATCTGGATAACGTATTTCCTGTGCTTGGATAATATGGATAACGTATTTAAAAGGCGTGGATAATCCGGATAATGCATTTCAAGGCGTGGATAATCTGGATAACGTATTTCCTATTCTTAGATAATATGGATAACGTATTTAAAAGGCGTGGATAATCCGGATAATGCATTTCAAGGCGTGGATAACCTGAATAACGTATTTCAAAGTCTTGGATAATCTGGATAATGCGGATAATCTGGATAACACATTTCCTAGGCGTGGATAATATGGATAAGGTATTTTAAATGCGTGGATAACCTGGATAAGGTATTTTAAATGCGTGGATAACCTGGATAACCTATTTCCTAAGCGTGAATAATGTGGATAATATTTTTGATAGGCGTGAATAACCTGGATAATAATTTTGATAGGCGTAGATAATACGGATAATGCATTTCTTAGGCGTGGATAACCTTGATCATGATTTTGATAGGCGTGGATAATATGGATAATGCATTTTAAAGTCGTGGATAATCTGGATAATCCATTTCAAGGGTGTTGATAACCCGGATAATGTCTTTCCAAAGTGTGTATAACTTGGATAATATATTTTAAAGGCGTGGATAATCAGGATAATGTGGGGCGGATAACATGTAGAAAAAAAACAAATGTTTAAAGTTTCATGAGCTTTAACAAATTATTTTGAAAAATCCTTCTAAAATCCCCCAAAAAGTGGCACACCTCCCCAACACCACCGTTCATTTCAAATTTCGTTTTAAAAATTAAAATAAATTTAAAACTCCCCCAGTTGTCCAACATTTATTCACTTCATTGTTTATTGAGAACATAAAACACTTTCCACACTGGCCGCAGAGGAGCTCAGCCTGTCCTCAACGAAGAATATTAAATTTGGTGGCCGGAGTCTATGTTGGTAACAAAGAAAAACAACCGAGATATAACATCACCACCAAAAAAAAAACCAGAGCATGCTTAAGCTACATTGGAAAAACAAATGTGGTAACACTGAGGACCACCATAATTAGTGACTCAATTAAAACAGCCACAGCAGAGCAAAAACTCTCCCCATGTGTGAATGTGTGTGTGAGAGTGTCTCAGTATGTGTGTTCATGTGTTTGCGGTTTAAAAACATATTTTTTCGCATTTAATTTCCCTGGTTTGACAATGTTAAGAAGATTTGATGGAAATCGGAGAGCAGTGAAGGAGAGAGAGAGGGAAAGGGGTTGGGGGAAGTAAGCACACAAAACTTCAACCACAACAAATGAAAACAAAAGAAATATTTCTACATTCAAATGTTTATGTATGAGTGGATACTTTGGCATGTAATTGGGTTAATTTCCCATGTTGGCATCGCCGCCACCACCACCAGCAGCTCAGCACCACTACAAATGTACTTGGAAATGCATATTTGCTTGCCATCGTGCATTCAAGCATTCAAACAAAAGGCAAGCATGTTAAACACAAAACAAACTGAGGTCCTCAACAGATCTCACTCAACCAAATGCACACGGACACACACACACACACACACACATGTTAACATTGAGAAATGCCATGCTTCACTCCTTGATGATGGCATCCCCAGCGGATACTCGACTGGGTGTGCTTATTGCCATTAGTTCCGTGGTACTCAGCTGCATGCATGTGAGATTCTTATTGCATTGTATTTTGCATGGAGGAGAGGTGTGTGTGTGTGAGAGAGTGCACAAGAGGGGGCGGGATAATATTGTTAGCATAAAACAGTTATGTTTGGGGTTTTATTCTTATGTTCTCTGTGTTTTTTATGAACACACATCCTTTTCGCATATCTCCCAGGAATTTATTTAATATTTTTGTCAGGGCATTGTTTCCTCTTCTCTTCTCTTCTCTTTGGTTTGTTTGTTTTTGTTTCTCTTTCACGCTTTCGGTTTCAAGTTTTTTTTTTTTTATTATTGTTTTCACACCATTTTCCGGAATTCATTTGTTCTATTACTCTTGTCTCATTTCCCTCACTCACTCTCCCTCTCTCTTTCTCTTTGTCTCATTGCAGTGGCGTTCAGGCGTTAATGTACTCAAAAAGAATTCGGTGCGCTTGGCTGAAGTCTGGCTGGATGATTATGCAAAATATTATTATCAACGGATAGGCAATGACAAAGGTGATTATGGCGATGTCACGGCGAGAAAAGAATTACGGTAAGTTCCACTCATTTTTGTCATTGTTGTTGTCTTTGTTGTTTTTCTCTCCCTAAAGAGATTGTTGCGATTGTATCCATCCATTTTGCTATTATGAGACAGCAGAAAAAACAACGGAAAGTTTTTAAATTATAAGTTTTGTGCATTAAGAATGATTTGATTAAAAATGAAAATTTTGTTTTTCGAGAAGTTCATTTGTGAGATAAGAAGTGGCAATGAGGCCTTCTATGGAATTAGGGGTATAAAATATGTATGGTATGTGACTAAGATGGGAAATGGGGGTATGTTATTGAAAACACAAGTAGACTTTTAGGCGCTTTGATATGCGCCTTCAATAAAAAGTGAATTGTTTTAATTTTGTAGAACCTCCACGTTAGTATGGAGAGTATATTATGTTTCACATTCCGTGTGTAACTCATCGAAATATACATTTTAGACCCCACAAAGTATATGCAGGATGAGATCAAAATACTGCAACAAAGTCAAAAGCTATAATTTTTAATTTTTTATTTTTCAATTTTATTGGGTGAAAGCAAAAAATGTCGGAAATAGCATCAAATTTTAGTATAAGTTTAGATTTATTCGAATTGGTCACCTTTGGTACGAATTATGGCCTTCAAACGGCCAATGAAACCGTCACACGCTGCCCGAATGTTGCTCTGTGGTATTTTGGCCCATTCCCGGCGAAGCGCTTGCTTGAGGTGATCGACACTTTGGTATTTTTTAGTGCCAACCTTGATTTCCAAAATTCTCCAGACACAATAGTCCAACGGATTGGTATCCGCAGATTTTGGTGGCCATTGTTCGCTGGAAATGAAGCGAGGAACCTCATTTTGTAACCATTCTTGGGTGGCTCGTGCGATGGTGCTGAGTCCTGTTGGAAGGTCCACGGCCGGCGGCCAAAATGTTTCGGTGCCAAGGCGCTAATACACCCTCCAGAACATTTTCGCGATAATATCCGACATCTATTCTGAGGCGACGGTCGATTAATATGAGCGGAGAGCGACCATCGGCTGTTATGGCGGCCCACACCATCACCATGGCCGGCGCTTGAGTTCTGGTGGCCAACCGAAGATGCTCATTTTCAGCTGGCCTCTTTGGCAACTGAGCCCAATCATTTTGTTTGTTTACAAACTGCTGGACAACGAATGTTCTCTCACCGGAGAAAACCAAATTCAGCAATTCACCACTTTCGGCCAAGCGAAGCAACTCTTTAGCTCTTTTGATTCTATTTTCTGTCTATTGCGGTGTAAGTTTTTGCACTTTTTGGAATATCAATGGCTTTACCCCGAGCTCATTTTTTTGTTCAGCTCACGAGCCAATTTTTCGGCCACTGCGACGCGAGTTTCGATCAAGTCGCTTCTTTACTTTTCGAACCATCTATGCTGATGTTGCTGATGTTTTCTTCTGTCCACTTCCTTGACGTCGGGCTATGCTACCAGTATCAGTATCACGGTAACGAGCGATGATACAAGATTTATTCACATTTAAATGCTTGAGTGCTCTAAAATAACCACTTGTGGGTTTTGCAGCCAAATATAAAGAAATCACACTATCACGCTTGAATTCCATCACGAATAACTGTTTTTCTGGAAAATTCTCACCAAAATGCTTTTGTACGCTTGTAAACAATATAATGAGCTGTCACTGGAATAATTTCAACAGCTGTCGGACGAGTGGCTTAGAAATGACAGCAGCAGTTTTTTCATCTCACCTATTCTTGATCAGCAACGTCAGTCCGTCTATCTGTTTGTCCGTCCGTCTATGGAAATCACTCTAGCTTCCGAACGATGAAGTAGGTTGATAAAAATTTACTCAAATATATATTTTGTCTGCAGGACTTTTGGTATTGAAAATGGGCCATATACGTCCACGTTTTGGCATAGCCCCCATATAATGGTACCTCCCTATTTTCGGTATTTTGGTAATGTTAGCGACATTATTAACCGGAAATGTTTCAAATTTGGTATTTGAAGTTCGAAATAGATATTACATCCAATGACAGAAAATAGTCTGTGCAAGTCCACGCCTCTATATAGCCCCCATATAACGGAACCTACGATATTCGGTATTTTGATGATTTTACCGACATTTTTCACCGGAGATATTTCAAATTTATTGCTTAGAATTCCTAATGGCTACTACAGCCTCTGGCAAATATGCAGGGCCACGGCTTCGTATAGCGATTTTAGCGACATTATTCAAATTTAGTATTTGAAGTTCGTATTGGATATTGCAGCCTTTAGCCCTCATTTGACGGTATCTCCATCTATTCCGTATTTTGATATTTTTGTGGCATTATTCACAGGAATAATAACTCACGAAGGGTGTATTCGATTTGGTCCAAACTTGGTGCACCGTAATATTATTATCAAACTTAGATCGTGTTCGTAGATTGACAATGTCGCTCCACTAATTCTGGTACCTCCCCCACAAAAGCTCGATTTTTTCAGAAACATATTTTACTGCACTGAAAGAGAAAGGATAATCCGATCTTGCTCCAACTTTGCAAATTCAAATATTTGCATCGGTGCAAGGCTATGCACGAAAATGGACAATATCGATCAACTCCATCAAGTACCTCACCCACAAAGGGCCAAAATTTTGGATAATTAAACTCTTATCAAATGTGATGTAAGAGTCCGATTGTCTTAGAATTGCACACATCGGAATATTTTATTAACTCAAGGTCTGGCGCTAAAATGGGATAAATCGGTCCTCTCCTTCTGATACCTCCCCCACAAAAGGGTCAAAATTTTGAATATTCATTAAGCTCATAAAACGCGAAATTAAAGAGATTGGACCATTCCTTCTGGTACCTCCCCCACAAAGGGTCAAAGTTTTGAATAACCAAAACGATCATAAAATCTGAAATAAGCATCCGGCTCCTTTCATATTTGACACTTCCTATTATTTCTACTAACACAAGATCTATTGTGAAGATGGGTATATTGGTCCACTCCTTCTGGTATCTCCCCCTCAAAGGATCAACAGTCAATAGCGCTTATAAAACTCGAAATTAGCGTCCGCTTCTATTTAGGCTTGGCACATCTCAATATATTCACCAACACAAGATCTGTTATAAAGATGATAGAGATCGGACCATTTCTTCTGGTACCTCCCCCACAAGGGGTTCAAGAATTTGAAAAACGACACGCTCAAAGAAAGCGAAATGAGCGTCCCACACTCTTCAAATTTCACACATCCAAATATTTTTGCTAACGCAAGATCTGCTGTGAAGATAATATATCTGTCAACCCGTTCTGGTAGCTCACCCACAAAGGATCATAATTTTCAATACTTTTATCTGTCATAACTTGCGAAACAAGTCAGCGATTCTTTACAACTTGCTATATCTAAATATTCCCTCAGCCTGAAACCTGAGATTAATATGTAATTTATGATTTTGCATAAAATTGGATATAAATGTTCGATTTTCTTGTAATTTTGCCCATGCCAGTATTTTTATCTGTATTAGGTGAAGTTCGAAAATGAAATACTTCGGTCAACTATATCTGGTACTTCACGCACATTTTTACATTTCCTAAAAAATTTTATATTACTCATATGAAGTGGAGGAAGTAGTCGATATAGTCCAAAACTGCCCGTCGCTACTATTTATATCATATTTATTTAGGTCCTATACGAAATTGAGAATATTGGCCGATTCCTTCCTCCATAGAGGATCAACAATTTGAATAATCAGAACGGAAGTCAAAATATATTTAAATAAAAAAATTATTTTAAATTAATATAACATTTCAATTTCAAATGTTTTTCTTATGAAAATATAACCCTAAATTTTCTCTCGAACTTAGATTGCTTTTCTTTGAAATTTATTTTCAAACTGCATTGTTTGCATATTCTGTGGAATATGCATATGAAGTATCTCATAAATAACTTCATATAAATACTGTTGGACAAAAAGAAGAAAAAAATCCTGTGAAAACTAAATATGAAAGTCTACGTTCCGGCCAGGCCTCCACAAACTACTATAAATGTTGGAAATTCTAAAACACTAAAATAACAGAAAAGAAAACTATGGCAATTATAAAAATTTGTGTTATAAAATAAATATAAAGTCTAAAACATGCATACGAAGAGATTGTTCAGTGGAGGTACATTGGGGCATATATTGGGGTGTAATGAAGAAAATGTGTGAGACATTTTTTCAAAATTTTACAATTATAATCATATTTTTCATAAAATAGTACAAAAAGGCTAAGTTAGGTCACATACAGAGCTACTTTAGAATTTTTAGAGCATAATTTTAGGCGCTCTCAAAAATTTTTAATCTAATTTAAGGCCCAATTATGAATTATGTTAGAGTCATATGTAAGGTCACATATTATTTTCACATTTTATATTTTTATAGCATACTTCAAGGAGCTGCCTACAATTTTTATACCCAACACCACAAGGTGGTCAGGGTATTATGTCTTTGGGCAATTGTTTGTAGGAGGCAAAAGGAAACGAGATAGACCCATAGTTCCTTTTGATGATCTGCATAGAATCACTTTCTGAGTCGATTTATGCACGCCCATCTGTCCATGTATTTTTGTAAAGAATGTACTGGTTCCATTTATTGTCCGATCCATATGAAATTTTGCACAAATCATTTATTTGACCTAAGGAAGAACCCTATTGAAATTGGAGAAAATCGGTTAAAATTTAGATATAGCTCTCATATATAACTTCGTCCGATTTGCCTTTTATTGTCCATCAAATGTGTAATATAAGCCCAAACGGGATGACATTTGGCACTTACGACCAAATTGAGCCTTCAAACTAGCATGATAGAAATCGGTTGAGATATAGCTATAGCTCCCATATATATTGTTCATCAGATTTGTTATACAGGGTGGGATAAAAAAAACTGCAACCAACTTCAGAATTTTTTAAGCCACTCGTCCGACAGCTGTTAAAATTATTCCAGTGACAGCTCATTATATTGTTTACAAGCGTATAAAAGCATTTTGGTGAGAATTTTCCAGAAAAAAATTATTCGTGATGGAATTCAAGCGTGATAGTGTGATTTCTTTATATTTGGCTGGAAAACCACAAGTGGCTATCGTTAGAGCACTCCATCATTTAAATGTGAATAAATGTTTTGTTTCTCTAGCCATCGCTCGTTACCGTGATACGTAGCGTAGCTCGACGTCAAGGAAGTGGGCGGAAGAAAGCAGCAAAAATGGTTCGAAAAGTAAAAAAAGTGACTTGATCGAAACCCGCGTCGCAGTGGCCGAAACATTTCTCGTGAGCTGAACATATCGAAATATTCCATTCGGTAAATATTGAAAAATGAGCTCGGGGTAAGCCATTGATATTCCAAAAAGTGCAAGAACTTACACCGCGCAACAGAAAGAAAATAGACTCAAAAGAGCTAAAGCGTTGCTTCGCTTGGCCGAAAGTAGTGAACTGCCGAATTTGGTTTTCTTCGATGAGACAACATTCCTTGTCCAGCAGTTTGTAAACAAACAAAATGATCGTGTTTACTTGCCAAGGAGGTCAGCTGAAAATGTACACCTTCGGTTGGGCACCAGAACTCAAGCGCTGGCCATGGTGATGGTGTGGGCCGCCATAACAGCCGATGGTCGCCGTTGCATCAGAATAAATGCCGAATATTATCGCGAAAATATTCTGAAGAGTATATTAAAGCCTTTGGCACGCAAACATTTTGGCCGCAGACCTTCAGCATTCCAACAGGACTCAGCACCATCGCACTCAGCACGCGCCACACAAGAATGGTTACAAAATGAGGTTCCTCACTTCATTTCCAGCGCACAATGGCCACAAAAATCTCCGGATACCAAACCGTTGGACTATTGTGCCTGGAGTATTTGGAAAGCAAGGTTGGCACTAAAAAATACTAAAGTATCGATAACCTCAAGCAAGTGCTTCGCCGGGAATGGCCCAAAAAACCGCAGAGCAACATTTGGGCAGCGTGTGACGGTTTCTTTGGCCGTTTGAAGGCCATAATTCGTGCCAAAGGTGACAAATTCGAAAAAATCTAAATTTATCCTAAAAGTTGATGCTATTTCCGATATTTTTTTTTGTTTTCATTCAAAAAAATTTAAAAATTATGGCGTTTGACTTTGTTTCAGTTTCTTTTATCTCACCCTGTATTTGCCCACCTCAGCCGTTATATGCACTCTGTAACAACGATATTTCAGGAAATATATCAAATACAGCTCAGAAAAACCTTTCCCAAATTTTATCGAAATCGGTTAAAATTTTGATATAGCTCCCATATACATCTTCGTCCGATTTGCCTTACGACCAAATTGAGTGTAGGAACGTGCACGTCGAATTCGGTGAAAATCGGTTCAGATATACCTATAGCTCCCGTATATATTGTTCATCCGATTTGTTATTTTTGTCCTCGGCAGCCGTAATATGCACTCTGTAACAACAATATTTGGGGAAATATATCAAATGCAGCTCAGAAATGTCTTTGCTAAATTTTATCGGGATCGGTTGAGATTTCGACATAGCTCCCATATATATCTTCATCCGATTTACCTTTTATTGTGCTCCAAATAGGATGTAATATGGCAGTTACGACCGAATTGGGCCTAGAAGCTAGTGTGTCAAATTTGGTGAAAATCGGTTCAGATATAGCTATAGCTCCCGTATATATTGTGCATCCGATTTGTTATATTTACTCTCCACAGCCGTAAAATGCACTCCGTAACAACGATATTCGGGGAAATATATCAAATACAGCTCAGAAATATATTTTCCATATATTATCAAGATCGGTTCAGATTTGGTTGTATAGTAAACAAGGCTTTACATATGACTCCTAGATAATGTGGAATCGGACCTTTATTTATATATTTTATTTAAATTATAGCATTTCTTTCAGTTAAAAACTTATATAGAGCCCCTAAAAGTATGCTTCATAAATGCTTATTGCGAAGTTAAAATAACCACTTTACATTTTAGCCCTTATTTGAATAATCAAATGAATCGCTACATGTTCCCTTTCCATTACACCCCAATATCCCTCGTCTCCTTTGAACAACACAGCAATCTCCAAAACTAAAGCATACTTTTAGGTGTATACTAAAATGTATTGCATTTAATGTGAATGTGTGTGTCTACATTTTGCATTATCATCATAATTCTTATTGTAATTTCCGTCTCTCTCATATCTCTCTCCCTCTCTCTCCCTCTCTCTTCCAGCCAACGTTTGGGTTGCAAAAGTTTCAAATGGTATCTGGACAATGTCTATCCGGAACTCTTTATACCAGGTGAATCGGTAGCCTATGGCGAGGTAAGTATTATATGGTGTAAGAAACTAACCAAAAAAAAATTAAAAGCTAAAATTTGCTTTCTGCTAAACGTAAAAAAAACAACAAAAAAGCTAATACTAAAATGACCCCTCTCTCACTTAAAATGTCAAATTAACCCCCCTTCTGACCCCCCACTCAATGAAAAACTAACAAAAAATGAACAACAAACCAAACACTTCAACTTCAACTCTTTGGCCTGTGGGTCACAACATAAATTGGTTTGAACATTATCTACATTCCATACCCCCCTTTAGATGCTTAAAAAAATATTAAAACAACAACTAACCAGCATAGCTACCATCTCTCTCTTACCCCCTTCACAGATTCACAATTTGATAAAACCAAAAACCATTTTGAAAATTTTATATATATTAACTTTTATTTTATTATCCTCCCCCCAAAATCACAAAAAACAACAACAAAAATAAAAACAAATAACCTCACAGATGAGAAATCTAGGTGCTGGCGGTCGCACATGTTTGGATTCACCGGCACGCAAAAAGGATTTGAAGAAGCCCGTTGGCTTGTATCCCTGTCACAATCAAGGAGGAAATCAGGTTTGTTAACATCCAGCCAGAGCGCACACACACACACTTGCTCTCATCCTGGCAAATTGCCAAAAGTTTGACAATTCCAGTAACCAGTAACAAAACTGCGACCGCCACAAGCTCCGTTCAAAATCGACAAACAAAAAACAACAGCCAAAAACAAAAAATTGTCCAAAAACCAACCACAAAATCCACATTTTTTTAACAATAACTCCGAGCATTCTACTCTAAACAAATTCCACCACAAAAGCCAAAAATAAAAATAATAACAACAAAAAATCACAACAACAAACAACAATACGAATCTAATGGTTATGGGTTGCATATATGGTCTCTCGGTTCCACTGTCCCTGCCCTGCTCGTCCCCCCCTTTGCCAAAATTGTATTTGCCTAAACGCATGTTGATGCCTTTTTTGTTTAACCTTTTTTATTTTATTTTCTTTTTATCTCTCTTTCTCTTGTTAGAAAGTGGTATTAGACATGGACTTTTAAGCTGATTTGAAATTGAGAAGAAGTTAACAAATTTAAATATTTTTTACAGCATACCTTTAGGCGAAAGTTGCGTTAAGTAATGGCGTATATGTAACAAGTACAATTATGATCCAAAATACATCCAAAAAATACCATTCAAAGTTTTTCTCATCATAGTAGAGCTTTTAAGTTCCACATCTAAAGAAAAGCTTTAATTGATTTCTATGAGCTTTTAGAGATCCACTATCTATAGACAACTTTTAAAGGCATTCTGTCTGTATAAGACAAGTGCCTATAGAAGAGCTTTTAAAGATCTGCTAGTTATAGAAGAGCTCTTAAATGCCTTCTGTTCATAGAAGAATTTTTGAAGATATATATCAATAGCAGAGCTTTGAAGAATTTAAATCAACAGAAGAGCTTTTAATTGCATATTTTTCTTTTAAAGGTCTTATATTTATAGAAGAGCTTTTTAAGCTGTTTTAAAGCTTTCTACAGAAGACCTATAAATGGTCTACTATTTATACACGAGCCTATAGAAGAGCTTTTTAAGCTGTTTTAAAGCTTTCTATAGAAGACCTATAAATGGTCTGCTATTTATACACGAGCCTTGAAAGATTTTCTGGTTATAAGAGAGCTTTTTAAGCTCTAATATCTTTAGAATACATTTTTAACATCACCTATCCGCAGAAGAACTTTAAAACATATTATTTTAATAGAAGAGCTTTTAAAGGTGTTGTATCTATAAAAGAGCTTTTAAAGGTAATCTTTCTGTAGAAGAGCTTTTTAAGGTCTAATATTGTTAAAAGGCATTTTAAGGGCTAATATTTTTATTTTTTTATTTTGAAGAGCCCTAAAAGATTATATATTTATAGGAGAGCTTTTAAAGGTATTAGAACTACATAAGAGCTTTAAGTGTTCTACTATCTATATACGAGCTTTAAAAAGTCGTCTGTATACAGAACAGCTTTTTATTTCTATAGAAGAGCTTTTTGACATCTTCCAACTATTAAGCAATTATAAAGTTCAAATATCTATAGAAAGCTTTTGAAGCTCTTCAAATATTTGAATGAGGTAGTATATCTATAGAACAGCTTTTAAGGGTATTCTGTGCATAGAAAAGCTTTCCCATGTAATCTGTCCAAATAAAATCTTCCAAAGTTCTTCTATCTAAGAAAAAACGTTAAAGTCTTAGAACCATCTAAAGAAGAGCTTTCAGATTCACACTAGTTTTTTAAGAGGTTTTCTTTCTTTTTTAGAAAGCCCCAAGAAGCCTTCTGACCATTGAGCCTTCCATTGAGCTTCTGTCTATACAAAATTTCCGAAGTTTCTTCTACGTATAACAAAGCTTTCTCAAATCATGTATCCATTAAGAAGCTTTCAATATTTTTTAAAAGTATTATATCCCCGTAAGTGCTTTCTGAGGTTGTACCTCTGTACCTAAAAGAACTTGCAAGAGTCTGAAATGCAAGCTCTTCTTTGTACAGATGACCTGTAAAATTATTTCTAGGGATAGGAAAAACTACCTCTGAAAGCTCAATGTAGATAGAGGACCTTTGAATCACTGTTTAAATGTCTTGTATGAAGTCAAGCTTTTGAAAGTTCTTGCATGGACGGACGGGTCTTGAAAGCTCTGATATAAAATAGGTTTGTCCTTTTATAGGTGTTCTCATAAAATTTTCATTTGACAGCTGAGCTGTGGAAAGAAGGCATTTGAAGGCTCTTCTATGGACAGAATATGTTTGACAACTCTTCAGAACAGTAGATTTTAGTGAAATTTCAGCTATAACTAGAAAATATTTGGAAGCTCTTTTATGAACAATTGAAAGCTCACCTATGAAACGAAGACATTTGAAAATTCTTCTATGGATAAGAGAATTTTGAGAGCTCTCTACGAACCGAAGATTTGTGAAAGTTCTTCGTTGGATATAAGAGTTTTACAGACAAGTATTTTTATATGTCTTCTTTGAAAACTCATTTTTACAAGAAAATATTTGGAAGAATTTTATGGACATTTTAAAACTCAGTTATGCAAAAATGTCCTTTAAAAGCTCTTCTATGGACAAAAGATCTGTGAAAGCTCTTTTATTAAGGTAAAAGCTTCGCATGCTCTTCTATGGACAGAAGTAATTTCACAGGTCTTCTAAGCAAAGATTACATTTAAAAGCTCAGTATTGAAAAAATAACGTTTGGAAGCTCTTTAATGGACCGAGCTCTACAGAAAACTTTTCTTTTTCTCCCGTTTTTAGAAGACCACCAAAGATCATTTTTGAAAAAGGTTTCCAAATTATGCTATATAATATCTCTCCTGCGTCTTCCCGCTATGGGACTTTTAAAGATTTTTCATCAATAAAGGTCCTTTGAGACCAAAGAAACCCTCTTTTAAAGTTTTCTGTATGTGGACGATCTTTAGGATACTATCTGTGTTTAGAAGACTCCTTTAAAGTCCTTTGTCTACAAAATAAAAAAGCTCCTACGCAAACACTGTTACGTATACATTATGATGACAATTATACGCCCTTATACACCTGAATGCTGAATATTTGTAATAAAATCAATTAAAAACTGCCCTCCTGCCTAATACCACTTCTATTGTTTTATTATCCACTGAATTCTTCTAGCAAATGAAAATATGCATTATAACAACAACAACCAATTACAGATTGCCAATATCGAAACCGATATGTGTCTCGATTCAGCCGCCAAACCGGACGACATGCAAGGTGCCGTCGATCCTTACAAATGTCACGGTCTGGGTGGAAATCAGGTACTGTTTCATTGTTTTTTTTTTTTTTTAATTTATTGTTTCTATTAAATTTTTCGTTAATTCGGCATTGGAATATTTTGGATTTTGGGTTCTGTTGAAAAGCAAATACCACTTCACTTTTTTATTATTTTTTGCTTTATGCTTTTATTTTGGTGTTCGTTTTTTTCTTCTTCTTAGTTTTGATATTTTTTGGTTAAAGGTAACCTGATAACACCACACCAGCGCTTTTAAGGCAAATGAATAACAAAAATGTTTAGAAAATCTCACCAGTTATACGGCTTGGAATCAAGTATGAAAATATTAACAAACCTCTAATAAATCTTTGGCATCAAAAAAAAAAAAACTTCGCATTTTTAAAATTCATCTCTAACATTTTGTCATTTTTTTTTTTTTTTTTGTAAAATGACAAAAACATTTCATCTCCAACATTTTGTGATTTTTTTTGTAAAATGACAAAAACAAAAAAAACCTAATAACATTTCGCTCCCCATTTTTTCGGCTGAAGTTCATTTAAATTCATTTTCCTTTTTGGCCCCATAAATCATTGCATATCTTCTTTTTTTGGTGGTTCTTAACTTAAATACCATATTATAATAGCATACTTTTGGGGATTTGCTTAATCTAAATGCCAGTTTGTATTCATATTTTTTCAGGCAATGTCCTTAAGGTTATGCTTGTGACATTTATGTTATTTTTTTCGGACAAATGTTAAATAACCTGACTGGAACTGAAGATAAATGACATTTGGAAAATGCTATGAAAGGCGATTACAGCGCCGTGGGAAAATTCGAAATTGTCTCCATCAGATATGGAAACTTTTAGGCATTAGGTCGTATTAGTTATGACAACACTAATACGCAATACACGAATCATTAAAAAAGACAGTTCATTTGATGATATATGGAAGATATATAGAAAATATTTTAATTTTTAGGAACTATATTTTCTAATGGAACAGATTTCGTTAAAATTAAAGGAAACCCGCATTTTAGGATTTTCCTGCGAAATTTTATTTTAAAAAATTTTACAACAGTTTTGAAAATTTTACAACAATTAATCATTTTGGAAAGTTTCCTAGAACTCTATGTCGTCAATTTTTTAAAAATCGTTAAAAAAGTCCTGAGGAAACTTTCCAAAATATATATATAAATATATATTTTTTTTTCAATATTTTTGGAAGGCTTAAGAATGTCTATAAACAATCTTTGGACAGTCAACAAGAAGTCTTTGAAAAGGTGCTATGGAAAGCTATGGAGAAATTTACGCTTTAAGCCATTGATAAATTTAAGAAATCTTGGAAAACTGTTTTTGCACTGGTTACATGTGTCAAAAGAGGCTTTGGGATGACTTCAAAAAATCTTTAAAATTTCGTTCAAAAAGCTTTCAAAGGACTCTCTGAATAAATTTTTAAATTTGGGTCTTTGTGAACCCCTTAAAAAAGTTTGAAAAAAAAATTATTTCGAAGGCATTCAAAATTATTTAGAGATTTCTTTAGAAAATGCTTTTGTAGAGACTTAGAAAATTCGGATCTTCCGGAGGTCCTTTACACAAATCTGTGGACTTCTAAGAACAAATCTTTAAAAATACGCTATTAAGAGCCTTATATAAAAACGTTCAAAAACTCTATAGAAATTGGTTAGTCTTCTGGAAGAGTAGACAATTTTCTTTTAAATTATTTGGTTTAGATGCGAAGATTTCCAGAAAGCTTCGAGAACTTTGTGGGACCAATTTCTAGGAAAAATGTATTTAATTCAGATTTAAGAGGACTGTGAAAGGCCTTACAAATTTTTAAAGAAGGTTCTGCATAGACTTGCAATTATCCTTTAAAAAGTCATGAAAACCAGGAAATTTTATTTAAAAGAAAGTTTTGGAAATCCTTTAACATTTTCTTAAAAAACAGGATTTCAGATCTTTGAATTTTTTTTTAATTCTTTGCCCTTCAAAATTTAGGAAAATCGTGATGATTTCGAGAAGGTTGCTAAAAAATTTCAAAAAGGCCGTGAGATATTTCGAGAAGACATGAAAACTTTTTTGATATGACTTTGGAAGCTTGCAGAAGTTAGAACCTCTCCTTAAAAATTCACGGTTTTAGGTGAGATTTCGAGAAAGTTTCAAGAAATGTTTTGAAAAAAAAATAAAAAAATAAAAAAAATTCTTTAAAAAACCTGCACATAGGGTTTTGTGGATAGCTTAAGAAATTCTTTAAGGCAATGGGTCTAAGTGTCTTCGAAAAAATGCAAAAAAAATAACACTTTTGTGGGCTTTGAAAAAAAATTGAATATGAGGAAGATTTGTCCTTTGAAAAAGGGAAATCATTAAAAGGTTCTTTAAAGAAGCTTGAAAATGTTTTTGGAAACAGGTATGACAAGCGGTCGAAAATTCTTTGAAATATCTCAACTTTGGGGTCGAGTGAAACCTTCGATTTGCTGTTCCTGACATCTTTGGAAAGTCTTCCCAAAACTCTATAATAATCCTTTAAAATTCCTCGATAAGGAAACGTTAGAAGGTCTTCTTTAAAAACATCCGTTTAAAAATCAGCGATTTGGGGTCTTTGGGAAGTCTAAGGAGAAGCCTTTCAATAACCTTGAATTATCTTCAATTTAGGGTCTATTGAATGGCTTTTCAAGGCTTTAGAGTACCTTCAAGAAAACTTTAGAAAGGCTTTGAAAAGTTTTTTAAAAAATGCATTAAATGGTCAAAGGTTTAGGGATTCGAGTAAGTCATGAAAATATCTTTGAAAACTGCTTTGGAAAGTCCAAGGAAAAAATTTTAAAATTTTTTTCGAAAGTCCACGATTGTATGTCTTTTGAAACGCTTTTGAAAGGTTTGGATAAAAGGGCCTTTAAAAAGCCTATGAAAAACTCTTCTAAAATATTCTCTAAAAATCCACGGCTTCAGAAAGGTTTGTAATGTATTTGAAAATCGGTTTTGGGAATTTAAAGTTGCTTTAAAAAGTCTATGGAAAGCCTATGAAAGGTTCTATAAAAATCCTCCATTTTCGACCCTTAGCAAGGCTTAAGAGTGTCTCTGAAAACACCTTTAGAAAACCTGCAAAGAAAAGGTTTGAAATCTTCCGAAAAACCTTACTTCTGAAAAACCAGAAACTTTCGTAAAAAGGGTTTGGAAAAGTGGTTTTAAAGATACAAGATTTAGGGGTTAAAGAAAGGCTTTAAAGAACTTTGAAAAGGTCTTAAAAAAATCTGTAAAATCCTTGATGTAGGATATTTCCGAAATATTTTAAAGATTCGTAAAAAAAAAACTTAGAGAAGCCCATCATGCATTTTTTGGGTATTTTGGGGAAAATTTCGGAAAGCCTGTGAAAACTCATCAGGATATTCTAGAATTTCAGCCTTTGAAAAGTTTTAAAATTTTTGGGGGGTAAGAGTTAAAGGACTTAAAGACTTAAACATGTATCTATGCGGTTTTAAAAATCTTGAAATCGCTTCGACGTTAATAACACTGAGGAGAGGAAAAAAAATCGTTTCTCTTTATCAGAGAAAAGCCCTCTTTTCATTCCTCACTAAGGCATTTAAGCGTATAAGGAGTGCCAATAGTCATACGCCCCAAATAACTAATTATGAAACTTTGCACAAAACATTTGTTAAGGACAAGGACAAACCCTATTCGAAATGGTGAGAATCGGTTCGAATTTAGATATAGCTCCCATATATATCTTCTACAACACTTGAGCGGGGAAAATTGACTGAATTTTTTTTTATAAAAAAGTAATGTATTTCAGATATTAAAAAAAATCTGGTATTACAGCCCTTGAGAGCCTTTTCTTGTTAGAAAAAGTTTGGATTCCTTAATACCATGATTTTAAAATCAATATACGGGCTAATAGTGGCGTATACGTTTTGAAAATAGTCATACGCCCCCTAGTACTACTATTAATATTTGTATTGAGCCCTTTTCTCTAAGAAGTTCTTGCAATTAAATGATTCAACTTCTTCTTCTAAAATATTAAATATCCCCTACCCCAATCTTCGCCCAGCACAGTTTGCTCTACACATTTTCTACAACACTTGAGCGGGAAAATTGACTGAAATTATAGTAACTGTACAACAATATGCTTCACTACTACATGCACAGCAATTGGCACAGCAATACTAAATGTTGCTTATTGAGAATCCTTGAATTTACCTGCCATTCACTGCCTTTTGGATACAAGCCAATGCCATTTGCATTTGGCTAAAACGGACGATACAAAACGACAGAGCATTTTTCAACTTGAACCCTTCGCTGGATGGAAAATGACCTTTTCACAATTACTCTCTCTCTCCCTCTCTCTCGCATTTTCATTCACCTCCATTTTGAACGTTTCATTTTGACATTTACTAATTAGCTTACGCTATGAATTTATTTGCCATCGTTTATAAGGGTATTTTAGGTGATGATGCTGCAGTGTCTTATTGGGAGGGCGGGTGATTTTAGCCAACTATTGATGCTGGTTAATGAGCTGTGAAAAACGAAGCTTCTGGAGAGTGAGAATAATTAAACTGACTTTTTGGAATTGATTGTTAATGAGGCTACTTCATCAATTCTACAAATCATCTGCATAATTTGTCCAGCGTTGCAAATTTTTCATTTGCCCACCAAACGCCTTTGGCCACTAATAACTCAAAAAATCACGCTCGTAGCTTTTTGGCTTTACCCACACATTTTTTTGGTTTGGTTTTTGTGATGACTACTCTTTTTTGGCAATACAATATCATTGCTATTCTATTATATATTTTTAAACGGAGTTTGTGGCTATCTACATGCATATATTCACACATACATATTTATATTTAAATTATTATTATTATTGTATTTGCAAATATTTACCATTTATTTATAAGTATTTTATTATAAAATTACTGTTAAATTATGATTATGACCAGCAGCAAATGTTTATGGTGCACCAGTAGTTCAATATTTACAATTGCCAATTAAAATGGAAATCTATGGCGTATAAATATAACTATTATTGATAATTTCATTGAAAACCATTACAAAAACAACAATAATAACAACAACAACAACAAAAATGTCGATTATATTTTATTTTAAGAGCAATTCATTTAATGAGATTGAGGATTAAATTCAAAATTTTTGCAATAACTAAGTCAATATCCAGGGTGGCGTATGCGTTGTGGCAATAATCATACGCTCTAAAGGAACTATTTAAAAAATTTTATAATTTTAAATAATTATTTAATAACTATTAATTTTAAATAATTTTTCTTAAATGGTTTTATGTAAAATTTTGAATTTTTTAAAAAAAATGTTTTTTTTTTTAATTTGGGAGTCTCTTAGAGCGTATGATTATTGCCACAACGTATACGCCACCCTGGATATTGCCTTAGTTTTAGGGTCTATTTTATTTAATTTTTTAACAACGGGAAAAGTTCAGCAATTTATAAAAATAGAGCTAAGACAGAAAGACACGTGCTTCGGCGTACTGAAAATTATATCGCAATGTAGCCTGAATAGAGGGGGCAAGTTTGACCCTCTTCCACTCCTTTGGCAATTTTCGGATTAAGATATCTCGAAATCCGTAAATTTTAGGTATATAGAGTCTTTGGCAATACTGCAGATGACTATACGGGGAATATATTGATAGAACATTTAAACACTCAAGCGAATAAAATGGATATTTTTGGTCCTTTTTATTTTAAAAGCAATTTATTTAATGAGATTGAGGATTAAATTCAATATTCTCCAGTAACTAAGTCAATATCCAGGATGGCGTATACGTTGTGACAATAATCATACACCCCAAAAGAACTCCTTCAA
Source organism: Musca domestica (assembly GCF_030504385.1). NCBI lineage: Eukaryota > Metazoa > Arthropoda > Insecta > Diptera > Muscidae > Musca > Musca domestica. Next base: position 8,548,558 of record NW_026712321.1, on the reverse strand, counting down.
AATTTTTATAATTTTAAATAATTATTAATTTTAAATAATTTTATTAAAATGATTGAATGGTTTTAAATAAAATTGTTGAAGGAGTCCATTAGGACGTATGATTATTGTCACATCGTATACGCCACGTTGGATATTGCTTCAGTTTCTAACTTTTAATTTTTTACCACCGGGAAAATCAAGCATTTTATGAAAAAAGAGCTAAGACAGACAGACACGTGTATTGGCGTTCTGAAAATTTACTAAGTCAATATCCAGGTTGACGTATACGTTATGACAATAGTCATACGCCCCTAAGGAACTCCTTTCAAAATTTTATAATTTAAAAAAAAAATATTAATTAATTATTAATTTTAAATGGTTGAATGGCTATAAGTCAAATTTTTGAAGGAGACCCTTGGGACGTATGATTGTTGTCACAACGTATACGCCTCCAGTTCAGTTTTTATACCCTCCACCATACATAGTATGAAGGGTATATTAAGTTCGTCATTCCGTTTGTAAGTCATCGAAATAATCATTTTAGACCCAACAAAGTATATATATTCTTGATCAGCGTAAAATTATAAGACGATTAAGCTCTGCCCGTCCGTACATCTGTCCGTCTGTTGTAATCACGCTACAGGCTAAATGAATTAAGATAGAAAGCTAAAAATTTGCCCAGATCTCTCTTTTGTCTGCAGGTAGATCAAGTTCGAAGATGGGCTATATCAGTCCACGATATCGTATAGCCCCCATATAACGGTACCCCCGATATTCGGTATTTTGATGATTTTAGCCACATTTTCTAATGGAATGGTCTGAAAATCCGCACAACGAGTTCCTTGTGAGCACTTTATTCATTGAAAGAGAATTATCTATATAGGTCCATGATATCGTATATCCCCCATCTTCGGCAAACTTCAAATACCAAATTTAAAACAATTCCGTTGAGTAATGTCTCTAAAATCATCAAAATACCGAATATCGGGAGGTACCGTAATACGGGGGCTATACGAAGACGTGGACCAGCACAGACAATTTTCTGTCATATGCTGTAATATCCGTTACGAACCTCAAATACCAAATTTGAAACATTTCCGGTGAATAATGTCGCGAAAATCATGAAAATACCGAATATCGGGAGGTATCATTATATGGGGGCTATACCAAAACGTGAACCTACATGGCCCATTTTCATTATCAAAAGTCCTGCTGACATAATATACATTTGAATAAAATTTTATCAACCTACTTCATTTCGTTTGGAAGGTAGAGGACAAAATACCCCTTTGTTAACGCGTTTGAGGGTTAAAATTTTCGACCAAAATTTTCCTTGTGTTTTTATCTGTTGCCGAAGACACTATATACCTAAAATGCAGGTAGTCCGAGGAGTCTTAATTCGATAATTTCAGATATATAGAAGGGGGGTGATATACTAACCCCCTCATATCAATTTTCAAAAAAAAAAACAAAGTTGCAGACTCATAAGAGAGGCTTGAAAAAATCCTCAAAAATTCTCTTTTTAGTTGATATACCTCAAATTCGCGGATTCCATGGAATCTCATTGCGAAAATTTCCAAAAATGTGGAAGAGGAAGGAATTTTCTCCCGTTGGAAACTTTCAAAACGTCGATCCACGTGTAGTACTTTTTTAAGCTCTACTTTCACAACCTGCTGAATTTTCCCCGAAATGACTGTTTTCTGTTGCCGAATGTTGCCAAGAGGAAGGCACTCTCCCCTGTTGTAAACTTTATTATTATTATTATATTATTATTATTATTATTATTATTATTATTATTATTATTATTATTATTATTATTATTATTATTATTATTATTATTATTATTATTATTATTATTATTATTATTATTATTATTATTATTATTATTATTATTATTATTATTATTATTATTATTATTATTATTATTATTATTATTATTATTATTATTATTATTATTATTATATTATTATTATTATTATTATTATTATTATTATTATTATTATATTATTATTATTATTATATTATTATTATTATTATTATTATTATTATTATTATATTATTATTATTATTATTATTATTATATTATTATTATTATTATTATTATTATTATTATTATTATATTATTATTATTATTATATTATTATTATTATTATTATTATATTATTATTATTATTATTATTATTATTATTATTATTATTATTATTATTATTATTATTATTATTATTATTATTATTATTATTATTATTATTATTATTATTATTATTATTATTATTATTATTATTATTATTATTATTATTATTATTATTATTATTATTATTATATTATTATTATTATTATTATTATTATTATTATTATTATTATTATTATTATTATTATTATTATTATTATTATTATTATTATTATTATTATTATTATTATTATTATTAGTATTATTATTATTATTATTATTATTATTATTATTATTATTATTATTATTATTATATTATTATTATTATTATTATTATTATTATTATTATTATATTATTATTATTATTATTATTATTATTATTATTATTATTATTATTATTATTATTATTATTATTATTATTTCCTTTTTATTTTAAGAATTTCCCATTTTAATTTTATATCCCACCTTGACTCCCTCTGGAGTCACGTCTTGATGAAATTTTTCTTCGCAAGATGCGAGATGCAATAAAAAGCAACTATTATTTTTGGCGTAATTGAATTTACTTTGCACCCTGAAACATTTGCTGTTGCTGGAATAATATTTTTCCTGAAAGAGAAAAAAAGATGGAAAAAATTAAATTGCATTCTCCACACATACACACACTTCCACATACCTACAACTCACGCACACGAACACCATGACGTTTTTATTAATAAAATTCTTTTTCATATTTTATTTTATATTTCTATTGCATTTTCTGAACCACTTAAAATGTGTGCAACAAAATGCTGTTACTGCCATCCAAAACGACGACGAAAACAACAACAACGATAACAATAATGACATCGTTCTACGTGTGCATATGTCTGGCTGTATGTGTGTGTCCCGGCCTAACATATGGCACATCCGCCGTTGCAATGCTGCATTCCTGGTTTTAAAATATTACACTTGCCGACATCATGATCATCATCATCATCAACGCTGCCGTGCTGATGACAATATCTTCTATCACGGGCCATGACAACCTAAACCATTCATAACGCATGACCTCAACGTACCATCGTACCCGACATCCACCCTTTGTCGACGTTCCCAAAACCTCTTCATGTGGTTAACCATTCTCGATATGCATGACTGAATTTTGAATTTTGGCTGTTCGCGCCACCCTTCAGTACTGGATGCTCAGCAAGGCGGGTGAAATTCGCCGTGATGAAGCCTGTCTTGATTATGCGGGACATGATGTTATACTGTATCCTTGCCACGGCTCCAAAGGAAATCAGGTAAGGATGAAATATTTTTGTATCTTTTTTTGTTTTTTTTGTCACGCGTTTAAGTATTACTTTACAAGCGCCCGAAGGTAGTAAATGAGCTGTTTGTGCGGGTGTTTTATGTCGCTTTACGTTCACTTCTCCCTACCGGACGTTGCCATATTATTAAGAAGACAAGACATTTCATTATAATGATGATGCTGCTGATGAAGATGAGGGTGGTTGTGATTTCTTGGCTGTCACATTAACCGCCACATTGTTACAAACCTTGAGAATGTTGGCTATTTATTGCCGGGTGCAATAAGATGACGAGGGGGTAGATAATAATTAAGAGAAAGGGAGATAAAAAAGCAGCAACTGGCGTATACATTACAATAAGACTCATACGCCACAGGGGAAATGAAAAAATAGGCCGAACTTTTTCCTATAGAAAAATTTGCCCCTCAGGTGAACTGAGGTCGCCGACATTTGATTCTATAGAAAAACCTCAGCTGCACTGAGGTTTCGCGAATATTTTTCTATAGAAAAAAACTTGGCCCTCAGCTGCACTGAGGTCTTGCGAATTTTTTTCTATAGAAAAAAACTTGGCCCTCAGCTGCACTGAGGTCTTGCGAATTTTTTTCTATAGAAAAAAACTTGGCCCTCAGCTGCACTGAGGTCTTGCGAATTTTTTTCTATAGAAAAAAACTTGGCCCTCAGCTGCACTGAGGTCTTGCGAATTTTTTTTCTATAGAAAAAAACTTGGCCCTCAGCTGCACTGAGGTCTTGCGAATTTTTTTCTATAGAAAAAAACTTGGCCCTCAGCTGCACTGAGGTCTTGCGAACTTAGAAAAAAAACTTGGCCCTCAGCTACACTGAGATCTTGCGAATTTTTTTCTATAGAAAAAAAACTTGGCCCTCAGCTACACTGAGGTCTTGCGAATTTTTTTCTATAGAAAAAAACTTGGCCCTCAGCTGCACTGAGGTCTTGCGAATTTTTTTCTATAGAAAAAAACTTGGCCCTCAGCTGCACTGAGGTCTTGCGAATTTTTTTCTATAGAAAAAAACTTGGCCCTCAGCTGCACTGAGGTCTTGCGAATTTTTTTCTATAGAAAAAAACTTGGCCCTCAGCTGCACTGAGGTCTGGCGATTTTTTTTCTATAGAAAAAACTTGGTCCTCAGCTGCACTGAGGTCTGGCGAATTTTTTTCTATAGAAAAAACTTGGTCCTCAGCTGCACTGAGGTCTGGCGAATTTTTTTCTATAGAAAAAACTTGGTCCTCAGCTGCACTGAGGTCTGGCGAATTTTTTTCTATAGAAAAAAACTAGCGCCTCAGCTGCACTGAGGTCTGGCGAATTTTTTTCTATAGAAAAAAACTAGCCCCTCAGCTGCACTGAGGTCTGGCGAATTTTTTTCTATAGAAAAAAACTAGCCCCTCAGCTGCACTGAGGTCTGGCGAATTTTTTTCTATAGAAAAAAACTAGCCCCTCAGCTGCACCGGGGTCTCGCGAATTTTTTTCTATAGCAAAAAACTTGGCCCTCAGCTGCACTGAGGTCTCGCGAATTGTTTTCTATAGCAAAAAACTTGGCCCTCAGCTGCACTGAGGTCTCGCGAATTTTTTTCTATACAAAAAACTGGCCCCGCAGCTGCACTGAGGTCTTGCGAATTTTTTTCTATAGAAAAAAACTTGGCCCCGCAGCTGCACTGAGGCCTTGCGAATTTTTTTCTATAGAAAAAAACTTGGCTCTCAGCTGCACTGGGGTCTCGCGAATTTTTTTCTATAGAAAAAAACTTGGCCCTCAGCTGCACTGAGGTCTTGCGAATTTTTTTCTATAGCAAAAAACTTGGACCTCAGCTGCACTGAGGTCTTGCGAATTTTTTTCTATAGCAAAAAACTTGGCCCTCAGCTGCACTGAGGTCTTGCGAATTTTTTTCTATAGCAAAAAACTTGGCCCTCAGCTGCACTGAGGTCTGGCGAATTTTTTTCTATAGAAAAAACTTGGCCCTCAGCTGCACTGAGGTCTGGCGAATTTTTTTCTATAGAAAAAACTTGGCCCTCAGCTGCACTGAGGTCTGGCGAATTTTTTTCTATAGAAAAAACTTGGCCCTCAGCTGCACTGAGGTCTCCCGAATTTTTTTCTATAGAAAAAAACTTGGCACTGCACTGGGGTCTTGCGAATTTTTTTCTATAGAAAAAAACTTGGCCCTCAGCTGCACTGAGGTCTTGCGAATTTTTTTCTATAGAAATAACTAGACCCTCAGCTGCACTGAGGTCTTGCGAATTTTTTTCTATAGAAAAAACTTGGCCCTCAGCTGCACTGAGGTCTTGCGAATTTTTTTCTATAGAAAAAACTTGGCCCTCAGCTGCACTGAGGTCTTGCGAATTTTTTTCTATAGAAAAAACTTGGCCCTCAGCTGCACTGAGGTCTTGCGAATTTTTTTCTATAGAAAAACTTTGGCCCTCAGCTGCACTGAGGTCTTGCGAATTTTTTTCTATAAAAAAAACTTGGCCCCCAGCTGCACTGAGGTCTTGCGAATTTTTTTCTATAGAAAAAGACTTGGCCCTCAGCTGCACTTAAGCGTATACTAAATATTTGTAGTTATGCGCCCCTACGTTCTCAAGTAAAACTATTGTCTTTTATTTCCGTTTCCTTTGTTAAGAACATCCATTAACCATTTTCGTTGCCAGCTTCCTCTAATATTTCTCGGGAAAATACATTTCAACCTCTTAATGCTTTCTCCCTATTTTCCCCCTCCCTCGATCCCTTCTTCGCCCCAACCTTGGACAAATTTCCCATAACATCCGCCACTTACTTTAAGTCCCTTATTGTTCTTTTAATGGCAACCAAATCCACAGTAATATTCAACCAAAGTATCTTTCTGGTTTGCGTTTTGTTGCTGGTGTTCTTTATTTGTATTTCTTTTTTTGCTCCTTAAAAAGCCTTTCAATTGTTTTCTCATATTTCTACTTCGCTCCGCCATGGCACCGACAAACCAACTGACATATTACAACAAATAAACATATACATTCATTTTATATTGCACATGACAAAACAATGCCCGGCTCCATGCCATGCCATAAGAGGTAGATAAACAATGGAAAAAGGAGAATGTGCTACAATGAAATGAAGAGGGAGGAGTGAAAGGGAAACTGGGGGAAAACGGAAGTAAGTCTTTGAACAACATTAATTATTAAGGCAATGGAGAACGAAGGATGAAGAAAAAAAGGGAAAAAGAAAACATTGTGTATTTTAAATATCCTTGCATTGCCCCGCATCGTATCAAATGACAAATTAAAATTGCTGTCCTGGTCCACATTGCAAAAGAGAAACACAACAACAGCAACGACAAACATCACAATAATTACCCACCTCAGCAAACCACAAGCCCAGAACATATCCTTCATGTTCTGGTTTTCCTTTCTGGGTATCCTCCACTTGATTCTATGTAGCAGCTATATTTGTGGTTTCCTTTCGTTGGCTTTTTTCTCTCTCTCGGCCAGGACAATAGTTGTATTCCAGGTGGAAGAATACTTTGATGTGTTGTGTGAGCAATATTAGGGTGGAGAGGAAAAATTAAAAAAAAATGAAAATATAGGTAATTTTTGGGAGATATTTTCGTCAGACTATGAAGTCTTAGAGGATTTATCCGTTTAAACACAAACTTGCCCAACCTTATCTAAACATATTTTAAAACTCCTCCTATAAATATTCCAAGAAAAAAAATCAAAGGAAATCTTTAATCTTTAGTTTAAAAACTTATACGTATACGTTGTGGCATTAATTATACGCCCAGATCTCCCCCATCAATATGGGCAAACAGGCCGTGTACTTTATGGTGGTGCTCATACGCCCACCTGAAGTTCAGAGAATAGAATAGTTGACGGGCATTTGAGTTGTGATATAAAGTTCCAGTTTAAATTCGAAAAGAATATTAGAATCAAAATTTTTCAAGGATCAACAGAAACGTGCATTTTTTAGAGAATATTTTTTCAAGGACCAACAGAAACGTGCATTTTTTAAGGATATTTTTGCAAGGACCAACAGAATCGAAGATGTTTTAGAAAATATGTTTTCAAGGACCAACAGAAACGAGGATTTTTAAACATATATTTTTTCAAGGAGCAACAGGAGCATTGATTTTTTTTAAATATTTTTTCAAGAACCAGCAGAAACAAGGATTTCCTAGAGAATATCTTTTCAAGGACCAACTGAAACGTGGTTTTTTTAGAGAATATTTTTTCAAGGACCAACAGAAACGGGAAATTTTTAAAGAATATTTTTCCAAGGACCCACAGAAACGTGATGTTTTAGAGAATATTTTTTTAAAGTACCGATTTAAACGTGGATTTTGTAGAAGATATTTTTTCAAGGACCAACAGAAAAGTGGATTTTTTAAAGGATATTTTTTCAAGGACCAACAGAAACGAGGATTTTTTAAAGGATGTTTTTTCAAGGACCAACAGAAACGAGGATTTTTTAAAGGATATTTTTTCAAGAACGTGGGTTTTTAAATTTTTTAAGGACTAATAGAAACGTGGATTTTTTAAAGAATATTTTTCAAGGACCAACAGAAACGTCGATTTTTTAAAGGATATTATTTCAAGAACCAACAGTAACGTTGATTTTTTAAAGGATACTTTTCAAGGACCAACAGAAACGTGGATGTTTTAGAGAATATTTTTTCAAGGACTAACAGAAACTAGGATTTTTTAGATAATATTTTTACAGGGACCTACAGAAACGAGGATTTTTTAGAGAATATTTTTTCAAGGACCAACAGAAACGAGGATTTCTTAAAGGATATTTTTTCACGGACCAACAGAAACTTCGATTTTTTAAAGAATATTTTTTCAAAGGCCAACAGAAACGGGGAGTTTTTAAAGGATATTTTTCAAAGACAAGCCGAAATGGGGATCTTTAAAGGATATTTTTTTCAAGAACCAGCAGAAACGTGGACTTCTTAGATAATATTTTTTTAAGAACCAACAGGAATGAGAATTTTTTAGAGAATATTTTTTCAAGGACCAACAGAAGCGAGGATGTTTTATAGAATATTTTTCCAAGGACCAACAGAATCGAGGATGTTTTAGAAAATATGTTTTCAAGGACCAACAGAAACGAGGATTTTTAAACATATATTTTTTCAAGGAGCAACAGGAGCATTGATTTTTTTTAAATATTTTTTCAAGAACCAGCAGAAACAAGGATTTCCTAGAGAATATCTTTTCAAGGACCAACAAAAATGTGGATGTTTTAGAGAATATTTTTTCAAAGACCAACAAAAGCGTGGATTTTTTTTAAGGATATTTTTTCAAGGACCAACAGAAACGTGGATGTTTTTAGAGAACAGCAACGAGGATTATTTAGAAAATATTATTTCAAGGACCAACAGAAACGAGGAGTTTTTAAAGAATATTTTCTCATGGACTAACAGAAACGGGGATTTCTTTAAAGGATATTTTTTCAAGGACCAAAAACGTGGATTTTTATATTATATTCTTTTCAAGGACCAACAGAAAGGTGGATTTTGAAAAGGATTTTTTTTTCACAGACCAAGAGAAGCGAGGATTTTTTAGAGAATATTTTTTCAAGGATTTTTAAAAGATATTTTATCGAGGACCAACAGAAACGTGGATGTTTTAGAGAATATTTTTTTCAAGGACCAATAGAACAAGGATTTTTTAGAGAATATTTTGTCAAGGACCAACAGAAACGTCTATGTTTTAGAGAAAAATTTTTCAAGGACCAACAGAAACGTGTATTCTTTAGAGATTATTTTTTCAAGGATCAACAGTAACGAGGATTTTTTAGAGAATTTTTTTTAAAGAGTCAACAGCAACGAAGATTTTTTAGAGAACTTTTTTTAAGGACCAACAGAAACGTCTATGTTTTAGAGAAAATTTTTTCAAGGACCAACAGAAACGTCTATGTTTTAGAGAAAAATTTTTCAAGGACCAACAGAAACGTGTATGCTTTAGAGATTATTTTTTCAAGGATCAACAGTAACGAGGATTTTTTAGAGAATTTTTTTTAAAGAGTCAATAGCAACGAAGATTTTTTAGAGAACTTTTTTAAGGACCAACAGAAACAAGGATTTTTGGAGAATATTTTTGAAGGATTTTTTAAAAATATTTCTTCAAGGATAAACAAGGAAAGAAACGTGGACTATTTAAAAATATTTTTTTTCCAATTTTTTATAAATATATCTACAAGAACAAATAAGGCATGAAACGTGGATTTTTTAAATTTTTTTCACGGATTTTGTTAAAATTTTTCATATTCTAGGCATGAAACGTGGATTTTATAAAATATTTTTTTAAGGATTTTTTTAAATTATTTCTCCAAGGATAATCAAGGCATGAAACTTGGATTTTTTAAAAATATTTTTTCAGTTATTTTTTTAATGTTTCTTCAAGGACCAACATAAAATCAAACGTATTTTTATACCCTACAACACTATGTGTTGGAGGTATTATAAGTTTGATTGGGCCAAAAATTATGTAACACCACGAAATATTGATTTCCCACATAGGAAAGTATATATGGATCTTCCTATCTCGCCTAGCTGAGTCGATCTAGCTATGTATGTCCGTCCGTCCGTCTGTCCGTCTGTCCGTCTGTCCATGTTAATTTGTAATCACTCTACAGGTCGCAATTATGGTCCGATCTTCACGAAATTTAAAATGGAGGTGGGGCTAGGGTCAGAATAGAAGCCTATTTCTTTTGGTGATGATTTGGCAATTATAGACCAATCGACGCGGAATTTCGCACGTAGCTAGAGTTTAGGGCTGGCAAGAAGCCAACCCATTTGGGTGGTCATCGGATAATATTTAGCGGGTAAAATAGACCATATCTTTTTTGTTGAAAAAATTCAAAATTTTTCATTAAACCGCGAATATTTTAAATCCCGGCGAAATCACGAAGCCATGACAAGGTTACTTCTGACCTTTGCATTGATGTTAACATTCAACAAATCGGATATATAGCAAAATATGTGCGATATATATATTTATCAAAGAAGATATGCTTGAAAAATCTCTTATATGTCGAGAACGGCTGAACATTTGGTAATATTTCTACAGCTAACAAAACTAAGTAGTTAGGATATCAGGATATCATATACAGATCGCATTTATGGCCCGATCCTTACGAAATTTAGCATGGGGATAAGATGAGGGTCAGAATAGAAGCCTACTCTTTTTGGAGATGATCGCCATATATTTAGGGGTTGAAATGGACCAAAAAACTGCAAAATTGTCAGCAGGTCGTAATTATGAGGGTTATCGGACATTGCAAAAGCCATTGGATGGCCATCCAAAAATATTCAATGTGTGAAGGAGTTTGACAACTTCTTTAGACAAAATACGAAAATGTCCATTCCAGTGACTTTTTGGAGAATTCACAAATACAGGAAAGACGCACTTCTGACTATTTCGTTAACGCTGGTTTCGTTGAAGAATATAGTCAAATGTCTGTATCTCATATAGATGCGTTTAAGTCAAAAAACAATAATAAATGTTAATCTTTTGCCACTTCTGAGAGATTATAGGTCTTTGGGAAATATTGGTTCCAGATCTAGGAAGACCATTTACGTGCAACATCTACTTATAAATTGGAAATGAGCAAATTAGTTCAAGTTTCTATTATTCGAAAATTAGAGAACGAAACCTGATGGTTTTCTTTTATTATTTGTCACAATATCTTGTGGGATTCTTTCGAGTATCTCGCCTATATTAACTGTATCATTTATTATAGTGTTGTAGGGTATTCAACGGTCGGCCCCGCTCGACTGTAGCCTTTGCTTACTTGTTTTTTAATATTTTCTCAAGGACCAAAAGACCATCAAACGTGGATTTTTAAAAATATTTTTTCAGGGATTTTTTAATGTTTCTTCAAGGATCGACAGATAATCAAACGTAGATTTTTAAAAATATTTTTCAAGGATTTTTTTAATGTTTCTTTAAGGACCAACAGATAATCGTACGAACGTAGATTTTTAAAAATATTTTTTCAAGGATTTTTAAAAAAATTTTCCCAAGGACCAACATATAATCAAACGTAATTTTTTTTTCAAAATATTTTCTCAAGGACCAACAGACCATCAAACGTGGATTTTTAAAAATATTTTTTCAAGGACTTTTCTAGCTACAATCACTGGATTCACCTTTTTTAGGATTTTCAGAACTGAACTGACTTTAGTATTGGACTTCCAGAGCTATTATCGTGGCATTTCCTATGGACCAACTTACATAGCTATAAAAATGGACGTTTTTAAGGAACTTCAAGAGCTTACCTTTTCTTCTTATGAATTTTTAGACCTGTTATCTGTAAATTTTCTATGGGACATAAAAAGCAATTATCGTAGATTTTTAATTGGATACCAGAGCTACTTTCGCGGATTTTTCTAAGAGACTCCCAGACCTATAATTGTGGATTTTTTCAAAAGAATTCGTAGTTGTTTAGATGGCTTCTAGTCTTTAGTCTGGGACTTTTGCAAGGGGCATCCAGATTTATAATAGTGGTGTTTCTTATACAATTTTCTTAACATATTTTTTATGGGACTTCTTTTATTAAAATTGTGGATTTTTCTTAAGAATTTCCAGATTTACAATGGTTACTGGTATAAATAGTCATGAGTCTACTGCGAGTAGTCATGAGTCCTCCTGGACCTCAGAAAATCAAGCAATCATCCTGAATTTAAATTTCTTTTAAGAGTCTCAGTTTGCGTATACTTTCTGCCATAAATTATACGACCATGTGTACCACTCAAATGTAGAGAAATTTGTCGTATAATTGTCGACAATAATCATACGCCTACCTGGACTTTGGAGAATAATTAGCAATTACTTCAATGTCTTTACCCGGTCTCCATTTAGATCTTCCAATGAAGATATTTTTCCGCACAAATTCTTACAATAATTATACACCATAATATCAAACAAAAATATTCGAAATCTTTGTGTATACTTTACACCAGTTATCATACGCCCATGTGGCCTTCAGAGAACTCAAACGTTTGTATAAACTTCATCCTCCTTATATCCCAATATCAATTATTGATTCAGATTTTCATTCTCAACTCTCCCTAATCCTCAAGACTGCATCTCACAACAATACTAAAAGCAGATCAGAAAAAAACTAAAACTCCAAAGCAAAGCGCCCACACGACAAAAAGTTAATACACACACAAAAAAAAAAAAGGATAATGAATGTCGACTATTATACAATAGACGTTTGAACAAACATATTCTTGTAAATCTCTACAACGCTCTCAAAGATCCTTAACACAAACGCCCATACATTTGTTCCGTCGTTCATTCGTTTTTGAGGGTGTATCTGTGCGGGTAAATGCTACCCCAAGGACATAGATAGATAGCTGTTCCCACACTTTTAGTTCCTCGACAGACTCATAAGTGTTCGTTTATCTTTGTTGCATATGAATTATGATTAGAAATATTAAAAACACACGCACACACACACACACTTTTCCTCAAGGCTGTCGCCTTAGATTATTAGTTTATTTGGGTTGTGCGGAGAAAGGAAGAGAGAAACGTTTTTCTCTGTGTGGAAGGACTTGTAGGAGGAGATAAAAATGAGGAAATTTGTAGCAATAATTGTCATGGAAATGTGCGATTAAAGAGATTGTTTGGAATTGGAATTTGGAATCGGAAGAGACATTACGGCGATGGGGAATAAAAAGGTATGTGAAATGAAGCATACTTCTAGGAGCAGCAAAGCTAATTTTCTAAGGCCACGATGTAAATTTTTAAATGAGTTTCTGAAGACTTTAAAACGTGGATTTTTAGGGGAATTTTTATTTTTAGATTTCTAATCGGGCTACAAAGTAGGATTTAAAGGGAATTTTATGGTCATTTTAAGAAATAAACAGACGCTTTTCTTTTTGTGGAAGGACTTGAGAGGGAAGCGGAGGAAAGCGACGCAATTTGTAGCAATAAATCTTTCATGGAAATGTGCGATTTAAGCGATTGCTTGGAATTCTTGGGAAGATATCTTACAGGGATGGGGAATATATAGGTAGGTAAAATGAAGCATACTTCAAGGAGCAGTCAAGAAATTTTTCTAAAGCCTCGATACAGATTTTTTAATGAATTTCTAAAGACTTTAAATCGTGAATCTTTATTGAAATTTTGTAGCCTCCTTTATGAGGCTGCAGCTGGGATTTTTAAAGGAATTTTTGAAGCCTTCATTATGGACATTTTAAGAGAAAGAGACATTTTTGTGTGGAAAGTCCTGAGAGTGAAGCGGAGAACTAGACAATTTGTTGCATTATTTGCCATGTGATTGTGCGAATAAAGATATTGCTTGGAATTCCTTGGAAGAGACCCTACAGGGATTGGAAATATAAAAGTTTGTGAAATGAAGCATATTTCTAGGAGCAGCCAAGAAATTTTTATAAACCCACGATGCGGATTTTTAAATGAGTTTCTGAAGATTTTATAACGTGGATTTTTTGGGAAATTTTGAAGCCCACTTATGAGGCGTCAGATGGACTTTTAAAAGGAATTTTTGAAATGAAGTATATTTCTAGGAGCAGCCAAGGAATTATTATAAAGCCGCGATACGGATTTTAAAATGAGTTTTTGAAGATTTTATAACGTGGATTTTCTGGGAAATTTTGAAGCCACACTCATGAGGCGTCAGATGGAATTTTTAAAGGAATTTTTGAAATGAAGTATATTTATAGGAGCAGCCAAGGAATTTTTATAAAGCCACGATGCAGATTTTTAAATGAGTTTTTAAAGATATTATAACGTGGATTTTTAGGGAAATTTTGAAGTCAGGCTTATGAGGCGTCAGATGGGATTTTTAATAGAATTTTTAAAGCCGCTCTAATAGCCCCATGGATTTTACTGGAATTTTTTAAACCTCCATTAATGGAAGTTTATTGCATTTTTGAAGCCTCTCTAATTAGGCTACAATGTGGGCTTTAAGGGCTTTTTTGAAGCTTCTATTTTGAGGCTGCAACTAGGATTTTAAAGGAATTTTTGGAGACTCCCTTCAGACTTTTTTTTTAAAGAAATTTCGAAGCCTCCTAAAAGGTTTAAACAAAAAAAACCTATAGCCTCCTTTATTGGGCTACATCTAGGGTTTTTAGGGGGATTTCTGAAGCTTCAAATAAGAGGCTGCAACTGAGATTTTATCAAAAAATTTTGGGACCTTTCTACGGGGATTTTTACGACATTTTCGAAGCCCCTGATGTGGATTTTTTTAATTGAAGCTGTTTTAAATGGCGTAAACATGGATTTTTAAAGCCTCCTTTATTGGACTCCAATGTGGGTTTTTAAGGACCTTTTTTGAAGCTTAAATTATGAGGCGACATGTGAAATTTTTTAAAGAATTCTTGGAGCCTCCCTTTAGATTTTTTTAAGGAATTTTCGAAGCCCAAAGCCTGAGATTTTTTCAAGTATTTTTGAAACCTTTCTTCAGGGATTTTTAAGAAATTTTCAAAGCCTCTGTTGAGGATTTTTTTTTAAATTTGAAGCTGTTTTAAATCGCTCAAACATGGATTTTTAAATCCACCTTTATTGGACTCCAACGTGAGTTTCTAAGGAAATTTTTGATGCTTATATTAAGAGGCTACATGCGGAATTTTTTTAAGAATTCTTGGAGCCTCCCTTTAGAATTTTTCAAGGAAGCTCCTAAATTGAATTTTTCTTAATGAATTTGTAAGCCTTTTAATGGGCTAGATATAGATTTTTAAAGCTTCCTTTATTAGGCTACAATGCGGGCTTTGAAGGAATTTTTTGAAGACTTTCCGATAAATCTACAATATGGATCTTCAAAGTGTTTTTTGAGTCCTCTCCTATGGGGCCATATAGCGAATTTTTAACAAAAATTAAAGCCTTCCTTCTGAATAAACAATGTTGAAGTTAATTTTTTTTTTTTTTTTTTTTTTTTGAAAAATTTCAAGCCTCCCAAATGAGGCGTCAGCAGGTATTTTTAAAGTAATATTTGCTGCATATTTCATGGGCTTCAGCTGGGATTTTTAATGGAATTCTTGGAACACATCTAATGAGGATATAATGTGGGGTTTTAAGGGAATTAACACCAACTGAGATTTTTTCAATAATTTTTGAAGCCTTTCTTCAAGGATTATTAAGGAATTTTTAGAAGCCCCAAATGTGGATTTTTCTTATAGAATTTTGAAGACCTCTTAAAAGACTCAAACAGGGATTTTAAAAGCCTCCTTTATTCGACCTACAACGTGGGTTTTTAAGGGAATTTCTGAGGTTTCTATTTTGACGCTACAACCGGGATTTTTGAGAGCTTTTGTGAAGCCTCTCTTCAGAGACAATTAAGGCATTTTAGAAGGCCCTAACGTGGATTTTTTTTAAATGGTGAAGCCTTCTTAATAGGCCCAACATGCCTTATTCGGCTATAACGTGGGTTTTTAACGAAGTTTGGAAGTCTTTTCTATGAGTCTACAATATGGACCTTCAAAGGTATTGTTAAAGCCTGCATTATGAGGTCATACGGTACGACCTTTCTAATTTTTCATAAATTTTTCTAATTTTTTCTAATATTTCATAATTTTTTCAAGGAATGTTTGAAGCTTCCGTCGATTTTTTAGATAGTTTTTTAAGCCAACCCCCCTCTGTGGAGCTACCGGATTGTAAATCCTTATTTATGAGGCTTAAACGTGGATTTTTAAAGCCTTTCCTATAAGACTACTGTGAGGATTTTTAAGATTTTTTTATTCCTATGAGGCTACAACGTGAATTTTGTAAGGCATTTAAGAAATTTTTTGAATTTAATGCTGCATTTTTTATTATTTTTTTTTTTTTTTAATTAATTTTTGTATCAAATTTATTATTAGTTTTACTTCTTTCCCTCCCCTCTCCTACTTTCAGTTCTGGACATTTAACAATGAAACGAAACAAATTCGCCACGGCTCCTCCGACAAATGTCTGGCGATCAATGAGAAACGTGATAAAATCGTCATGGAGGAGTGCAATGGCGGTCAGCTGCGACAACAGTGGCGTCTCGAGAACTATGATCCATCGAAATTGTGAGGTTACTTTTTTGGGAATGGTACCCAATTTATACCAACCTCACTAATGATGCAGCACAACAGCAACAACAACTATGGCCAATGGAAATAGCAAAAATTAAAGACAAGAAAATGGAAGAATGGAATCCATTACAGACAGCAACAACAACAACAACTACACCAACAAACACAACATAATTATGTGCAATATTTTCAAAGGAAATCGTAAGAAAAAAACACAAAACAAAAAGACAAAGGACTGTGTATAGAAAAAGAAAACTGACTAACAAAAGAAAAAACCTAGAGACATTGACACAAATGACTTTTGTAGTAAAAGTAAAGTAAAAAAGAAAAGAAAATTAAGAAGAAAAGAAATGTGAGTCGTAGTAAAAATTAATTTTTTGATAATATCTAGTTGTAGTTTTCATATTTAGATGAATTTTTGTTTGAATTTTTTATTTTTTAGAAAAAAAACTAGGCTTTAATTTAAGTTACTTTTTCATTTTGTGTTGAAATTTTACTGTTAAGAAATCAAAAAGTTACTTTCCTATTTCTTTTATTTTTTTTAATATAAACTGCTTAATTATATTTCGATATATTTTCTATTTTAGAATATTTTTGAAATTTTCAATGAAGATAACAAATTTTCAGGAGATTTCAATAAAAAATGTGAGTTCTGCACTCTCCCAGATTAATACAATTTAATTTAACTGACATTTGATTTACTGGGTCGTATACGTTTTGACAACAGCCATACGCCCAGAGGTTCCAAAGAAATACGATATATTTTCGAGACATAAATTCAATTTATAAACACTTTTGAAGCCTACTCTTAGAAGACTTACCCTGCTTATTTTCAGAATTCTAAATTCTCGCAGATTAATGTAATTAAAATTATATTTAAGTGGTAGCATGGGTCGTATACTTTTTGACAACAGCAATACGTCTAGAGGTACCAAATAAATATTTTTGGTTTAAATTCAATTCATAACTTAAATCTGTTTAAGTATTTTTTTTTAATCCCCCTCAAGAAGACTTTCGTGAACCTTATTTTAGAATTTTGAACTCATACAGATAAATTCCCTTCAAATTGCAGAGAGTTTTATAACAAAAGTCGTATACGTTTCGACAACAGCCATACGCCAAGAGGTTCTAAAGAAATACGATATAAGTAAATTTCTTCATTGACCTAACCTTTTTAGTCAATTTTTGAGGCCCATTTTCCATCCATCCGCCCATCTACATGGATTTTTAAGGTGCTCTTAGTAAGGCAAACACTGAGATTTTTTAAGGATTTTTGGGGCCATTTTCATGAGGCTACCGCTAAAAAATTTTAGAGGTCTCTTCATCAAAGCCTTTTTAAGAATTTCTGGTGACATTTTGCAGAAGGCTACTAGTTGCATTTCTAAAGGATGTTATTAAGATTTTTAATGCTCTCTCTTTATGAGACTACCACGTTGGTTGTTTTAAGGGATTTCGAAGCCTCTTTAGGCTTCATATGGATTTTTAAAATAATATTTCAAATAATCTTTATATCTTCCTCAGATAACGTAAAATGTCTTATCTCAAGTCAACGTAACCTCAGGCAAATACGTGCTGTCAATACTCATACGCCCCATTGTACTTTGTAATTAAATTATTATAAAAAGTCAAAAAAGGTCTCCAAACTGTTGAGAAAATAAATCGAAATACTAAAGCAGTTTATCAACATTTTTAATATTCTGGAATATTAAAAAAATAGAAATTATTAAATATTGTTTACTAATTTTATCCTGCCAAACTTCAATTATTTTAAATAAAAATTTTTATTTAATTTTTTGTGTGTTTTTTAAGTATTTTTTAATTGTATTTTCGTTAAATATTTCAATTATTTTTAATTTACTTTTATTTTTCTTTTCACATTTTTATTTCCATATTTTATTTCTTTGTTTTTTTTTTCATTTTTTTTTTCTTATGTATAACCTTATGTATAGTTTCTAGCCAACAAGACTTTAGTTACGAAAGCACAAAACGTATATAAATTTTATGTAAATATTAAATATTTATATACATATTGAAAACAACTATATAAAAAGGAATTAAAATTAAGGCAAACCGAGAAAAACCAAAATTATTATATATAATAAAAACAAAGGCATGTATGGCTTAGAAAATATTAGGATTTTTTGTTTTGAATTTAATTTTAATTTTTGTTGTTGCAAAATCGTCAATCAAAAAAAAATATTGTAAATAATTGATTAGATTAAATTAATAAAAAATATTTTTTTTATTTTTATGTGTAAGAGGTTAGTGATATCCTTTAAGCATACCTGTAAATGTAAGAAAAATTATAGAAAAAAAAAATATGACAAAAAATGCAAAAAAAAAATCTTATAAAAAAGAATAAAAATTAAAAATAAAATATTGAAGAGGAAAAAATATGTGTATGTACATAAACTGCAATAGAAATTTGAAAAATATATAAAAAACATTAAAAATTAAAAAAATATATATTTAAAATAAAATTTGATAAAAATTAAACATAAGAAATTAATAAAGGTATATATATTTTTTAATTTCTTATTTTTACTTAAATTTTTTATTTTTTTATTATATAAAAAATATTTTTTTAATATGTGTATATACATATATGGTAATAAAAATTTAAAAAACGATTATAAAAAAATACTTAAAATGTAAAAAAATAATTAAAATAAAATAAAATTTGATGAAAAATAAATATAAGGAATTAATATAGGTATATATTTTGTTAATTTCTTATTTTCAATTTAATGTTTTTTTTATTAAATAAAAATATTTTTTTTTAAATTGTATTATTGTTTAAAATAAACACAAAAATAAAAACAATTAAAAAATTGTTTTATATCAACAACATATAAAAATAAAAAAAATAAATTAAATAATATATATATACATATATTAATTTTTGTATTTTTAAATTTTATTAATTCTGTTTTTTAATGTTTAATGGTTTTCTATGTGAAAAAAATTGTCAAATTTTTATCATTTTCATTAAATTTTATTTTTAATATTTTTTTTAATTTTAAATATTTTTTTTAATTTGAAAAAATATTTAAAATAAAATAACATTTGATATATATTGATAAATATAAAAAATTAATATAGGCATATATATTTTTTAATTTCTTACTTTTAATTAAATTTTTTTATTTTTATTTTTTTTTTGTGTATAAAAAATATTTTTTTAATTTATACACAATAATACAAATTTGAAAAAGATTTTTTATACAAAAAATAATATTAAAATAACTAAATTAAAAACATACATTCAAATATATATTTTTTATTTCTAAACTTTATTAATTCTGTTTTTAAATGTTTTATGGTTTTTTATGTGAAAAAAATGTAATTTTTTTATTATTTTCATCAAATTTTATTTTTTATATTTTTTTAATTTCTTACTTTTAATTCAATGTTTTTTTATTTTATTTATTTATTTTTTTTTTTTGTTTATTGTATAAAAAATATTTTTTTTTATTTTTATTATTGTATAAATTTATACACAATAATACAAATTTGAAAAAGATTTTTTATACAAAAAAACATAAAAAAATTAAATTAAATTAAAAAATACATACAAATATTAATTTTTTGTTTTTAAATTTTATTAATTCTGTTTTTAAATTTTTATTGTTTTTTATGTGAAAGAAATCAAATTTTTATTTATATATTGTTATATCTATTTTTTTTTTAATTTCTATATTGAAAATATAAGCACAAATCTTGCCAAAACTCCACAACAACAAAAAAACTGAAAACCAATACACAAAATATAAATGACACAACTTCCATGGATTTACAGAAAAAAATAATAGAAAATATATATAAATATAGATAAACAACTCATAACATATCAATTTAGATAACCTCCTCCATGTAATAATAAATAAAAATGAAAACAAAAAAAATCAAAAAATTAAAAAAAAAAATCAAGAAAATGAGCCAACTAAAGCATTTGCTATTATAAGTTAATTGTTTCAAAAAAATATATTTTTAATGTTTAAGTCATATTTTATATCTTTTATTTTTATTAATACTTTTACTGAACTTATTTTTCTTGTTAATTTAATTTCTATTTTTTTTTTTACTTTGCAACATTCCATAGCAAATATTTTTTTTGCAATAATAATAAAAAAACTACATATATAAAAAAGGTAAAAAAATATATATAATTTCTGTTTAAATATTATACAAAAAAAAACTTCTGTAAACATAAATGACGAAAAATGCAAAAAAAAAAGTCAGACGATAAATGTTTGCAACCCGTATGCATTTAATTTTAATTTTTAGTTTGCCAAGAAATTTAAAACAATATAAGATAATTATAAATATATAAACATCCCCTTCTTAGCTTTAAATTACATATCTTGATTAAAAATCGCTTTGAAAAAAAATATTATATTAATAAAATTTAATTTCTTTGTTATAATTATATGATTTGTTTTTTTTAGTTTTATTTTCTTAGGAAGTTTTATTTAGAGAAGGTTTAAAAAACTAATTTTATTTTTCTTTGCTTCACTTTGTCCACCTTTGCGTATACGTTGTGGCAGACATCATACGTCATATGCTACTTGCTTAAATAACTACTTTGGAATATTTTCCCATTTTCTAAAAGAATAGTTTTTTGGAATTTTTTATAAAAATATTTTCAGTTTTTTAATATATTTTTATTTGAAAATTCTAATTTTTTGAATTATTCATATAAAATAGTATTTGGTAAAATTGATAAAAAAAATTCCTTTGTAATATCCACGTTCGAATTTTCGATAAAAATATTTTTAGGAATTTTCAATATTTTTTAAAATTATTATTATTATTATTATTATTATTATTATTATTATTATTATTATTATTATTATTATTATTATTATTATTATTATTATTATTATTATTATTATTATTATTATTATTATTATTATTATTATTATTATTATTATTATTATTATTATTATTATTATTATTATTATTATTATTATTATTATTTTTTTTTTTTTTGTTTGATTTTTTTTTTTAATAATTTTCATCTTTTTGTTATGTTATTCTCATATTTTCCTATTTCTCAGAAACATATAATTTTTAAGGAACAATAATATTTTTTTTTTTTTTTTTTTTTTTTGGAACAAATTATTTGTGATTCACGAAGAAGAAGTTAGGGTGTCGTCTTTAGCCACTAAAGAATGACTGCTGCCTCTGTTTCGGAGAACGAAAGCAAAATCGTGCAGAATTGGCGGCCACTCACAAGTAATATATATATATATGCTCCTTGGTACTTCCATTAATAATCGATTTTTTCCAACATTAAAAAATATATATTATTAGCAATTTTTAATTTCTAATAATATATATAATTTTTTTAATAAAAAAATATTTTTTTTTTTAATTAATTTAATAATTTAATTATAATCTAAAAAATATTTTCCAACATTAAAAAATATATATTATTTGCAATTTTTAATATTTTTTATTAAAAAAAATATTTTTTTTATTTTTTAATTAATTTAATAATTTAAATATAATTTAAATAATTTTATGTAATTTAGATAATATATTATATTATATGTAATATATATTGTATAATTTAGATAATTTTTTCCAACATGAAAAAATTAAGAGTTTTTCATAAAAATAATATAATTTAAATAATATAACTTTTAATTAGAAAAAAAATAATTTTTAAGGATTTTTTTCTTAAAAATTATTTAATAATTTAAATATAATATAAATAATTCAAGATATTTCAAGATTTCCAAACATGATAAAAATAGGATTTTTCGATACAATCCGCACGACTACACATAGCCTTTGCTTACGTTTTCTTTTTAATTTAAAAAATGTATTCCTTTTTTTTTGGGATTTTTTTTCTTAAAAATAATTTAATGGTTTAAATATAATATAAATAATACAAAATAATTTTTTCCAACATAAAAAACTATGATTTTTTGTTAAAAAAAATATATTTTTTTTGTTTAATTAAAAAAATGTGTTTTTTTGAATTTTTCCTTAAAAATAATTTTCAGATTTTTTAGGACTCTCCCATATTTTTTAAGGAACGATTATTTAATTTATTTTAAATTTGAATATATTGAAATTATTTGTATTATTTCTATATTTCAACAATTTTGCATTAATTCTGTTTACATAATATTGATTCTACATTAAAATCAATTTTACATAAATAAAATAATTTATTAAAAATATGTAAAGAATGTGCCTTCCTGTAAAATATATTTATACATAATAAATACATACATCCATACATGCGTATAACTCACAAATAATAAAATGGTGTAAAAATTGATTTAATTAAAATTCTAATACACAAAAACTTTCTTTTCTAAAAAAAATGGAAGCCAAATGAGAAGCCAACGTGACTACATATTTGTCGATTTATTGGTGGCCAAGGAATAACTATTTACTTCTATGGACAAATTCTTTTTAAAGTAATGGGTTAGTAATTCAATTTGTAATGAAATTTTTTGCTACCAACTACCCCACGGGAGATTTTGGATAAGTCAGGCGTGGGTCAGTTGATAGGCAAAAAAAAAACAATTAAAAATCGGATTACTAACCCATTATTTTAATAAAGGTAATCCAATAGAAATAAGAAGTTACTCATTGGCCACCAAATCGGATTATTTTCATCCTCAAGGGGAATTTTCAAACTTCTCTTTCTTTAGAAGATCTATATGAGGTCTTCCCTCTGTAGGTTCCCCATATATAGCCCCTTTGTCTGTAGAACTCCTTTCTAGCCGGCCATTTAAATTTAAAGCCAGCTAA
The DNA here is from genome assembly GCF_030504385.1 of Musca domestica. Classification (NCBI taxonomy): domain Eukaryota; kingdom Metazoa; phylum Arthropoda; class Insecta; order Diptera; family Muscidae; genus Musca; species Musca domestica. Next base: position 8,525,352 of record NW_026712321.1, on the reverse strand, counting down.
CACCGTTTATCAATTTTTCCCATAACACTCTTGTATATATACCCCACCTAACCTATCCCACAAACTATAAATATTGTAAATAATTTTCCAGAAAAATAATCAACTAATTAAGCCTAGCTATAACTATTTGTATATAACTACACATACATACATACATACATATATAAATATTACCAAAAAAGGCAAATGGAATTATAATAATAATCTCCTCATTTCAGCATATCACTGTATAAAATATATACATAAATAAAATATTTATATAAATATATGTATATAAACATACATATATATGTGTGTGAAATTACACATAGCATTACATTAAAAATTAAGTGTAATAAACTATTTAACAAAAGAAAAAGAAAACAAATGGAAAACAACAAAAAGACTACTACAACCATAAAATATGTGTTATGATTAAACATTGATACAGACATAAATCTAAATTATAAAATTGAAAAATGAAAAAAAAAACAACAACCAAACGAGATTTAATAATTTTATATTATGGCAAAAATAAAATGGCAAATCGATTGATTTATGCAAATAATCCAGCAAACATTAAGAGAAGAAAAATAATTTAGAAAAAATATTTATATATTTTTTATTTATTTATTTTATTTATTTTTTATTTTATTTATTTTTATTTATTATTATTATTATTATTATTAATTTTTTTTTTTTTTTTTTTTTTTTTTTTTTTTTTTTTTTTGTATTAAGAACGATTTTTAGAAATTCTTGAAGAATGCATTTTACAAATAGTACAGAGAGATACAAAATCGTATAGCAACGTTGTTGGTCGGTCGTTAAGAGCTGAAACTCGGCAATTTTCTATGAGAGTCTTGGTGTATACTTCAGATGAGGAGGGACTTTTGAAAAAAGAAAACACAAATAAGACGTACAAAAAATACAATGTAGAGTGTTTGAAATAAATTAAATGGACATAGGAAATTCTCGATTTGAACGTACCAAATGTACTAAATGGTGCAAAATTGTGCAATGGTACAATTGTTATTGGTGATCTAACCGGCGAAGAACCTTGCAATTTTTTCTGAGGATCATTGTTTTTATAATGGGGGCGAATGCCGTATGATTTTGGGTAATTCATAATTTATGGGTACGAAAGGTACTAAAAAGTACACAATTTTTAGTGATCGATTTCATAGAGTTAGAACTTTGAAAATTTTCATAAGATTCATTCTTTGTGAAGGGGAGAAAAACGAAGGTATTTTAGGGACTTTATGGCGGAATTTTCGGGTCTTCGTACTTTAAGTGTACAAAAGGTACAGAATTGTACAATCTGGTTATTGATCGGCCTTAAAAGCCAAAGCTTCGTAATTTTTATGCCGATACTATTTTCGTTTATTGGTTAGATACGAGGCGGGACTTTGTTGTACTAAAAAGTACAAAATAGCACACAAATGAAATTGAATTGTCAATGAGAACTAGAAAGACGGGATTTTTGTAAATGATTATTCAAAGATTACGAAAAGTAGAAGAAGCTACCAATGGTACGGATCTCTTAGTAAGCGACTGAGCTAGAGCTAAAACATTGAATTTTTTTTTTTGTAGGTTACCCCTTGTGTAGATGGGTCAGATAAGATGGTATTTTTATAAATCCGTACTAATAAGGAACGTAATGTACAAAAAATGTCCCAATTGGTATAGAAACGTTAGTAAGCGACAGGTAAGAGCTGGAACTTGGGAATTTTTCATTACGATCTTTCTTTTGAAGATGAACAAGATACAGAGGAATTTTCGGTACTTCAGACCTAAAAGGTATTTAAAAAATCACAATATGATACAAAAATTGTATAAAAGCTTGAACATCAACATTTTTGAGCATCACTCTTTGGGTAAAGGGACAAGATAAGCCTTTATTTATGTTAAAATTAGGATGGGGGGGGGTATATGCGAATAAAAAACTCGAACATTAAGTGTGCATAAGGTACAATAAGGCACAAATAAGGCACCGAGTGGTGCGGAGAGGTCAGATGCGGGACATACTTTTTTATCATCATTCCGTTTGCAAAACAAATTAAGGTAGGAAGCTAACATTTTGCACAGATCAGTATTTTGTGTGCGGGCAGGTCAAGTTCGAGGATAGGCTATATCGGTCCAGGATATCGAATGGCCCCCATATTACAGTACCCCCGATATTGTTTTTTTTTTTTTTTTTTTTTTTTTTTTTTGATGATTTTAACCAAATTTTCAATCGAATTGTCTAAAATTCTGCACAAGGAGTTCTCAGTGAGTACATTATCCCCTGAAGGGTTTTTTATTTAGGTCTACGATATCATATAGCCCCCATATAACTATACCTCCCGATATTCGGTATTTTGATGATTTTAGTCACATTTTTAATGGCTGAAATTCTACACAAGAAGTTCTCTGTGAATACTTTACCCCCTTAAAGGGATTTTTCATTTAGGTCCACGACATCGTATAGCCCTCATACAACGGTACACCCCGATTTTCGGTATTTTGATGACTTTAGCCATATTTTTGAATGGAGTAGTCCGAAAATCCATACAAGGGGCTCTCTCTCTCTCTCTGAGTACTTTACCTCCTGAAAGTGAATTGTCTATATAGGTCTACGTTTTAGTATAACATCCATATAACGCTACTCCGAGATATTCGGTATTTCCAGCAACATTATTCACTGGAAATGTGTAAAATTTCGTATTTGAAGTTCGTAATGGGTATTAAAACCTATGACAGAAAATCTGTCTGTGCAGGTCTACGTCTTCGTATAGCCCCATACAACGGTACCTCCCTTTATTCGGTATTTTGATAATATTAGAGACATTACTCATCGGATTGTTTCGAATTTCGTAATTGAAGTTCGTAGTGGGTACTACAGCCTATGACAGAAAATTGTCTGTGCAGGTCCACGTCTTCGTATAGCCCCCATACAACGGTATCTCCCTTTATTCAGTATTTTGATGATATTCGAGACATTATTCAACGGAATTGATTGGAATTTCGTATTTGAAGTTCGAAATCCTGTCCGATTCCGATTTCGAAATATGACAGAAAATTTCTATCCAGTACCAAGTCTTCGTATAGTCCTTATATAAAGGTTTTTATTTGATCGATATTTTTCAACGTTTTTTTTTTTTTCTAATTTTTCAAGTTCCTTCCGAATGATAGAGGGTATAAAAGCCAAATATTTCCCCAAAAAAAAAAATCTAGAAATCTACCAATGTTTTCGTTTAGACCTTATAAAACCAAACCGCCCGATTTCTGTCATTTTACACCTTTTGATCTCGCTCTTTAATGAAATTGGCTATAATCTCTTATAAAGTTCGTCAATTCTGAAGAAAACAAAAATTGTAATATCGGTCACCGTTAGATTAAGGCCACCACAAAATGCTACCGGCCTATTACAGGTGTTTTTTAGTTATTGAGTTCTTCAACACAGGTTCAAGTTTAATTCCGACCGAATTCAAGCCTTTAACATGTTTTGACTTTATAGCTATGAAATGACATTTAAGGTTCTGATTGCATTCATTTTATATCTGAGATTGAAAGAGTATTATATAGACCCTCTGATTTCAAATATTTTGAAGATTTTAATAACATTAGGCGTCAGGTAATAAGATGGTATTATTCATGCAAAACATTTTGTCTACAAAGGCATTGACCCTATAAAATGTTTTTATTCTGTCATAACTCATTTTATTTTTCTTTGGTCTTACAAATGGCATCCTTCCATAAAAAATATCTTAATATTATATATAAGTAGAAGAAGTCTCGAATTTTTTATTTATTCCAATATTTATATACTAATTTTACTTACATATACATATTTAAATTTACATGATTTTTTCTAACTTTGTTTGCTGGGTTATTGTCATATCGCAATAATTTAATTAATTATAAATTGATTAAGTAGTGTCAATAATAAAAGATAATCTTTTAGGAAACATTATTACAATTAATAAATAAATTACAACAACAAAAAAGAAAAGTTTTTTGAAAAAAATCCAATTAAATTGAACATTTGTTTTTTTTTTTCATATTTAGTATTAAAGGTAAGTTCAAAGGTTTATTAATTTGAAAAAGAACAAGTTAAAAGGCATACCCTCAACCATTTGAAAAAATTTTTTGAAATTTTCAAAAAAATAAAATCCGTTAAAAATTTTGTTAAAATCTTAAAATACCGAATATAGCCGTTATATCGGAGCCTATACGATATGACCTACATAGGCATTGTTGTCATAAGCCATTACCATATTCAAATTCGAAACTTGAGCTATACGAAGACCTGTACCTGCTATACGAAGACCTGGACCTGCATAGACAATTTTCTGTCTTACGCTGTAGTATCCATTTCGAACTTCAAATACCAAATTTGAAACATTTCCGGTGAACAATGTCGCTAAAATCATCGAAATACCGAATATCGGGAGATACCGTTATATGGGGGCTATACGAAGACGTGGTCCTGCACAGACAATTTTCTGTCACAGACTGTAGTTCCCACTACGAACTCTAAATACGTAATTTGAAACAGTTCTGGTGAAAAACGACGCTAAAATCATAAAAATACCGAATATCGGGAGGTACCGTTATATGGGGGCTATACGAAGACGTGGACCTGCACAGGCAATTTTCTGTCTTAGGCTGTAGTATCCATTTTGAACTTCAAATGCCAAATATGAAACAATGCCGGTGAATAATATCGCTGCAATCATCCAAACACCGAATATCAGGAGGAACCGTTATATGGGGGCTACACGTGGACTTACATGGCCCATTTTCAATACCAAAAGTCCTGCAGACATAATATACATTTGAGTAAAATTTTATCAATGTACTTAATTTCGTTCGGAAGCTAGAGTGATTTCCACAGACGGATAGACGGACAGGCAGAAGGATATCGCTAAATCGACTTAGAATTTTATGCTGATCAAGAATAAAAATACTTTGTTGGGTCTTGTATGAGTATTTCAAGGAGTTACAAACGGAATGACAATGTTAATATAATGATAATGGTGGAGGGTATAAAAACTGTGAGCAATTTGGAAATACATGATGTTGAGAAATAAATAATAATTAAGCCGAAATCTTAAATGATATCCTGCTTTGGGACGGAATTTTTATAATACAACTTCAAGAATCGTTAATTAAATTCTAGAAAAATTAAGTTTTTTGTAACCCAATTCACTCAAATATTTCACCATTTGCAAGATATTGTTACCCTCTAAATATTGAAAATTATGATGTAAATCTTTAAATTCCAAAATTTCCAAAATTATTTCTGTACTGAATGTTTTATGAGTTAAAGAACTACATTCCAATAGTAGTCATTTAATTTGTTCATTCACAATTGTTTATTTATTATGGCAATACTCACTATTGTGAGTTGGATGGATTGTGTATTCACTAAATCATAGCTAAGTCACACACCGTTTGTTAATTTGTTATCCACTGCTTTTCAAACTGTATGAATGGTAAACTAAATGAATAAGAAAATATTAACAATCAGAATGAAAAGGAAGAAGAATAAGGAGGAAAAGATGAACAAGACAAGATTTAAAAGAAAGCGACAACCTTAAAATGTCCAAAATCAGGAGGAGTTTTATAATGCCTCAAAATGAGCGGAACATTCTTCTATTTATAAGAAAGGGTAAACGGATTTTCATTGAATTTTCCGAATTCCTTTTCCCAAATATCGCATCATTGCTATTTCCTTGCTCAGAACTTTCCAAATAAATTGGGTCTTGCCATTATGTGGGAGCTAAATGAAAAGGTGTAGCGATTACAAATTTTTTTTATGGGGAATTGAGGTACCTAAGTTACCAAATTGGAACTAATTCCGTTCCAAAAAAATGATCAAAATTTTCAGAAGACCTAAAATTTACCTGAACTGTTATGTGGGGACTATCATTATATGGGGACTACACCAAAACCGATAGCGGTTTCGAATGTATACAATTGTAGATCAGTTTCGTGATATTATACCCTAAGTCACATGGCTAGAGAGGGTATTTCTCATTTAATACGTCCAAAACGTGCCTCATCGAAATAACGTTTCTAGACTCTAGGTCTCTTTGGATAAAATCCGTTTCAGGGCAGATGTCCGTCTGTCTATATATCTGCCTGTCTGCCTGTCTGGTGCGTACGATAACTCTCGAAGGAAGTATCCGATTTGATCCAAACTTGGTACATCGTAATATTATTGTCAAACTTAGATCGAGTTCGGAGATGGGCAATATCGGTACACTCCTTCGGGTATCTCCCCCTCAAAAGCTCGAAATTTTCAAAAAAAAAAAATATTTTGCTGCACAGAAAGAGAAATGATAATCCGATTTTGCTCTAACTTTGCAAATCCTAATATTTACATAAGTGCTAGGTCAGGTGCAGGACAATATCGGTCCACTCCATCAACAAATTTTGAATAATTATAACTCCTATAAAATGTAATGTAAGGCTCCGATTGTCTTAAAATTACACACATCAATATTATTAATACAAGGTCTGCTGTGAAGATGGAATACATCGGTCCATTCCTACTGGTATCTCCTCCACAAAAGGGTCACCATTTTCAATGTTCAAGAAGCTCATAAAACACGATATTAACATCCAATTCCACTCAGACTTGGCACATGTTAATATTTTCATTAACACAAAATCTGTTACAAAGATGCTAGAGATCGGACCAATTCTTCTGGTACCTCCCCTACAGATGGTCAACGATTTAAATAACCAAAACGATTATAAAATCCGAAAAAAAACATCCGATTCTCTTTGTATTTCACACATCCCATTATTTCTACTAGCATAAGATCTTCTGTGAAGAAATGGATATATCGGTATACTCCTTCTGGTACCCCCCCCCCCCCCCCCCCCACAAAGGGTCAACATTTTGAATACCCATGAAACAAGTAAAACAAAAAATAAGCATCTGATCTTCTTCAACATTACACATCTCAATACTTCTACTATCAAATGATCTGCTGTGAAGATGGGATATATCGGTCCCTTTCTTGGACCGAATAGCCATGATGCTTTTAAAACGAGAAATTAACATCTGATTCCATTCAAACATGGTACATATCGATATTTCCATCAACCTGGAATAAAGAGGGTAGAGTTCGGACCATTTCCACACGCACCTGCTCCACATAGGGTTCAATATTTTTAAAAACGAAACGCTCAAAGAAATCGAAAAAGCATCCTACTCTCTTCAAATTTCACACATCCAAACGTTTTTGTTAACACAAAAACTGTTTTGAAGATAATAAATATCTGAGAAGCCCTTCTGGTACCTCACCCACAAAGTGTCATAATTGCCAATACCTTAATCTGTCATAACTTGCGAAACAAGTCGGCGATTCCTTGCAACTTTCTATATATAAATTTTTCTCTCAACCAGAAACCTGAATATGGCACTTATGATTTTGCAAAAACTGGATATACAGGGTGAGAAAAAACACTACAACAAAGTCAAACGCCATAATTTGTACATTTTTTTTATTGAATGAAAGCAAAAAATGTCGGAAATAGCATCAATTTCAGAATAAGTTTAGATTTGTTCGAACTGGTCACCATTGGCACGAATTATGACCTTCAAACGGCCAATTAAACCGTCACACCGCCGCCCGAATGTTTCTCTGTGGTATTTTGGCCCATTCCCAGCGAAACGCTTGCTTGAGGCGATAGACACTTTTTTATTTTTAAGTGCCAACCTTCCTTTCAAAAATACTCCAGACACAATAGTCCAGCGGATTGGTATCCGGAGATTTTGGTGGCCATTGTGCGCTGGAAATGAAGCGAGGAACCTCATTTTGTAACCATTCTTGGGTGGCGCGTGCTGAATCCGGTTGAAATGTCAAAAGTTTGCGGGGAAAATGTTTGCGTGCCCAACGCTTTAATACGCCCTCCAGAATATTTTCCCGATAATATTCGGCATTTATTCTTATGCCACGGTCAATTAATATGAGCGGAGAGCGACCATCGGCTGTTATGGCGGCCTACACCATCACCATGGCCAGCGCTTGAATTCTGGTAACCAACCGAAGGTGCACATTTTCAGCTGACCCCTTTGGCAAACAAACTGCTGGACAACGAATGTTTTCTCATCTGAGAAGACCGAATTGGGCCGTTCACAACTTTCGGCCAAGCGAAGCAACTCTTTTAATTTTTTGAGTCTATTTTCTTTCTGTTGCGGTGTAAGTTCTTGCACTTTTTGGAATTTCAATGGCTTTACGCCGAGCTCATTTTTCAATATTTGCCGAATTGAGATATATTCAGTCACGAGCCATGTTTCGGCAACTGCGACGCGGGTTTCGAGTCGCTTCTTTACCTTCCGAACCATTTCTGCTGATGTTGCTAATGTTTTCTTCCGTCCAATTCCTTGACGTCGGCCTACGCTACCAGTATCACGGTAACGAGCAATGGTACGAATCACAAAAGATTTATTCACATTTAAATGCTGGAGGGCTCGAACGATAGCCACTTGTGGTTTTCCAGCCAAATAGGGTTGCCCATATTCGACAGACCCATCTGGCAATAAATATCTGAGAAGAAGCCCTTTGCATATGTTCCCGTACAAAATTCAATTGACGCAAAGAATGTTGCCTGCGGACAACCCTCGTCGATTGGAATGGGCCCAAAGAGTCATGGGTCCGTCGAATATAAGTCTTGTACGAATTAAGCCTTGAAATAAATATGCCAAATTTGATCGAAAACGGTTCAAATATAGCTATAGCTCCCATATATATTGTTCACCCGATTTGTTATTTTTGTCCTCCGCAGCCGTAATATGCACTCTGTAACAACGATATTTGGGAAAATATATTAAATACAGCTCAGAAATAAATTTGCTAAATTTTATCGAGATCGGTTCAGATTTCGATATAGCTCCCATATATAACTTCGTCCGATTTACCTTTTATTGTGCACCAAACGTCTAATATTTGCCCAAATTGGATGAAATTTAGAACTTACGATCGAATTGAGTCTAGAAGCTAGTATGTCAAATTTGGTGAAGATCAGTTCAGATATAGCTATAGCTCCCATATATATTGTTCATCCGATTTGTTATATTTGTTACCCACAGCCGTAATATGCACTCCGTAACAACGATATTCAGGGAATTATATCAAATACAGCTCAGAAATATCTTTGCCCAATTTTATCGAGATCGGTTTCGATTTGGATATAGCTCTCACATATATCTTTATCCGATTTCAAATTAATTGTGCCCCAATACAAGTCCGAATTTAAACGATACAAATGCTTCGACATATTTAGTCCTTTGAACTTTAAATTATAATTATAATCATAGCGTGTATGATTGAATTCTCCCACAAAAAACTTTTAATTGTTATGCGGAGCTCTACTATATTAGCAAAGTGGGGTAGGGCATAATAAAGTCGGCCCTGCCCGACTTAGGATTTTCTTTACTGTGTTTTTTTTTTGAAAATTTCCAATTTCGTTCCATTTGGGTTTAGGGTATTCAAAGTTCGGCCGGGTTGAACTTTGAATACCCTAAACCCAAATGTTTTTTTACTTTTTTTAATACGAATTTCGTAGAATTTCTTATTTTGTAAAACAAAGCAAAATAACAACTTTTGGAACTCTACCCTCCAAACATACATTATTTAGCTGTTTTAGTACCTTTTTAGTACGAATTTCCAAACAACCAACACCCTTTTGATAGATGGCACCCATGGTGTCCCTCATACAAAATTTCACGGCCCTAGCCTTAAAAGTGTAAAATTTAAGTCAAAAGTACATTTAGTACCTTTTTGTAACTTTTAGTACGAATTTCTATAACGCTATCTATTTTTTTCGAATTTCTATTTTTTTTTTCGAATTTCACAAAAAAATTGAGATTTAGAATAAATATAAAATTTCGATCTTTAACTGAAACTGTACAATATTTAGTACCTTTTAGTACATTTTTTGGTGCGAATATCCAAATGACCTACCTTATATAAAACCCAGATACGAAATTTCAAAAAAAAAAAAACACAGCTTCTAGAACATTTTGGTAAAATTTCGAACGACTTTCCAAGAACCTTCGTATCGCCCATTTGCTCTGAAGACCACAACAAACAAATTATGACAAAATGACGATTAGCAAAAAAAAAATTGTTCGGTCCTTGGCATGCAACTTTTATTTCAACAAAATTAAAAACAATTCTAAATTTTTAATTATAGGTTATATTCTATATTTCCGTTCGAAAAAACAAATATTTATTACAAGTCCGAATTTAAACGATTTCACATTTGATAGCCAGATTTACAACCCCAAATTAAGGATGAATTGCTGGAAAACTTTGGTATTTAAATAAAATCCCGAAATCGACAATTGAAATAGTTTTAAAAATGTTTCAGCCGAATTGGATTATATTGTCGTGGATAATAATTTTGTTCTTCATCGCAACGGTAGCTGCAATTGGAAGTCGTTATGAATTTGTATTCGAAAATGACAAAGTCTTCGATGTCTGTCCGGATGAAGAAAATTCCAATGGTGTCCATGATTTATTCGATATATCCGGTGTGTCGTTTGAATTCAGTGAGGGAAGTATCCATATATCGGGAGATCTGACCTGTGTTTGGGAGGGCGTAGAACCTGGCGATAGGATTGAGGTAAAGGGGCAGGAGGGGGATTTTTTTAAGAAACTCAGTATTCTATGTGTAATTTATTTTCAGAACCGCATAGAACTATTTAAGCTGGTACGCAGCTCCTGGCAACCCACCCCCTTTTCGATGTCCACAACCAATTTTTGTGAGTCGTTTTTCAGTGAGAAATACCTCTTCTACCAGGTGTGGTCCAAGTACATTGTGGAGAGTGATCGCCAGTGTATAACCACCTATAAGGTAAAAGAAATTATAAAAAAATTATTACTAAAAATTTAATTAATTTATTTAATATTGAATTAATTTATTTTAATTTATCTTAATTGGATTAATTAAATATAAAATTAATGAAGAAGTTATTGTCGATTAAAAAATAATTGGAATATTAAATTAATTCAAAAGTTAAAAAATTCAATTTTTTAATCAAAATTTTTATTAATTAAAATTAAGTTAATTAAATATTGAACTATTTTAAGATTAATTAACTTAAAATTAAATTAATTAACAGAAAAGGTAATTTAAAAAAAATTATTAAAAAATATTATTATTATTATTATTATTATTATTATTATTATTATTATTATTATTATTATTATTATTATTATTATTATTATTATTATTATTATTATTATTATTATTATTATTATTATTATTATTATTAGTATTATTATTATTATTATTATTATTATTATTATTTTTATTATTATTATTATTATTATTATTATTATTATTATTATTATTATTATTATTATTATTATTATTATTATTATTATTATTATTATTATTATTATCATTATTATTATTATTATTATTATTATTATTATTATTATTATTATTATTATTATTATTATTATTATTATTATTATTATTATTATTATTATTATTATTATTATTATTATTATTATATTTTTTTTATTTATTTATTTTTATTTTTTTAATTTTTTTGTTGTCTTTTTTTGAAAATTAATTTTAGCACGTTTTCCACCTCTTACCCTATGACATCGACACCATATTGGATTACCCCATCAACATGGAGGGTCGCCACAAAGTCGTGGTCCACTTTACAGCCTTCGATGAGAACAATCAAAAGCGTCCCAATGTGGGTTGTTTTGAAATTCACGGGGAATTTTTCAGGGCGAAATAATATTGAAAAGTAAAAAAAAACGTTGGAAATGTTAACGAAATGAATTTTGAAAAAAATATTAAATGAAATAATTGCTGTATTGAAAATGTGCTTTTGAGGTTTTGAAAGGGAGGACTCTAAGGCTGCAAAAAAGTTCTCTGGGCGAAATGCCTTTGCGATTTCCTGGGTAAAATTCAGCCTTAGCCATGATTGTCCATCCATGGACTATTAAATTTGTGTGCAGCGCCTTAATGTATGCTACAAAATTTTAAAAATAATGGATATTTCGAGATTTTTTCCAACTTCCTTTGAGGTATGTAAGGAGGATTTTCAAAAGATATTTTTACAGCTTCCTTTGAGGAAGGCATTGATTTTTCAGAAATTGCGGATTTTTTAAAGATTTTTTTATCTACACCGAGGTTCATTGTCATGTTTTTTTTTCTCAATTTTTCTCTTCTATCCTCCTCGAAGACCTCAGGTTTGTTTTTTTTTAACAGTTTTTGCTAGACTCCTTTTTTACAGATTTTTTCTAGACTTCTCTCGAGACTAAAAGAGTAGATTTTTGTAGCCTAAAGCCTTCAAGGCCCACAAGCGTGGATTTTTTAGTTTTTTTTTTTTCGAAAATTATGCTTGCCCCAAGGAGTGGATTTTTTAAAGATTATTGCAGAATCCTCCAAAGACCAGAATCCGGCAGGGTTTTTTTTTTACTTTTTTTCCAAGAATTCTTTATAGACCTTAAGGTGTGGACTTTTTAAAGATTTTTCCAGAATTCTTTAAAGGTCTCAAGGCGTGGATATTTTAAAGATTTTTCCAGAATTCTTTAAAGGTCCTAAGGAGTAGATTTTTTAAAAATTTTTCAAAAATCCTTCAAAGGCCCCAATGCTTGAATTTTTTAAAGATTTTTTCCAGAATTCTTCAAAGGCCCCCATGCTTTTTCCAAGAATTCTTTATAGACCCAAAGGCGTGGATTTTTTAAGATATTTCCGGAATTCTTTAAAGGTCCCAAGGAGTGGATTTTTTAAAGATTTTTCCGGAATTCTTTAAAGGTCCCAAGGCGTGGATTTTTTAAAGATTTTTCCGGAATTCTTTAAAGGTCCCAAGGCGTGGCTTTTTTAAAGATTTTTACAGAATTCTATAAAGGCCTCAAGGCGTAGATTTTTTTAAAAAAAATTCCAGAATTCTTTAAAGGCCTCAATGCGTGGGTTTTTTAAAAAAATTTCCAGAATACTTTAAAGGCCCCGAAGGAGTGGACTTTTTAAAGATTTTTCCAGAATACTTTAAAGGCCCCAAGGCATGGACTTTTAAAATTTTTTTCCAGAATACTTCAAAGGCCCCAAGGCATGGACTTTTTAAAAAATTTCCAGAATACTTTAAAGGCCCCAAGGCGTGTTTTTTTAAAGGTTTTCTTTTAGAATCCTCCACAGACCAGAGGCGTGTTTTTTTAAAGGTTTTCTTTTAGAATCCTCCACAGACTAGAGGCGTGCATTTCTAACCTTCTCCAAGGCCCAGAATTTTTTATACTCCTCCAAAGCCTTAAGGGTTGGTTTTTTTAAAGGTTTTTTCTAACCTCCACGAAGGTCCAAAGGCTTAGATATTTTAAGTATTTCTTTCTACCCCCTTCCAAAGCCCGGAAGTGTGAATTTTTTAAAGATTTTTTCTAACCTCCTCCATCGACCAGACTTTTTTCTAGGCTGCTCCAAGGCCTTAAGGGTTGTTTTTTTAGATATTTTTTTCAAGCTTCCACCAAGGTCCAAAGGTTTTTCTATCCTCCGCCAAAGCCCAGAAATGTGGATTTTTAAAAGATTTTTTTCTAACCTCCTCCAACGACCAGACTCTTTTCTAGTCTCCTCCAAAGCCCAGAGATGTGAAATTTTTAAACATGTTTCTAACCTCCTCCAAAGAATAGACATTTTTTAGGCTGCTCCAAGTCATTAAGACGTGGATTTTTTTAAAACCTTCAAACGAACAGACATTTTTCTAACCTCCTCAATAGGCCAGACTTTTTTGTAGGCTGCTCCATGTCCTTAAGGCGTGGATTTGTTAAAGACTTTTTCAAGCCTTCTTCGAGGTCTAAAGGCGTGGATTCATTGAAGATTTTTCTAGACTTTTTCAAGCCTTCTTCGAGGTCTAAAGGCGTGGATTCATTGAAGATTTTTCTAGACTTTTTCAAGCCTTCTTCGAGGTCTAAAGGCGTGGATTCATTGAAGATTTTTCTAGACTTTTTCAAGCCTTCTTTGAGGTCATTTATAATAGAAGACCTCTCAGAGATCCTCTTCCGTGAAAAAGAGGTCAGCTACAATTGTAGTCCACTAAGAGCTATCTTCTATTAAAGACTTCTTCTATAGAAAGCATCTCGGAGGTTTTTGGAAACGGACGTTTTTCTACAGATTTTTAAGAGGTCTACTTCATTGGAGACCTATCTCATATGTCTGATTCAATAAGAGGCAACTTACAGATTATTTGCCTATAAAAAATGCAAAACGCCTATTGTTTGCAGAAGAAGTCTCGAAGTATTCTTCCTATAGGAAACCCTAAGACCTCCCTCTATAGGAACCCTCTCAGAGGTGTTGGAAAACGCCTTCAAGGTATATTGGTCTATTAAAGTCCTTTCAAAGGCTTCTGTTAAAGGTATTCGATCTCTAGAAGACCTTCTAAAGATCCTCGGCCTCTCTTATACCCCTTTCTTTCTCTGAAGGGCTTATTTGAGGGCCTTTGGTTGAAAAAAAAAAAAACCTTAAAGAACTTCCATCGAGAGGGCACTTCTCAAAGTTATATTGCCTATAAAAATACTTCCTGTGATCATCTGCCTATTGAAGACCTCCTGATGATTCTTGATCCTTAGAAGCCTTTTTTTGGACCATAGAAGGCCTCATAAATGTCTTCCGTTTCCAGAAGACCTCTATGTGATCTTTTGTCAATAAAAAAAGACCTGATGTTGGTTTTCCATACATTAAATATCTTTTTGAAGGATTTTCTTAATGCCTTCCGTCCATAAAAGAACTCTTAAAGATTTTCCGTTAATGAGACCTTCTTTAAATATTTTTTCTCTTCGCTTCTGAAATTCTGACGAGGAGAAATTTTCATAATTTCAATAATTATCAATTTTTATCTTCTTTTTTTTAATTTTACGTGTATGAAAAATCCGACTCAAATACCTGCCCTCCCCCACTGCCATTTTCTGACAAATCACCATGAGGAAGTCATCCACTGTCATGGTTAGCTAAATTCTAAACTAGAACTTTAACACCTTGATATTTGCTAAGCGATAAACCCACTTCTAACCATGTCAATGGGCGGTATCCCACGTCGATGCAAATCAGGTCAAAGTTATGGCAAAGAAAATAAAATGTTAGAACTTTTTTTGGCACCCCTTGGCGAAATGCCGTCTTTTTGGCATAACATTGCAAACCTTCCACATTGGAGAGTGAGGTATAAAAGCCACCTCCCGTGACTTCTAAAATCAGTGCAAATTCACACCTTGCAACATTTCCAACTCTAACTCTTCCCCAAAAAACTTGAAATGTTTTTGCTTTTAATTTTCGCCGTCCTGGTGGGACACATCTCGTGTGCCAGTCGTATCATTGGTGGGCAATTTGCCACTCCCGGGCAGTTTCCGCATCAGGTCTCGCTACAGCTGAATGGTCGTCATCACTGTGGAGGTTCCATCATCTCGGAAACTTTCATCGTCACCGCCGCCCATTGTACCATCAATCAAAACCCGGCCCTCATGAAAGTAGTGGTTGGCACAACCGATCTGGTGGCCGGCAATGGCAAAACTCTCAACGCAGCCCAATTCATTATCCATCCCCAGTATAATCCACAGAGTCAAGATTACGACATGTCTCTGATTAGGCTGGCCGAACCTTTGCAACTGGGCACAACGGAAGTGGACAAAATTGAACTGGCTGCCTCGGATGCCAATTTTGCTGCCGACACCTTGGCCACCATCAGTGGTTTTGGAGCTATCAACGGCAATTTGCAATTGCCCAATAAATTGAAATTCGCCCAGGTTCAGTTGTGGAGTCGTGACTACTGTAATCCCCAGAATATTCCCGGAATTACCGATCGCATGATTTGTGCTGGCCACCCTAGCGGACAGGTGAGTGCCTGCCAGGGTGACAGTGGTGGCCCTTTGACTGTGGAAAATAAACTGTTCGGTGTCGTGTCGTGGGGTTTCGGTTGCGGTGCTGAGGGCAAACCGGCCATGTACACGTATGTGGGTGCCCTGCGTTCTTGGATCAAGCAGAATTCGGGAGTTTAGAAAAAATTGGTTTCGAGAGAACTCAAAATGATTTTTTTCATAAAATTTAAATACTATCTTGGAAATATTTTAATTTAAATAAAATTTCAATTTTGGCATTATTTTGGAGAGTTTTATTTATCAGAGTATTCTTGGATTTAAAATGGGTCCGAAGACCTTCCAGAGGTCTTTTATAGACAAAAGACCTTAGAGAGGTCTTTTAGGAACCGAAGATTGCAATTGGTCTTCTATAGACCAAAGACTTTTAATGGGTCTTCCGCAGAGCAAAGACCTTTAACAGGTCTGCTATGTACCGCAAGCCTTTAACATTCCTTCTATAGACCGATGTCCTTTAAAAGCTCTTCTATTGACCACAGACCTTTAAATAATTTTCCACACACCGAAGACCTTAAGAAGACGGACCAAAGGTTTCTCATGTCCCGAAGTTTTCAAAAGGTCTTCTATGGGCCGAACCACGTTAAAAGGTCTTATGTGGATCAAAGACCTTCAAGAAAATGTCCATGAACCGATGACCTTTAATAGGTCTTCTGTAGGTCGAAGTCTTTTTAGAAATGGGCCGAACATCTCTAGGAAGTTTTCCACAGACTGAAGGCTTTTAAGAGGTCTTCCATGGACCGTGGACCAAAGGCCCTTAAACGTATTTTATAGGTGGAAGTCTTTTCTTCGTAAACCTCAAAGGTTTTCTGTAGACACAAAGGATTTTAAGAGGTCTTTCAAATTTTAAGAGGACCTCCATAGACTAAAATCTTTGGGTGGTGTGATATGAACCGAAGATCTTTAAGGGGTGTTTCGAAGACCTTTAAGAGGGCGTCTTTGGCCCAAAGACCTTCAAGAGGTCTTCAATAAACCGAAGACTTTTAAAAGTCTTTTATGGAATGAAGTCCATTAGGAGGTCTTCTCTAGACAGAAGACCTTTAAGGGGTTTTCTGGAAACTGAAGATCTTTAAAAAGTCTTCTTTCAACAAAATACCTACAAGAGGTCTGCTTTGAACCTCAAAAATAAGCGATTTGAGGCCTGAAGGAAGCTTTAAAGATTCTGAAAAAAATCCACGATTTTGGACCTTAACAAATCTTTGAAAAATCCAAAATTTGGGACGGTTTAAACGGAGGTATTGATTTTTTTTAAATCCATGACTGCCTTGACAATTTAGGGACTTCAGGAAGCCTTTCTTAATTTTTTAATCCCCAATTTAGTATCTTGACTGTGCTATACAGATTCTTAAAAAAAGACGGTCATAAAGGAGCTTTGCAAAATCTTTTTTATTATCCACGATGTTGGGACTTGAGGAAGCCTTCAAAATTTCTTAACAAATCTTCAATTTAGTCCCTTAAGGATTCTTTAAAAAATCCACGATTGAGTACCTTGAGGACGCTTTTAAAGCCTTTAAAAATTCAATTTAGGCATAGTAATACAATTTTTCAAAAAAAGTCCACAATTTAGGGACCTTAAGGAGGCTTTCAAAAATCCACGATTGAGTACCCTAAGGACGCCTTAAAAGCCTTTAAAAATTCAATTTAGGCATAGATAGAAAGTAATACAATTTTTCAAAAAAAAGTCCACAATTTAGGGACTTGATGATGTCCTTAAAAATTCTCTTAAATCTCTTAAAAAATCTGCGATTTAAGTCCTCGGGAAGGGCTTGTAAAATCCCATAAAAAAATCTACAACCTAATGCCTTGAGGGAGGTTTGAAAAACCTAAAAAAACACTTTGTAAAAATCCGCCATTTAAGGTCTATGGTTGAATTTAAAAAAATTTAAAAAAAATCCATAATTTTGGTCGGAAGTATTGAAAATTTTTCCAAAAATTTTTACTGGATGTATTGAACATTCTTTAAAAAGTCCACGATTGCCTTGACAATTTAGGGACTCAAGGAAGTCTTTAAAATTTCCTTATTTATTTTTTTTAATCCACAATTCAGTGTCTGAAGGGGGCCATACAGATTCTTAAAAAAAACCGGTCGCGAAGGACCTGCTAAAATCTTTAAAATTATCCACGAAATTTATTTGATTGAGGTAATAAATTTTTTATTATTTAGGGTATTAAAGAAGGTTTTATAAAATCGGTATTTAAAGTCGAAAGGTGGCTTTAAAAATTCATTAAAAATTCTACGACTTTTTCTTGAGGTCTTGAAAAAAGAATCCCAATAAAGGGCCTAGATGGAGACTTTTATATAAATTCACGATTTTGGGACTTTAAAAATCTTTGAATGTCCTATATTTCGACTCCTGACTCCGGGTTAAAGGCCCTGGAAAGGATTTAAAAATCCTGTAAAATTCCATGATTTAGGGCTTTGAGGAAGTTTTATAAATTTCTTACAACATCTGCAATTTAAGGCCCTGTAGGAGGCTTAAAATTTGCAATTTAGGCTTCTTCACAAAAATTAAAATTATGCTCTTAAGGATTATTTAAGACGTCTCTAAGTGATTGATGGTCGTCTTTGAAAAAAATACCCTTAAAATGCTCTCTCTTTTAAATCTATTTTCTATCGCCTCCCCCTTTGAAACCCCATCCCCCCACCATATATCCTTAACATTCCCGTTCATTATTTATTTTTAGCATTCCAGTCAATCTTCGTTTGGCTTGGATATACACAAACGGCCTAGTTAACTAACCTTCTCCTTCTCCATCGGCTCACTCCGATTTCAGGCCATCCCTCACCCACCCACACACATAGACATCCATTGGCGATATGGCTGGCTTATCAGCCATGTTGGCATAAAACGTGCTAACATGTCAGTCAGCCAGTCTAACGCGGCAGCTGTCTGAAATGCGAATAAACAACTTGCACTCAACACCCAACTTTGCACGATTTTGTCTCGTGTTAGCCATTAATCGGAGTAACCAAATCAATAAAACAAAAAATAAACATTTTCGAATCGTTTATTGTGATTTTGTTGTTTATGAAGAACGAAAGACATGGTCGCCGGAGATAAGAACCCCTCCCCCTTTTTTGAGGCAATGCATTAGTGATCAGTCCCTCTTAGTGTAGGAGGGAGGGGCTTGAAGAGCCAGCGAGTGACTCGGCAAGACACAAGTGTCTACAAGTGTTATTTTCAGGCCACAATGGCTGATGATTTATTGGCCATGGTTAAAAATAACTGAGTGGTAAATATTTCGGAAATTATATTCATATTAATTTATAATTTTTTCGAAATCGTAATTTTCCATTTTTAGCTATGGAATTTTAAATTGAAAACATGATTAAATTTGCAACTATAAAAAAACACCACGTGAGTAATGAAAATAAATTGAAATTGGCAAGGAGATATGGATGAGGCCCATTTGCATGGCAACCATAAAAAAAAATTGGCGAAAAACATACGATTTTCTATGGGCGTAATTATGTGATTAATAATAGTTTCCAAATATTATCAGGATAATAGTTTCGAAATGGGAAAAATTTAATATTTTCGCTTAATATTTTCTATGATGGATTACAGCAATTATTTGGTAACAAATTGAATATTGTTTGAGTCATCAGGACAATATTTTGGAACGGATCCTTAAAAAAAAGGATGAAGCTATCCTCTAAGCTTTTTCTAGGCTTCGCTAAAGTTGTAAATATTGGGGTTTTCATAGAAGTTTTGAAGTCTGAACTCAGGACCTTATTTTAAAAATGCCGAACTGAAGCTTCTTTCAAAGGCCTTATTAAGCCCCAAAATTGTGGAGTGTTTCAGAATTTCTAAAAGACTCCCTGAAGACCCTAAATAATGGGTTTAAAAACCTTTTCTTAACGCCTCCCTTTAAGGCAAGGTACCTATTCAAATAAAATAAAACCCCCTCATGTGCTTAAATCGTATACCCAACATTTTTGAAGCCGTATTCCATACCTTTAATAGTGGATTTTTAAACATTTTTTCTCCACAAGCACCCACTAATATTTCCTAAATATTGTCCCCATTTCAATTTTTCTCTTCTTCGTCGTCTAAACCTACCCTTAGCTTTCCAAAAATATTTTTCGTTTAATTTTACAAAAATTTTGTTTTCATTTTTTGTGAAATGTCCCTTGTGACCCGTTCCCGTTATCGTCCCATAACCCGTTTGGGCAATTGGTTCGAGGACATCTGCTTGGAGGAGGATAAAATCAAGCAATTCACCCAGAAACGTGACAATGGCGAGCTGTTGGTGGAGAAGACACGGAAATTATTTCAAAATTTCCACAAAGAAATCAATATGGAGGCACCAGGAGAAACGATCAGTTTTGGCGGCATTGTACAGCTTATGCCGGCTCAGATGCGCCTGTGTCAATATCCCGCCTATGACAAACATCTAACGCTATCCGTTGTCATTAATGAGCGAGTGGTGAGGCGTAGCCAAAAAATGAACGAAGAATGTGAGCTGACAATTGCCCCATCACTGAAGCCGTGTATTCGTAACTCATTTCGCATTATGGCGCCCAACGAGGCGGAGGATGGGAACGAGAGTAAACATGAAAGTGAAATGGTCTTGAAGTATGGTCAACCATTTCGGCTGCAATGTGTCAATGATCCAGAGAATCCTTTGTTGTTGTACACGGCCCAAAAGTCATGGGACCTTACCTCCGTTATAGCCAACTCATTTGAATCGAGGAAGTTTGGAGAGATTAATTTGACATTGGGGTTGTGTTCGAAAAAGGTAGGATTGCTGGGAAAATAAAAGATTCCCAGAATAATGTACCTGTGGAAATTTTCAGAATTGTGGTCCTGGCAAACAAATTCCCGCAGCCTATACCAATTGGTATTGCCAGCACATTGATCCTCATTTAAGGTTCGAGACGAATGGCACTCCCTTGCCGGTAAGTAAGAGAGAGGGAGAGAGAGAAATACCAATAAAAACTCTTTTCGCCCACCCTAGAGCAACGAACCCCTCGTCATAACCCACATGGCAACCAATCGCAATCTGGCCGCTGAAAATGTAATGATTCAGACTCTCTTTGGCCCGGAATTTCTTGTTTCCGTACAAAATTATAAAAACATTTTCAAACGCGAAACATGGCAAAATTTGTGGATAATCAGCAATGGACACCAGTTCAAATAAATATCGTAAATTTTGTTGAGAATCTAGAGGCTTAGTCTCGCTGGCATAATTATTAGTCGCCAACAATCTTTGGAATAAATTCCGCTAAAATTATAACCCTTGTTTTGATTGTTCTCGGCATATGGATGGGGGTTGTGAACCCATAAATCACGCCCAAATCAGGCGATTATGAAACGTGATATTTTCTGTTGTGTTTCGCATCAAACACGTGAAAGCCGTTCTGTCACCCAGTTATGTCAGTACAAATGTCAGCCATAATACTTCATTGTTTATGGATGAAGGTGAGATAAGCGCAGCAGACAAATAATGACTCGGCTGCATGATATGTTCGAGAGGTTTGAGATATTTTTGGAAAATTTGTATTATTTTGTTTTGGATTTCACTGCAATGTTGGCTGAAATGATAAGAGGCAGATAATGTTCCCGTGTGTTTTTGTTCTGAAAATCGTGATGAAAGAATCAAATAAAAATAGGCTTATTATTCTTTCAAAAAAAAATATGAGAAAAATTTACTATTTTGATTTTTTTTAGAAAATTCACAACTTAAGGCTTCAAGAGATCTGAAAAACAATTTCTTGAAGAATCCACCATTTATATCCTTAAAAGCGCCTCCCTGGATTTAAAAATGCTACAATTTTTATCTTTTGACGGAAATTTCCTAAAAAATTCTTAAAAATTCCAAAATTTATAATTTTGAGGGCGATTTCAAAAATTCTCCAGTAATCCATTATTTAAGGTCTTGGAGAATTAAATTTTGAAAAAAAAAGTGTGAGAAACTACTTTTCTAGGCCTTCAGAAAATCGTAACTGATCGAAAGACTAAATTAGAATCAATGCCCAGACAAAACGGCTGAAGCTAGAATTTTGAAATTTTGCTCGAGGGTCCGTCTTGGTGCTAAGGATAGGTTTTATGGCAAATTCGTACTAAAAGAGCACGAAAAATACTAAAATGTACAAAAATTTGAATATAATACTTTCTATTTGACATACGAAATGAGCTAGAATGAAATTTGGAACGAGAGTGACTTATGGTGTGGCGGAGAAAGGCACCAAAGGGTTTTTTGGATTTTTAGTACTAAAATGTACTAAAAATTTAATACTTTCTATCAGACCAGCAGAATTTTTGAAATTTAGAAAAAGAGTGACGGATGGAGTGCAGGATAGGTGTACCAAAGGATTTTTGGAAATTCGAACTTTAAGGTTACGAAAAGTACTAAAATGGTACTTTAAGGTTACGAAAAGTACTAAAATGGTACTAAATTTTTGAAGTGGTATAATTTGTTTTGACCGTAACAGCTAAAAACTTGAAATTTTGTATGAGAATCAAAATTGGAAAGTAAATTTGATACATGAAGGTGGTCTTGGAAATGTGTACTAAGTGTGACAACTGTACTAAATGGTACTAAATTTGGAATAGTTTGGTTTAGGGTTAAAGAATGAAGCTGGATTTTTGAAATTTTGTATTGGAGTGCCTCTTGGTGGTAGGTGTGGGATAAAGATGTGATTTGAAAATGTGTACAAAAGTGCACGAAAAGTACTAAATAGTACTATATTTGTTACAATTTATAATTGGGAGAACAGATAGTGCTTAAAATCTGAAATTTGATATTAGGGTCGCTGTTCATTTGTAGCCTGGATATATATGGATGTGCTTTCGGAAATGTGTTCTATAATTGTACGAAAAGTACTGAATGGTACTATTATTGGTATTGGGTGAAGGGATAGGGGAAAAATTCTAAAATTTGTTATTTACATTGCTAATGGCATCTGTGTTTGAGATGCGGCGGTGGTTTGGAAATGACTCCTATATTTGTACGAAAAGTACTAAATGGTACTTAATTGGAAATATGGCGAAGGAATAGAGCTAAAATACCGAAATTTGATATTGCGGTCTCTGTTGATATCTGGGATCGAGATATGGAGTTAATTTGGAAATTTTGTACTAAAATTGTACGAAAAGTACTGAATAGCACTATATTTGGTATTGGATGAAGGGATAGAGATAACGTTCTAAAATTTGATGTTTAGATTACTGATGGTATCTGTGTTTGAGATTCGGCTGTGGTTTGGAAATGGATCCTATATTTGTACGAAAAGTACTAAGTAGTACTAAATTGGGTTTTGATTGAAGGGATTGAGCTAGAATCCCAAAATTCGATATTGAGGTCTCTGTTGATATCTGGAATTGAGATATGGAGGTAGTTTCGAAAATATGTACTAGAATTGTACAAAAAGTACTGAATGGTACTATATTTGGTACTGGGTGAAGGTATAGAGATTAAATTTGATATTTAGATTACTAATGGTATCTGTGTTTGAGATCTGATGGTGGTGGTCTGGAAATGTGCCCTATATTTGAACGAAAAGTATTAAACGGTACTAAATTTGGTGTTTGCTGAAGGGATAGAGCAATCAATCTCTGTTGGTATCTGAGATTGAGTTATGAAGTTGGTATTGGAAATCGATACTAAAATTTAGATTAGATTCCTGTTTGAGATTTGACGTTGGTTTGAAAATACGGAAAGTACAAAATAGTACTAAGTTTGGTATTGTGTAAAGTAATAGGGCTGGAAGCTTCAAATTCGATAGTAAGGTTTCTGTTGCTATCTGGAATTGAGATATGAAGGTGGTTTTGGAAATGTGCACTATAATTGTACAAGAAATACTAAATGGTACTAAATTTTGTATTGGATAAATGGATAGGGCTGGAATTCTCAAATTGACTATTGAGGTCTATGTTGGTTTTTCTTTTTTTGAATTTAGATATGGGTGTGGTTTTGGAAATATAATTGCACGAAAAGTACCAAATGGTACTAAATTGGGCATAGGGTGAAGGGATAGGGCTGGTATCCTCAAATTTTATTTTGAGGTCTCTATTGGTATCTGGAATTGGGATATGGAGGTGGTTTTCAAAATGGGTACTATAATTGTACGAAAAATACTCAATAGTACTAAACATGGTATTGGATGAAGGAATAGAACTGAAACTCTAAAATCTGAAATGGATGTCACTGTTGGTGCCTATGGTTGAGAGAAGCAGCTGTCGTTTTGGTTTTTCGAAATTTTGACACTTTGTGGGGAGGTTCCAGAAAGAGTAGACAGATATTGTCCCTTATCACACATGACCCAGCAGTGATGTAAATATAAGGATTTGTAAAGTTTGAAGAAAATATCGATTCCAAATGCGCTGAATCGGATTTGGTCCAAAGACATAGGGTCTAAAACCTTTATTTCGATGAGGCACGATTTGTCCGAAGTGGCTGAGGGCGTTATTATAAAAAATTCTATTAAAAACCATGATTTGTGGCATTAAACATTTCCTACTAAATCTTCGAATTGGTATTTTAAAACTTTTTAAATATTCTCGAAATTTTCTTAAAATTCACTAATTATTGCTTTGAAAAGTACTGTAGGCAATCCCGCACAATGAAAAATTCTACAAAAAAATCATATTCTTTTTTTAAAAAAAAAAAAAAAAAAAAAAAAAAAAAAAAACTTACGATTTTGAAAAAAAAAAATCCTTAATCCACAATGCAGATCATTGCAAAATCAACAAATTGAGGTCTTGAACAATTTTTTGAAAATCCACTTATTTAGGTATCGAAAAATCTTAAAAAAAACTATTTTTGACCTCAACATTTGACCGTTAAAAAAGTCAACAATTTTTGTCATTTTCAAATGTTTACAATTTTTACAAAATCGACGATTTAGAACTTAAAAAGAACCGCGATTTAGGTTCTTAAAAACTGCAAAAAATAACCACGATTTTATGCCTTGAAAAATTCCTTAAAAAATTCTGACAACCCATGATTTTTGGTCTTAAAAAGCTAAAAAAAAAACTTAAAAAAAATCTTCGATTTTAAAATCCAGAAGCAAATCGGGACTGGCTTAAAAATAAGCAGAATTAATCATGAGGTAGGATTAAAAAATATTAAAAGTTCAATATTCAAGACCTTGTGGAGGCCTTAAAAAATTAAAAAAAAAAAAACAGTAAAGAAAGGCTTAAAGTCGGGCGGGGCCGACTTTATGATATCCTACACCACTGTGCTAATTTAGTAGAGCTCCGCATAACAATTAAAAGTTTTTATGATTTTAATTATAATTTAAAATCCGAAGCATTTGTATCTTTTAAATTCGGACTTGTATTGCCCATTTGGTGCACAATTAATTTGAAATCGGATAAAGATATATATGGGAGCTATATCCAAATCGGAACCGATCTCGATAAAATTTGGCAAAGATATTTCTGAGCTGTATTTTATATATTTCCCTAAATATCGTTTTTACGGATTGCATATATCATTTCTATCTCATTTCCGTTTGCCTGTTACAAACAAATGCACAAAAATATAATACCCTGACCACCTTGTGGTGTAGAGTATAATTACTTTGAGCATTGAAAGGGCCAAATCCATTCAAAATCCACGTTTTAGAACCTTGAGATAGACTTTAAAAAATCTTAAAAATATTTTGATATCAGGCTTTTAGAGAAGTTTTAAAAGTTCTTAAAAAAATCCACGATGTCAGGCTTATAGAAAGGCTTTAAAAATTCTTAAAATAAATTCACGATATAAGGCCTCGAGGGAGGATTAAAAAATTCCCTAAAACTCTAAAGGACTTGAATGAAGATTGAAAAATTCTTCCAAAAATCCATGATATAAAGATATCAAAAATATTTAGGCCTCTTTTTTATGCCCTCCACCATTCTAGAGGGTATAAAAGCTTTGTCATTCCCTTTGAAACTCCTCGAAATATTCACGATAGACCCTACAAAGTTTTATCTTTTTTTAATTTTATTGAATAAAAGCAAATAATGTCGGATATACCATCAAATTTTAGAATAAGTTTAGATTTGTTCGAATTGGTCACCTTTGGCACGAATTATGGCCTGCAAACGGGCAATGAAACCGTCACACGCTGCCCAAAATGTTGCGGTATTTCGGTCCATTCCCGGCGAAGCTCTTGCTTGAGTTGATCGACACTTTGGTATTTTTTAGTGTCAACCTTGCTTTCCCAAATACTCCAGACACAATAGTCCAACGGATTGGTATCCGGAGATTTTGGTGACCATTGTGCGCTGGAAATGAAGCGAAGAACCTCATTTTGTAACCATTCTTGAGTGGCGCGTGCTGAGTGAGATGGTGCTGATTCCTGTTGGAATGTCCAAGGTCTGCGGCCAAAATGTTTGCGTGCCCAAAGCTTTAATACACCCTCCAGAATATTTTCGCAATAACATTCGGCATTTATTTTGATGCCACGGTCGATTAATATGAGAGGAGAGCGACCATCGGCTATTGGTTGGTGGTGGCCCACATCATCACCATGGCCGGCGCTTGAGATCTGGTGGCCGACCGAAGGTGCACATTTTAAGCTGACCTCTTTGGCAAGTAAACCACGGTCATTTTGTTTGTTTACAAACTGCTGGACAACAAATGTTTTCTCATCGGAGAAAACCAAATTCGGCAGTTCACCACTATCGGTCAAGCGAAGCAACTCTTTAGCTCTTTTGAGTCTTCCTTCTTTCCGTTGAGGTGTAAGTTCTTGCACTTTATGGAATTTCAATGGCTTTACCCCGAGCTCATTTTTCAATATTTCCCGAATGGAATATTGCGATATGTTTAGTTAACGAGCCATTTTTCGGCCATTGCGACTCGGGTTTCGTTGCAAGTCGCTTCTTTACTTTTCGAACCATTTCTGCTGATGTTTCTGTTTTTTCCGTCCACTTCCTTGACATCGGGCTACGGTAACGAGCGCTGGTACGAGACACAAAAGACTTATTTACATTTAAATGCTGGAGAATGCTCAAACGATAGCCGCTTTCGTTTTCCAGCCAAATATAAATAAATCACACTATCACGCTTGAATTCCATCACGAATAACTTTTTTTCTGTAAAATTCTCACCAAAATACTTTTGTACGCTTGTAAACAATATAATGAGCTGTCTCTGGAATAATTTTAACAGCGGTCGGACGAGTGGCTAAGAAATGACAGCAGTCTGAAGATGGTTACAGTTTTTTTTTAATCTCACCCTGTATTTTGGGCTTTAAGACAGGCTACTCAAATCCTTTGAAAATCCACATATTAAAACCTTGATATCAGGCTTTAAGAGGGGGCTTTAAAAAGTCTTAAAAAATCTACAATATCAGGCTTTAAGAAAAAGAAGAGAAATAAAAATTCTTAAAATAAAGGTACCTCCCGATATTCCGTATTCTGATGATTTTAGCGACATTATTCACCCGAATTGTTTCACATTTCGCATTCGAAGTTTGTAATGGGTAGTACAGTCTTTGACTTACTCGAATCTGATTTTTTGTTTCTGTCTTTGGTTTTTTTTTTTTTTTTTTTTTTGAGAATTTAAAAATTATTTATAAATTTTAGAGAGACTTTAAAGTTTTTACGATTTAAAAATTTCGGTGACACTTTTGAATTTCTTAAAAAAAATCCGAGGGAGGGCACTTGAGATGACTTTAAAAACACACTTTTTAACTCCACAAATTACAGCCTTAATCTAACCAAAAAATCTCATCCCAATAAAATTTACCTATAGAAAATATTATCCAGATATTATTTTTCAATTGAGAAAATATTATCCGAATAAGGTTTTCCAACATAGAAAATATTACCCAAATAATATTTTCACCTATAGAAATTATTATCCAATCAATGGTTTTCTTTGCCGAAAATAATGTCACACTTTTATCCACGGCGATACGCCCGAAAAATCACGTTTTTTACTAATTTGGCCATCATATAACGGTTTTATAACCCGCAATGAAATAGTACCTTGCTATCAACTCGAGGTAAGATTTGACGGAATTAAATCAGAGAAAACAGATTTACAATCCCAAATGACGTCAATTAATGTCGAAAACAAAATTATGGCCCTCGGTCCCGAAAAGTGTGTGTTTTTTATCAGATGTTATTAAAACCCTACCATAAACATTTATTTGACCCAATTGATGGATAAAACGAAGTGGCTACGTCATTTATCTGGAAAAGGTCTTGTTTCGGTGTTAAGTTCTCAAGAACTCAACGAGGTGTTATAAAAAGCAGGTGTTTTTGCTTAGTTTTTCTCTTGTGGTTTTCGTCAACGGACGTAATTCTGGGTAAATATTTGAAGAATTAGATATATGGCGGCCCAAATAAAAAATCTGAGTAAAGGGTTTTGAATTTTCCATAGGATTACAGAAAAGGTGTTACTGGTTGTTAAGTGAAATAATTGAAGTCATGGTGACACTGCCGATTATTATTATTTTTTGTTTTTAATAAAAATTTTATTTCGATTCCCATCTCTTGGCTATCCATCCCCTCAAAATCTGCCGTTACATTTCTGCCCTGAGGTGAATGAACATTTTACACGTCGCATATATATTTTTGTACTGCAGACAGACAGGACGTACTTCGATCGTATTTCACCGGCCTGAGACTTCTTTATGGTGCGATTACAAATTTAACTGCAGCGCATGGCCCAGCAGCAAAATTTGAAATTCTGACCGGCTCACTTCGTCACTGTTTAAATGTTTAATAAATTAAATTCCAAGTGGAATTATTCATCAAATGACATAATCATTAAATAAATACCAGGGAGAAATCTCAGATGAAGTACATGGCAAATAGATATTATTTTGACAATATTTATGAAGATCAGATAAAGGTTCCAAGAAATAAATGCAGGGAGTTAAATTGTATTCCGAAGGCAATTTTAATATTTGAATAATTTTTCATTTAAAAAAAAAAGTTATCTGGATAATATGTCCCGCCATCTTTTTGTGAAATTCGAACACCAACAAATATTTGTATTTCTAGTACAGAGCCATCTGTTTGTGAAATGGGATCACAATTTGTACATCATTAAAAATATCTATCACTAATAAATAAATATCAAAAAATCTTTTCATATAAGTTCCGAATCGAGTTCATTAAATAAAGGGTTATTGAATTTAAAGTCAAAATAGATATGCTATAAGTGCTGGAAAGTCTACCAAAAAACCAAATGTTATTTGTGTATTAATTGCTGCGCCATCTGTTTGTGAAATAGCTACAATATAATTTTTAGAACAAATGTAAATTACTTGACAAATATTATTTTCACAATATTTATAGAGATTTGAAAGGAATTCCGAGAAATAGCTGGAGTAAAACAATAATACTTCAGCGATAATCTTAATATTTACATATTTTTTTCTTTAAGAAACACAATCCATTAGCCATCTTTCGATGAAATTTAAACACATATATAGAGCCATCTGTCTGTGAAATGGAAACGAAAATTGTTCGCAGTTGAATTTGTCTATCACTAATAAATTTCCAAAGGCCTTGCTCAATTATCGAATAACTTATAGATCGATCCATTATATACACGATCTATTTCGGATTCATTGAATAAAGATTTATAGAATTTAAAATCAAAATATATATGCCATGAGTGCAGCGCCATCTGTTTGCGAAAGTTTAACAAGAGAGCCATATGTTGACTATTTATGTCTGAGTTTTAGCGCCATCTGCTTGTGAAATTGATATAACAATTGGTTTGTGAAATTGGTATAACAAACATAAATTACTTGACTAATTATTTTTTTGACATTTTTTATAGAGATCATATATAAATGACAATTTTTATTTTATATTTTGACTTCAGAAAACTTCGGGATAAAAAGATCCACTAGCCATCCTTCGGTAGAATTTTAGCAATTGAGGAACTAAATATTATTTATGTTTCGTATATAAATATTATTTCCATTGAACAGACAGATTGCAGAGCAATAATATCTAAATTGGATATATAAAACAACAGTCCTTAATTAATTGTTGAAGAACTCAACATCGGCCTTCTATAAATATAAGACCGAATTCCTTGTAAATCATTTTTGCATTCAAAATCAAAATACCAATCACACTATTTGTTATAAGCGCAACGCCATCTAATTGCGAAATCTGAACAAAAATACTATTAAAGTTGAACTGCAGTGCCATCTGTTTGTTGAAACAATTTTCTAGTCTCTCTCGAAACAATTTCCTACAAATTTTCTCAAAAAAATAAAATGGTTTGCTTCAGAGCCATCTGTTTGTGAAATTATAAAACAATATATCTTGCTAACCCTTATAAAATATTTTAAAAAATCCACTCTTTTTTGTTACATCCAGAAAAATATTTTTAAAAAGCCAAAATCATTTGCCTTGATAGGCGTGGACACAAGTATCTTTGAATTTAAAGTCGAAGGACCAAACAGCACAGTGTGGCGCCATCTACATTTGCATTTGTAGAAACAAAACCCCAGAATTTGGTTGGATTTTATTATAGAATTCCAATTGCATAGCCTTGGTAGACCTAGAAAAACTATTTTTAGGAAATCCACGTTCCTTGACCTAGACCTAGAAAAATATTTTTGAAAAATTCACGTTTCTCGGGAAACATAATAAAAATGTTTAAAAAAAATATGTTTTTTGCAAGACTTAGAAGAATTAATAAAAAATCCACATCTCTTGATAGACCTAAATAGAATATTTTTAAAAAATCCACATTTCTTGGTAGACATAGAAATAATATTTTTTAAAATCCACGTTTTTTGGTAGACCAAGAAGAAATATTTAAAAAAAATTCACGTTTCTTGGTAAACCTCAAAAAATATTTTCAAAAAATCCACGTTTCTTGATGGAACTAGAAAAATATTTTTAAAAATCCATGTTTCTTAGGAGGCCTAAAAATATATTTTTTAAGAACTCCACATTTTCTTATAGACTTCTTAAAAATATTTGTAAGAAATACTCGTTCTTTGGTAAACCTCAAAAACTATTTTTATAAAATCCACATTCCTTGGTAGACTTCTTAAAAATATTTTCAAAAATTCACGTTTTATGGTATACCTAAAAAAAATATTTTTAAAAAATCCACGCTTCTAGATGGAGCTAGAAAAATATTTTTAAAAAATCCATGTTTCTTAAAAAAATATATTATTTTAGAAATCCACATTCCCTGGTAGACTTCTTAAAAATATTTGTAAGAAATACTCGTTCTTTGGTAGACGTAGAAAAATATTTTTTTAAAAATCCACGTTTCTTGGTAGTCATATTAAAAATGTTTTTAAAAAATCCACGTTTCTTGGTAGTCATATTAAAAATGTTTTTAAAAAATCCACGTTTCTTGGTAGCCATATTAAAAATCCACGTTTCTTGGTAATCATATTAAAAATGTTTTTAAAAAATCCACGTTTCTTGGTAGACATATAAAAAATATTTTTCAAAATCCACGTTTTTTGGTAAACCTAGAAAAAAAATAAAAAAAAAATCCATGTTTCTTAGGAGATCTACAAAAAATATTTTTAAGAAATCCTTGTTCCTTGATAGGCCTAGAAAAATATTTTTAAGAAATCCTTGTTCCTTGCCAGGCCTAAAATATTTTAGAAATCCATGTTAAATATTTTTAGAAATCCATGTTCCAATATTTTTAAAAAATCACGTTTCTTGCTAGACCATGAAAAAATATTTTTAGAAAATTTAAGGAATGTAAAATTCTTAATGTATGTCTACCACGTTTCGTGGTAGACCTAGAAAAAATATTTTTGAAATATCCATGTTTCTTAGGAGACCTAGAAAAAAACATTTTTAAAAACTCCACTTCTTTGAAAGACTTCATAAAAAAATAATTTTAAAAAATCCACGTTTTTGAGAGACCTAGAAAAAAATATTTTTAAAAAATCCGCCTTTCTTGGCAGACCTAGAAAAAATACTTTTAAAAAATCCACGTTTTTGAGAGACCTAGAAAAAATGTTTTTAAAAAATGCACGTTTCTTGGCAGACCTAGAAAAAATATTTAAAAAAAACAACATTCCTGGCAGACCAAGAAAAAAATGTTTTTAAAAAATCCACATTCCTTGGTAGACCTAAAAGAAATATTTTTGAAAAATCCATCATTCTTAGAAAGCCAAAAAGAAATACTTTTAAAAAATCTACATTCATTGTTAGACCTTGAAAAAATATTTTTAAAAAATCCATGTCTCTTAGGAGGGCCACAAAGAATATACATAAAAATCCACGTTTCTTGATAGACCTAAAAAATATTTTAGACCTAGAAAAAATATTTTTGAAAAATCCATGTTTCTTTGGAGGGCTAGAAAATATTTTTAAAAAACCCCGCTGTCTTTGGTAGACTTCTTAAGAATATTGTTAAAAAATCCACATTTCCTGGTAAACATAGAACATTTTTTTAACAAATTAAAGTTCTTTGCGAAAACTAGACAAACATTCTTTGACAGACTTAGAAAAAAAATTTTTAAAACATCCACGTTTCTTGATAGACCCAGAAAAAAATTAAAAACTCCAAGCAAAATTAATTAATTTTTTAATATTGATTAAAAAAAATATTGACCAGAAGTGAATTGTTTAAAGTAATAGTCAAAATACGGCGCTACAGTCAAAATACTGTAGATCCATCTATGTTTGATTTTCGAAACAGAAAAGTGGATATAGCTCATGTTTTATTACAGCACCATCTATTTGTGAAACTAAAAAACAGAATGTTATCCACATAACAATTACAGAGCCATCTGTTTGTGAAATTAAAATTAAAAAATTAAGTCATGTCCAAAAAAATATTTTTTTTAAAAAATCCAAGTTCCTCGATAGACCTACAAAATATATTTTTAAAAAATCTACTTCCCTGGGTACACTCTGAAAAAATATTTTAAAAAATTCACATTTATCGAATAACTCAAAAAATAATATTTTTAAAAACGTCCACGACTTTGAAAAATCCATAACCATTGTAAAATAAATGTTATTTTTGTAGCACCATCTGTTTCTGGAATTTAATAGTAAGAACTATATAATGTTTATGTTTTAACCCCAGAGCTCCTAAATTGTGGATAATGTAAGAACATAGACACTGAGAACATTAAAAGTCGAAATAATATTAAGATTTGAATTGTGCGCGCCATCTCTATGGGGAATTGTGGCTATAGAAGTACCAAATGTTTTTGCGATTTAATTGTAATGCCATCTATTTGGGAAATTGAATTAATAAATTGAAATTGTACACGTCCTCCGATAATCTATGATAATAGCAACTGGATTTTTTTTAATTTATGGTAATCATTAAATTAATTAATGAAAAGAAATCCCCAGATCCCAGACAAATCAGTTGACCAAGATTTTATTTCAAAAATTCTCTCTAATCTCATATTTTAATATAAATTCTAAATTCTGCCAAGCGTGTCCTCAGATAAGTATGTGACTAAGCATTATTTTTTTAATTTAAAAGAAACACCCGCATATCTTCAAAAAAAGATTCAACATCTTTGGTCTAGTTCAACAGCGCCCTCTCTTTATCAATGATTCCATATTATCAAAAAAGCGTCATAGCCAACTTAACGCCAGCCAGATGGCCATCCCTTTTAAGCGTGCACAATTATGGACGTCACAACTAGAGCAATTTTCAAACAGAAAAAATGCCTTCAGCTACCCCATACCATACCTACCTCTCCGAGATAGCTGGTGCAACTACTTGAGACCATGGCTAAGCACAAATCCGCATTATCTTTGATCACTAGAGTATACTCCAAATCGAATTGGCCAATTCCATGAGGTCATGACGAAACGGATACAAATTCTGATAACTGCAAATAAATATTAATTAAAAAAATATATGTATGTCTGCCTTATTGCGCAATTAATTATCAAGTTCAAGTGTTTGGGAATCCAAAGTGATCCCAACTGCTTGATTAGAGCCCAGTATAGAGGTTGTTCAAATAGACGTTAGCTCGATAATTGAATTTAAATTGGAAACGAAGACGATTTCAAGTGAATTTCGATAACAAGGATGACTGGCTTTTCTGAAAGATAAGCAGAAACGTAGTGGATTTCTGAAGTGTGTTCTAAACTAAATTCCATTACAACGAAAATTCCATTCCATAAATATTTGATTTTGTTTTCTTTTTTTGATTTTTATTTTGTTTATCTGTAATTTTCCACGCCAGACGACCTCAGCGTTGTAACGTTATCAATGTGTATAAATTGCAATTTACTATCCAAATCTAAGACATTTAATTGTCATCGTACGGTTGATTTATAAAATTTATTGTGTGGCAATATGTCTGCTATTGTCAGGGATTGATGTAATGTAAATACAAAATAAAAATAGCAAATCATTCTCCGATCACGGTCATATGAATGAAGAGTCGAAGGACCTAATAGTAACGGCAAACGCCATCTACGTTTCAATTTATTGCAACAGAAACACCAAATGCTTTGTTGCAGCCCCATCTGTACGAGGAATTTAAATCACGGAAAATGTAAATGGTTTGCAGCAGAGCCATCTGTTTGTGAAATAACAAAACCCAATCTCTTGGTAAACCAAATAAAATATTTAAAAAATTAACTCTTTGGCTATACAGTATTTTTAAAATTTCCAAAATAATATTCCTTAATAGGCGTGAGTAACATGTTTCTTTGAATTTAAAGTCGAAGGGCCAAATAACCCTGTGTAGCGCCATCTATATTTGCATTCTTAGCAACTGAAAACCAAAAGTTGGTTATGTTTTATTGCAGTATTTTAATTGCAGAGCCATCTGTTAGCAAAATTGAAATTTCAGACAGTTTTTGGCAGATGTAGAAAAAATATTTAAAAAATCAAGATTCTTGGTACACCTAGAAAACATATTTTTAAAAAATTCACGTCTTGTGAGAGTCCTGGAAAAAATGTTTTTAAAAAATCCCCGTTTCTTTGAGAGACCTAGAAAAAATATTTTTAAAAAATCCACATTCTCTGAGAGACCTAGAAAAAATATTTTTAAAAAATCCACATCTTTAAGAGACCTAGAAAAAATATTTTTAAAAAATCCACATTCTTTGAGAGACCTAGAAATATATTTTTTAAAAAATATATTTTTCTTTTAGAGACCTAGAAAAAATATTTTTAAAAATTCCACGCTCTTTGACGAAACAAGAAAAAACATTTTTCAAAAAATCCACGTTCTTTACGAGACCTAAAAAATATTTATAAAAAAAATCCACGTTTTTTGGTAGACCTATAAAAAAATATTTAAAGAAATACACGTTTCATTGTACGCATAAAAAAAATATTTTATAAAATTCACGTTCTTTGGGAGACCTAGAAAAATGTTTTTAAAAAATCAATGTTTCTTCGTAAGGCCCTAAAAATATTTTTAAAAATCCATGTTTCTTAGTAAAGCCCTAAAAATATTTTTAAAAAATACACGTTTCTTGGTAAGGCACAACAAAATATTTTTAAAAATCCACGTTTATTGGTTAGGCACAACAAAATATTTTTAAAAAATCCACGTTTCTTGGTAAGACCCTAAAAATATTTTTAAAAAGCCCACGTATTTTGGTAGACCTGGAAAAAATATTTTAAAAAAATCCAAGTTTCTTGGTAAGGCCCTAAAAATATTTTAAAAAAATTCAAGTTTCTTGGTAAGGCCCTAAAAATATTTTTAAAAAGCCCACGTATTTTGGTAGACCTGGAAAAAATATTTTTAAAAATCCACGTTTCTTTGTAGGCCTATAAAAAATATTTTTAAAAAATCCACGCTTCTTTGTAGGCCTAGAAAAAATATTAAAAAATTCCACGTTTCTTTGTAGGCCTATAAAAAAATATTTAATAAAAATCACGTTTCTTTGTAAGCCTAGAAAAAATAATTTTAAAAAATCCACGCTTCTTGGTAGAACTAGAAAAAAATATTTCTAAAAAATCTAAATTTTTTGGTAGTCCTGGAAAAAATATTTTAAAAATATACGCGTTTCTTTGTGGGCCTAGAAAAAAATATTTTAAAAAATCCAGGTTTTTTGGTAGACCTTGAAAAAATATTTTTAAAAAATCCAACTTTATTGATAGACCTTCAAAAATATTTTTAAAAATCCACGTATACCTAGAAAAAATTTATTTAAAAATCCACGTGTCTTGGTAAGGCCCAACAATACATTTTTAAAAAAATCCAAGTTTTTAGACGTTTATTGGTAGACCTAGAAAAAATATTTTTAAAAAAATCCACGTTCTTCGAGAGACAAGAAAAATATTTTTGAAAAATCCACGTTTTTTGGTAGACCTATAAAAAATATTTTTAAAAAATCCACGTTTGTTGGTAGACCTAAAAAAAATATTTTTTTAAAAAATCCACGCTTCTTGGTAGACCTAGGAAAAATATTTTTGAATAATCCACGTTTTTTTGGTAGACCTGAAAAAAATATTTTTAAAATATCCACGTTTTTTGGTAAACCTGGAAACAATGTTTTTAAAAAATCCACGTTTCTTGGTAGACCTGAAAAATATTTTTAAAAAATCCACGTTTCTTTGTAGGTCTAGAAAAAATATTTAAGAAAAATCCACGTTTCCTTGTAGGCCTAAAAAAAATTATAAAAAAATTACGTTTCTTTGCAGGCCTAGAAAAAATAATTAAAAAAAATCCACGTTTCTTTGTAAGCCTAGAAAAAATAATTTTAAAAAATCCAAGTTTTTTGATAGACATGGAAAAAATATTTTTTAAAAATCCATGTTTTTTGGTAGACCTGGAAAAAATATTTTTAAAAAATCCACGTTCTTTACGAGACCTAAAAATTATTTATAAAAAAAATCCGCGTTCTTTACGAGACCTGGAAAAAATATTTTTAAAAAACCACGTTTATTGGTAGAACTAGAAAATTTTTTTTTTAAATCCACGGTTATTGGTAGACTTAGAAAAAATATTTTTAAAAAATCCTTATTTCTTTGTAGGCCTATAAAAAATATTTAAAAAAATCTAAGTTTATTGGTAGACCAAAAAAAAAATATTTTTATTTTCCAGAACTAGAAAAAATATATTTTAAAAATCTACGTTTGTTGGTAGACCTAGAATAAATATTTTTTTAAAAATCTACGTTTGTTGGTAGACCTAGAAAAAATATTTTTAAAAAATCCACGTTTGTTGGTAGACCTAGAAAAAATATTTTTGAAAAATCCACGTTTGTTGGTAGACCTAGAAAAAATATTTTTGAAAAATCCACGTTTGTTGGTAGACCTAGAAAAAATATTTTTTTAAAAATTTACGTTTATTGGTAGTCCTAGAAAAAATATTTTTAAAAAATCCACGTTTATTGGTAAACCTAAAAAAAATAAGTTTTAAAAATCCACGTTTATTGGAAGCCCTAGAAAAAATATTTTTAAAAAATTCACGCTTTTTTATGGGGCTAGAGAAAATATTAATAAAAAATTCACGTTCCTTGAAACCCCAAGAATAATATTTTCATAATATTTATATTTTTTAAATATTTAAATTTCACTAAAAAACATCATGGATTCTTTAGAGTCGAAGGACCAAATTGTATCGGTATTTTCGACTGTTTCGCCATCTGTGTGTCAATTTGATACAACAGAGAAACAAATGTCGTTTATATTTTGCAGCGCCATCTGTTTGTGAAATTCAGTACACAAAATTACAAAATGGTATTTATATTACAGTTCAGAGCCATCTGTTTGCGAAAATGAGCGAATTAAAATTATTTCTGAACTAACTTAAAGGAAATTATAAAATCGTCAATAGAAAACTTTATCCATTCCAAATATTAGATTAGAACCTGCTTTACCCACTTTACTATAAAAACGTGCTCAATTTTACCTTATTCTCTGTCTGTCATCAACCTGAAATATGCAAAGTCAGACAGTTGTTATAATTTTCTTGATTAATTTAAACAGAAAAAAAATCTAACATAAATCCGTTGATCTGACTGACAGACGACGGACGACAAACAGATCAACCAAAACGCATGAGACAACTCACTCTCATAGCAAGCGATCACTTTGTTTACACATGCGAGTAGTGGAAGCGTGATTAATACCCGCGGCTAACGCGGTTGAGATGTACTCAAATAAGTCAGTCAGCCAGTTAGACATCCATCTTCATTTCAGCTGCTACCGCTGCTGCTGTTGAAGCGAAAAAATGCACTACAGATTGTTAATAAATTTTATGCTAATTTGTTTAATAATTAAGACTCATTAATGTGTGTAGGTATGTGTTTGCGAAGATCGGTTTCAGGCGTGATGATTTAATTTAATTTAAAACAATGAAAAACAGCATTTTTGTTGAGGCAGGTGGGCGATAATGTTTTATGTAAGCGTTTGAAGATGAAATACATTTTTATGATTGGGGTACACCCCAGTTGGAAAAATGTGGCAAGATATACCATAGCTTTGAAAACAAAAATAAAAAAAATTCTTCAATGTCAAAAAATTCAAAAAATCGTTGAGCTATCCTCCTGGATATTTAAAAAAATTCCGGATATTTAACTCAAACAATAATTATTTTAAAAAAAATTCACCCGAAAGTAAGTCAACACCAGGGTTTTTTGAATCGCAAGTCGTAGGACCAAAAGTATTATTGTTTTAGTTGTGGCGCCATCTCTGTGTGAGATTAAAAAATCCACGCTTTTTGATGGACCTAGAAAAATATTTAAAAAAAATCCACGCTTTTTGATGGACTTCGAAAAATATTTAAAAAAAATCCCGTTTCTTTGTAGGCCTAGAAAAAATATTTTTAAAAAATCCCCGTTTCTTTGTAGGCCCAGAAAAAAAATATTTAAAAAAATCCACGTTTCTTTGTAGGCCTAAAAAATATTTTTAAAAAATCCACGGTTCTTGGTAGGCGAAGAAAAAATATTTTTAATAACTCCACGTTTTTTGATTGGTCCCAAAAAATATTTTTAAAAAAAATCATAGCTTCGATAGTCTTTGAAGAAAAATAAAAAATATTTTCAATGTCAAAAAGTCAAACAATAATTATTTTTAAAAAAATTCACCCGAAAGTAAGTCAACGCCAGGGTTCTTTGAATCGTAAGTCGAAGGACCAAAAGTATTATTGTTTTGGTTGTGGCGCCATCTCTGTGTGAATTTGGCTCAACAGAACCACACCAAATGTCATTCATGCTTTGAGTGCAGCACCATCTGTTTGTGAAATCAAAAGAACGGAAGCACAAAGTGTTATTTACACACCATCTGGGTGTGTAAAATTGAGAAGAGAAACCGCTTCGTTCGGTTGGGAGACTTTAGCTTTGGATGTAGTTTTGATTCTTTTTAGAGATTTGAGGCAAAAAAGTAGTTGGCGAACATAATCGGAAAATTTTCCCAGAACATCTGAATCATTGCAACATCAGTAAATTGTGTGAAACTGTTAAGTCGTGCTCGAACCCCGGGGAAAAGGATGACGGACATCAATATCATCAAAGCTGCACGCTATATACCTGCTGGTCAATTATCTAAAATAAGACCAAATTTCCCAGCAGAGGTAGCGAGATTAGCAAATTAGCTATATGACCTCGCCATACTAACCCCAATGATCCCAGAGGCAGGGAACTGACTATGAGGGTAAACTTGTTAATTGGCATTCAGTAAAAGTTCCTAGAACACCTGAAGCATTGCAATATCAGTATATGATCGAATAAGTTGTGGGCAACGGCTAATGCGCTCTCGAACCCTGGAAAAAGGATGATCGGACTTATGTATTATCAAAGCTGCAAACGCTCGCTATATACCTGCGGGTCGAATACCTGAAATAAGAACAAATTTCTCAGAAGATGCAGCGGGTTTAGCAAATGAACTAGGTGAGGTTCGGATCGAGTACATTTTGGGGAACTGTTAAATCGCACTTGAACTCTGGAAAAATTAATGACCGCACATCTGCGAATTATTTTATCAGGCAGTTCATAGAGCACCCCGAGAGTGACAGGGCTAAGAGAAGAGTTTCACACCAAGTACGATCTCTCCCAGACGAGGAGTAGAAAATGAGCAGCATCCGGAACCATCATTGATGATAACTACGGTCCAGTTCAACAATTGCTCAGGTGATCGAAACAGCTTTTTCAATGCGAGGACTATGAAAAGATCCGGCACGAAATCGGCGGCTACAATTTTCGCCACAATCACAACATGGACAGAAAATATGAGGCTATCACTGAATGTGCAGGTCGATCTACCATCAACATGAGGAGACGAAGTTTTTTTAATAACTCAATCCGTTGACCTCTTATAAGGCTATAGGCCAGTCAGCAGAAACAGCTTTTTCAATGCGAGGACTATGAAAAGATCTGGCACGAAATCGACGTCCACAATTTTCGCCATCACAACATGGACAGAAAATATGAGGCTATCACTGAATGTGCAGGTCAATCTACCATGTACATGAGGAGACGAAGTTTTTTAAAAAACTCAATCCATTGACCTCTTATAAGTCTGTGGTAAACTATACGGCAGTGGAAAAATATTCAGTCCTTCCAGAAAGCCGACCTTAGAACCTCAAAAGGTTTACTCCTCATGACATGTGTTGACCATCTACATGAGGTGGGGAAGGTCTTACCGATGGGACAGCATGATACAATTCGGTCAATATAACACCTCCTTGGGTGTTATAGCCACAGTCATCCCAATCACCATCTGGTGGATTGACAACCTCCGCCCAGGCACGTAAGGAAAGAAGTTTTCATCTAGAAGAGCGAGAGAAAGAGGGAGACGTACGGAGGCATTAGAGAGAGCCAACAGGCCTACCAAGCAGGACGGAATGGTATTTAATCACTGACGCGGTCACAGAAATCATGGAGGAATATAGAGTAAATACCATACTCGAAAATCATCCCACCCTCAACGCAGGTGATGAGCGAGAGCCTCCCCCGTTATGTCCGAGTGGTGCAGCCGCCTCAATTCGTGTTTGCTCCTAAAAAATCATTTTCCTGCTGGGTATCTCTTGGATGTTTGTAACCTATTTTCTATTTCATTCGTCTTTCTAAAGATCGCCTTTTTTGCATCTCTAAATGATATTCTTAATTTACATAATTTATAAGTCAATGTTATAAATAGCTGTTATACAAAAACTGTTATACTCGCCATTATTGAGAGTAATCGTACCAATTCGTACCCAATTTTTGTGTTCTTTTTTTTTCTTCGATTAAATCAACCACTTGAGGCCATGTGTTTCAAATATAATTGTATTTTTTCTTTTTTTACTCTCTTTGAACTTTTGCAGATATTTTAGATAGGGATAAGCCTAGAGGTTCTTCAACACTATCTTTATTGGAATCACGTGAAATTTATGAAGCGTTTTTTCCAGCCACAGATATGCCATTGAACAGTTTGTTTGCTTTATTCGCTCCTTGCTCTGTTGATATATTTATTGTTGTGGTTTGAAAATGGTCATTGAGTGGTTTGGCTTGGGCGGGCGTTCGGTTGGCTGAATATTTCGATAGGATCGCCTGAGTATTATATACTGCCCGAGTCATAAAGATTTCGCAGAAAATCAATGATTTTCAAGTTTATTCCAGTTATTTTTAGATTCATACAACAATGTTGATTTGAATACAGCCGACAAACAATATTCCAATTTCCAGAATTCGTTCAAAAGTGGCGAATCTATTTTTGGCTGTGTGCTGGCTGACATACAGAAGAACTTTATTTCCATATCGGGTTCTGAAGTAATTTTAGAGATGCACAAAGAAGGAAAAATGCATTTCTTGAAA
Organism: Musca domestica; assembly: GCF_030504385.1. Classification (NCBI taxonomy): domain Eukaryota; kingdom Metazoa; phylum Arthropoda; class Insecta; order Diptera; family Muscidae; genus Musca; species Musca domestica. The sequence continues at coordinate 8,483,867 of NW_026712321.1, read as the reverse complement.
AAAGGGCTTATTAGTCATCTTGACTTTTCCAATATCAACATTTCTCATTTCCTTTAGAAAAAAAATATTTAAAAAATAAATCCACGTTTTTTGGAAGAATTTTAAAAAGTATTTAAAAAATCCACGTTTTTGGAAGAATTTTAAAAAATGTTTTTAAAAATATTTTTCTTAAAGATTTAGAAAAAATATTTTAAAAAAAAAATCCACGTTTTTGAAAGAATTTTAAAAAATATTTTTAAAATATTTTTTTTTGAAGATTTAGAAAATATAAAAACAAATCCACGTATTTTGGAAGGCTTAGAAAAAAACACTTTAAAAAAATCCACGTATTTTGAAGGTTTAGAAAAAATATTTAAAAAAATCCAAGTATTCTGGAAGGCTTAAAAAATATTTTTAAAAAATTCACGTTTTGGGAAGGCTTAGAAAAAATATTTTTAAAAAAATACACGTTTTATGGAAGGCTTAGAAAAAAACTTTTTAAATAGCCACGTTTTCTTGAAGACTTGGAAAAATATATTTGTAAGAATCCATATTTTCTTAAAGAATTAGAAAAAATATTTAAAAAAAATTACTTTTTCTTAAAGACTTAGAATAAGTATTTTTAAAAAATCCACGGTTTTTTTGGAAGATTTTTAAAAAATATTTTAAAAAAATCATGGTTTTTTTTGGAAGACTTTCAAAAAAAATATTTTTAATAAATCCTCATTTTCTTGAAGACTTTAAAAAATATTTTTTAAGTCCATATTTTCTTGAAGACTTTAAAAAAATATTTTTTAAAGTCCACATTTCCTTGAAGACTTTAAAAAAATATTTTTTAAAGTCCACATTTCCTTGAAGACTTTAAAAAAATATTTTTAAAAATATCCACGCATTCTTGATTTATTTAAAAATATCCACGTTTTCTTTAAGACCCACAAAAAATATTTTTTTAAAAAATTCACGTTTTCTTTAAGACCTACAAAAAATATTTTTTTTAAAATCCACTTTTTCTTTGAGACCTACAAAAAATATTTTTTACAAAATCCACGTTTTCTTTAAGACCTACAAAAAATATTTTTTAAAAAATCCATGTTTTCTTTAAGACCTACAAAAAATATTTTTTAAAAAATCCACGTTATCTTTAAGACCTACAAAAAATATTTTTTAAAAAACCCACGTTATCTTTAAGACCTACAAAAAATATTTTTTAAAAAACCCACGTTATCTTTAAGACCTACAAAAAATATTTTTTAAAAAATCCACGTTTCGTTTAAGACCTACAAAAAATATTTTTAAAAAAATCCACGTTTTCTTTAAGACCAAAAAAAAATATTTTTTTAAAAAATCCACGTTTTCTTTAAGACCTACAAAAAATATTTTTTAAAAAATCCACGAGGAATATATTTTTGGCTGTGAGCTGGTTGACATACAGAAGAAGTTTACTTCCATATCTGCAACTGAAGTAAATTTAGAGATGCACAAAGGAGGAAAAATGCATTTCTTGGAAAAAATTCTTAGTCATCTTGGTTTTTCAAGTGTTTACGTTCCTTGGTCTCTCTGGAAAAAAATATTTTTTTCCACGTTTTCTTTAAGACCTACAAAAAATATTGTTTAAAACATCCACGTTTTCTTTAAGACCTACAAAAAATATTTTTTCCACGTTTTCTTTAAGACCTACAAAAAATATTGTTTAAAACATCCACGTTTTCTTTAAGACCTACAAAAAATATTTTTTCCACGTTTTATTTAAGACCTACAAAAAATATTGTTTAAAACATCCACGTTTTCTTTAAGACCTACAAAAAATATTGTTTAAAACATCCACGTTTTCTTTAAGACCTACAAAAAATATTTTTTAAAAAATCCACGTTTTCTTTAAGACCTACAAAAAATATTTTTTTAAAAAATCCACGTTTTCTTTAAGACCTACAAAAAATATTTTTTTAAAAATCCACGTTTTCTTTAAGACCTACAAAAAATATTTTTTAAAAAATCCACGTTTTCTTTAAGACCTACAAAAAATATTTTTTAAAAAATCCACGTTTTCTTTAAGACCTACAAAAAATATTTTTTAAAAAATCCACGTTTTCTTTAAGACCTACAAAAAATATTTTTTAAAAAATCCACGTTTTCTTTAAGACCTACAAAAAATATTTTTTTAAAAATCCACATTTTCCTTAAGACCTACAAAAAATATATTTTTAAAAAATCCACGTTTTATTTAAGACCTACAAAAAATGTTTTTTAAAAAATCCACGTTTTCTTTAAGACCTACAAAAAATATTTTTTACAAAAATCCACGTTTTCTTTAAGACGTACAAAATTATTTTTTTTAAAAAATCCACGTTTTCTTTAAGATCTACAAAAATTATTTTTTTAAAAAATCCACGTTTTCTTTAAGACTTTTAAAAACTTTTAAAAAAAAAACGTTTTTGAGAAGATTTTTTATAATTTTTTTTTTAAATCCACGTTTTCTTGAAGACTTAGAAAAATATTTAAAAAACACGTTTTCGGGAAGACTTAAAAAAAACTTTTTTAAAAAATCCACGTTTTCTTTAAGACTTTTAAAAACTTTTTTAAAAAACACGTTTTTGGGAAGACTTTTAAAAACTTTAAAAAGAAAACGTTTTTGAGAAGATTTTTAATTACCTTATTTTAAAAATCCACGTTTACTTGAAGACTTAGAAAAATATTAAAAAAAACACGTTTTCTTGAAGATTTAGAAAAAGTATTTTTAAAAAACAAGTTTTTGAAAGACTTATAAAAATTATTTCTAAAAATCCACGTTTCCTGGACTCGTCAAAAATTATTTTTAATAATCCACGTTTCCTGGACTCGTCAAAAATTATTTTTAATAATCCACGTTTCCTGGTCTCTTCGAAAAATATTTTTAAAATAATCCACATTTTCTTGAAACTTAGAAAAAGTATTTTTAAAAAACACCTTTTTGGAAGACTTAGAAAAATTATTTCTAAAAATCCACATTTCCTAGTCTCTTCAAAAATTATTTTTAATAATCCACGTTTCCTGGTCTCTTCAAAAAATATTTTTTAAAAAAAATCCATGTTTCCTGGTCTTTTCAAAAAAAAAATATTGTTAAAAAATCCAAGTTTCCGGGTCTCTTCAAAAAATATTTTTAAAAAAATCCAAGTTTCTTGGCCCCTTCAAAAAAAAAAAATTAAAAAAATCCACGTTTTTTTGTCTCTTTAAAAAATATTTTTAAAAAATCCACTTTACTTGGCTTCTTTAAAAAATATTTTTAAGATAATCCGGGTTTCTTGATAGACTTAGAAAAAATATTTTTAAAAAATCCTCGTTACTTGGAAGACCTAGAAAAAATATTTATAAAAATCCCCGCTTTTTTTTGGAGACTTTTGAAAAATATTAAAAAATAGCCACTTTTCTAAGTCTCTCTAAAAAAATCTAGGTTCCTTGGTACAAGCAAATTTTTTGTTAATTCAGGTTCCTTCGTCCTCTCAGTAAAAATATTTTTAAATAATCTTCTTTCCTTGATAGATTAAAAAAATATTTTTAAAAAAATCCACGTTTTCTTAAAGGCTTAGAAAAAATATTTTTAAAAAAGTCCACGTTTTCTTGAAGGCTTACAAAAAATATTTTTAAAAAATCTACGTTTCTAAGTCACTCTAAAAAATCCTTGGTTCCTTGGTACAATCAGAATAAGTTTTTTTTAAAGTACTGGTTCCTTGGTACAATCAGATTTTTTTAAAACAATCCAGTTTCCTAGGTTCATTAAAAAAAATATTTAAAAAATTCTCATTCATGGGAAGACTTAGACAAATATTTTTGAAGAATACAAATCTCTTGATGCACCTGGACTTTAAAAAAATCCTTGGTTCTTCATCTGTCAATCCTGGAATCTTAGAAAAATCCAGAAATTATGCCCTCAGCCATATAGCTACAGAGGGTATAAATCATTTCATTAAAACATTCCTCATCGAAATGAAGATTTTAGACCCTAGGTCTCTTTGGACCAAATCCGTCCATTCGTCTGTCTGCCTGGCTGGTGGCCACGATAACTCTCGAAGAAAGTATCCGATTTGGTCCAAACTTGGTACATTGTAACATTATTACCAAACTTAGATTGAGGTCGGAGACTAGCAATTTCGGTCCACTCTTTCTGGTACCTCCCTCACAAAAGGTTAAATTTTTCACAGAAAATAATTTCCTCCATCTATCCTGCACCCCATCAGTGACTCTCATTCCAAATTCTAGCTCATTCCGTGTTCCTAATACAAAGTATTCATTTTTAGTACATTTTAGTTCTTTTCGTACCATTTTGGTAAGAATTTCCAATAAGCCTAGCCTTACTACATCAAGACTGACCCTCGTTCAAAATTCTAAAACGGACTTTTAACTTGTTTTTATTATATTTTATTTTTTTTTTTTATTTTTGTCATTTTCGTAATTTTCCCCAAGTCATCATTCCCTTTCTTTATTACGCCATCCAACGCCCATTGTCAATGTCATTCAGATTAACAACAAAAACTACAACCTCTAGTAAAATAATCTAAATACAATGAAATAAATGTAAGTATTTTACAACCGACATTTATGGGCCACAAACTATATTTGTATAGTTTGTGGCCTAGGGTGAGTCAACCAACCGACTCGCGACCCTTTTGGGCCCTCACATCCCCAATACTGTGGCGCATTACGACTGCAATTTGATACTATTAAATAAACCAGTATTTATTCAACATTGCAAAATAATCACTCAACTCAAATTGGCCAGATAAGTTCGAAATAATGAATGAACAAAAAATGAAACAAAAATTGCAATTACGTTAGCCAAAGAACCTACTCGAATCGAATATCGGGGATTATAAATTCACAGGGCTTTAGGTGCTCAAGTGATTGGAAAATGATTAGAGGGTTTTGATATTTTGCCGAAAACAAATATTTTTGCAGTAGTTTTCCAAACCCTCTGGAGAATTGCCAGAACATCAAGATCTACTGTGAAGAATTTAGAATAAATACATCAAGGGTCTCTATGGCTTCTACTAATTGTGGCAGATAAATTCACAGAGCTTTAGGTACTCAAGTGATTGGCTGATGATTGGAAATTTTTGATTTTTTCCGAAAACAAAATTTTTGCAGTAGTTTTCCAAACCCTCTGGAGATTGCCAGAAGATTAAGATATACTGTGAAGAATTTTGAATAAATACATCAAGGGTCTCTGTGGCTTCTTCTTATTGTGGCAGATTGTGGTAAATATAGGCCCATGTAACGGTTCCCCTATATATTCGATATTCTGACGATTTTAGCCACATTTTTCAGGGGAAGCGTTTAAAGTTCGATATGTAGAGATTGTAAAAGGTTAATAATTTTTCCGAAAGAAAATGCTACCGAAGGGGGTTATTCAATATTGTCCATTTCATATCTGACCTAAATCTGATAAAAAAATATATATATATTAAAACGTGCCAGATTTGATCTGTTCCGACAACTTCCTCCACTTTATATGAAAAAGTACCTAAAAAGCTTAAAGCCATTGCTAGGCATATTTTGTAATATTTCATAAAGGAATTACAGAGCCGCACTAAAATCCTGCCGTCGTTTTCCATTATAACTTGACAGGCATCATGGCTAGGCATTTTAATGCCAAATTATAAGGACGGCGGATTTAAATGTAGTTCTGGCACAAAACATGCTATGCGAAGACTTCAAGCTGTTCATGTACTCTCACCTTAAAGCTAAAATCTTGAAATTTTGCAGGAGGACCAGTCTTGGTGCATAGGCGCGTTATACGTATTTAAGGGTACGAAAAGTACTAAAATGTACTAATAATTGATTTTTTGTAATGGACAAACGGAATGGGCTAAAATTCTGAAGTATGCAATGAGAGTAAATAATGGACTGCAGGTTGGATGTACCAAAGGATTTTTAGAAATTCGAACATTAAGGTTACGAAAAGTTCTAAAATGGTACTAAATTTCCATAATGGTACCATTTGGTATTATTTTTTGAACGGAAAGAACTGAAAACTTGCAATTTGGTATGAGAATCAAGATTGGATAGTAAATTATGATATGTGAAGGTGGTTTTGAAAATGTGTACTAAGTGTGCAGACTGTACTAAATGGTACTAAATTTGGAACAATTTTGATCTAATTTTTCGGAAGCTGGAATTTTGAAATTTTGTTTTAGGCTGCCTGTTGGTGGTAGGTTTGTGATAAAAAGATGTTTTTGGAAATGTGTACTACAAGTGCACGAAATGTACTAAATAGTACTACAATTTGGTACAATTTGGTATTTGGTGAATAGAAAGTGCTTGAAACATGGAATTTGGCATTTGGCATGGAATTGGCTGTTCATGTGTAGCCTGGCAATATGGAGGTGATCTCGGAAATGTGTGCTATTATTGTACGAAATGTAACAAATGGTACCAAATTGGGTATTGGGTGAAGGGACAGTGCTGGCATCCCGAAATTTGATATTGAGGACTCTGTTGGTATTTGGAATTGATTGATATATGGAGATGGTTTTGGAAATGTGTACTATAATTGTACGAAAAGTACTAAGTGGTACTAAATTGGGTATTGGGTGAAGGGAATGAGATACAATTCTGAAATTTAATATTGAGATATATGTTGGTATCTGGGATTGATAAATGGATATGGTTTTGGAAATGTGTACTAAATGTGCGAAATTTTCCTAATGGTACTTAATTTGGAACCGTTTGGTTTAGAGTGAACGAATGAAGTTGGAATTTTAAAATTTTGTATTTGGTTCTGAAAATGGGTACTACAAGTGCAAGAAATGTGTAGCCTGGACATATGGAGGTGGTTTCGGAAATGTGTAATATTATTGTACGATAAGTACTAAATGGTACTATATTTGGCATTGGATGAAGGAATAGTGCTGGAATCCTCAAATTTGATATACATGTACAACTGTTGGTGTCTGTTATAAAGATATGGCAGTGATTACGGAAATTGTACGAAAAGTACTAAGTGGTACTAAATTGGGTATTTTTTGAAGGGAAAGAGATAAAATTCTGAAATTTGATATTGAGGTATTTGGAATTGATATATGGAGATAGTTTTGGAAACATGTGCTATAATTGTACAAAAAGTACTAAGTGGTACCAAATTGGGTATTTGGTAAAGGAAAGACATAAAATTCTGAAATTTGAAACTTAGATTGCTGATGGTATTTGTGTTTGAGATTTGGAGGTGAGGTCGAAAATGTGTCCCATATTTGTACGAAAAGTACTAAATGGTACAAAATTTGTTATTGGGTGAAGGGATAGAGCTGGAATCCCAAAATTTGATATTTATATCTCTGTTGGTATCTGGGATTAATAAATGAAGATGGTTTTGAAAATATGTGCCATAATTGTACAAAAAGTACTAAGTGGTACTAAATTGGGTATTGGGTGAAGGGATAGAGATAAAATTCTAATATTTGATATTTAGATTATTGATGTTATCTGTGTTTGGAAATGGGTCCTATATTTATTCGAAAAGTACCAATACGGTACTAAATTGGGTATTGGGTGATGGGATAGAGCTGGAATCCCGAAATTTGCTATTGAGGTCTCTGATGGTATCTGGAATTGAGACCACCTCAATAGGTTTTGAAAAAATGTACTACAGTGGTACTTAGTTGGGTTTTGGGTGAAGGAATAGAGCTGAAATCCCGAAATTTTATATTGAAAACTCTGTTGGTATTAAGAAATAATATATGGGGATGGTTTCGGAACTTTGTACTATAAAGTACTGAATGGTACTATATTTGGTATTGGGTGTAGCGGTAGAGATAAAATTCTGAAATTTAATATTTAGAATACTGATGATATCTGGGGGTTGAGATTTGGAGGTGAAGTTGAAAATGCGTTCTATATTTGTACGAAAAGTACTAAATGGTACTAAATTTAGTATTGGGTGAAGGGATAGAACTTGAATTCCCAAATTTTTTTGCGTGAGGCGTCAAAAGGATGTACCAATATTGCCCATCTCCGAACTCAAACTATGTTTGATAATAAAGTTATCATGCGCTCCAGCCAACCAGCAGATAGACGGACGAACGGACGACGGACATTTCTAGATCGACCCCAAATATCCTTCAACGGATATGACGCCAAGAGGGGGAAAGTAAAATTGAAATCAATAATTTAAAATTCGTTTTTTTTCGAATATTAGCGATGTTGGGTGTGGACGAAGAGAATAGCCAACCTATAACCCTACCTTCTGCTCAACCACATTATCCAACGAGTGGGCTGTAATTTCGCATTTTGGGCTCCAAGTTAGAGTTGGAAGGCATCTCGTAAAAATTTTTGAACTTATTTCTCCTGCACATTTTGAGAAGTGAGACCATTCATATAGTCGACAAATTTTTGATAATTTAATTTATCTAAATCCAATATTTTTATAAATTTATTACAGCCTTTGTCACATCTACCACTTTTGCTAAGGCTGGAGGGCCTAACAAGTTCGATTTGGTCCCACTGAACACACACACATTTATTTACGTGTTTAATAATACCACTTGAACTTTTCAGGCAGCCAGTCAGGCAACCAAAACCTTGAACGCATTCACAATTAATCGGTCGGTGAGCAGCTAATTGCCGATTTTTTTACTTTTTTTTCTATAATTTCTTTTGTGTAGTACACAAGTGCCTCACACACTCCCCCTCCCTCCCCCTCCATCTGCCAGCGAACACGTGAAAATCTACTCATCCAAATCGCTCAACAAAAATCGTAGCACATTGAAATAATAATCGGAGATGTAATCGGATCGTAAAAATGCCAAAGATATCAAAAGAGATTAGCGGGAGGTGATAATGTGACAAGTGGAGGTAAGTACGAGTACGTGTGTACAAATATACGGATGTGAGTGTGGTGTGTGCGGGGTCCATAAAAATTACTGTTTTACACGCCACCATCAAATGGCGAATTCCACCAGCGTTTTTTCTTTTCACCGGTGTGTATGGTGTGGCATGCAATTTGTTTTGTTCTCCAATTACAACAAATTATTGCCCTCTCCATAAATTGTGTAATGGGAGGGAAGGTGGATGAATGGATGATATAAAGGAAAGGCAACGTAATATGGAGAATTGTCATCTAATCGGCATGGATGAGATTCTTTCGAAAATTAGACAATTAAGGAAAGATAAGAAGTGTTCGGTTTGAGAATTGTCTGAAACTGGAGTAAAATTCTTGGGATTGAAAATTACACAATTTGAAATAATAAAGAGGTTTCCTCTGTTCCAGAATTGCAAGAATGTAAAAAAATTTACTATTACAGGGTCAGATGTAAAAACTGCAAACAACTTCAGACTGCTATCATTTCTAAGCTACTCGCCCGACAGCTGTTAAAATAATTCCAGTGACAGCTCATTATATTGTTTACAAGCGTACAAAAGCATTTTGGTGAGAATTTTCCAGAAAAAAAGTTATTCGTAATGGAATTCAAGCAGAGATTTCTGTGATTTCTTTATATTTGGCTGGAGATGTACAACTGGCTATCGTTAGAGCACTTCAGCATTTAAATGTGAATAAATCTTTTGTGGCTCGTTACTGTGATATGGGTAGCGTATCCCGACGTCAAGTAAGTGGACGGAGGAAGAAAACAGCAACATCAGCAGAAATGGTTCGAAACTTAAAGAAGCGACACAGCTGCTGGGACAACTAGGACTGTCAAACCAATTTTGGAACTGAAATTTTGAAATGAAAAATTATGCAAATTTGTAAAAACTCTTAAGGAAGGCATATCATAACAGCCTCCGATTGACGCCGTGTAAGAAAACTTACACAAATCTACTTATTTTTGATAAAAGATTTACCAAATTTTGACATTTCAATGGTCCCAAGGGTTGATGCTTCTACCTGTATTCTTCTATCATGGAAGCGACTTGATCGAAACCCGCATCACAGTGACCGAAATGACCGTGAACTGAACATAACGCAATATTCCATTCGGCAAATATTGAAAAATGAGCTCGGGGTAAAGTCATTGAAATTCCAAAAAAATGCAAGAACTTACACCGCGCAACAGAAAGAAAATAGAGTCAAAAGAGCTAAAGAGTTGCTTCGCTTGGCCGAAAGTGGTGAACTGCCGAATTTGGTTTTCTCCGATGAGAAAACATTCGTTGTCCAGCTGTTTGTAAACAAACAAAATGATCGTGTTTACTTGCCAGAGAGGTCAGCTGAAAATGTGCACCAGCCGATGGTCGCTCTCCGCTCGTATTAATCGAATCAGAATAAATGCCGAATATTATCGCGAAAATATTCTGGAGGATGTATTAAAGCCTTGGGCACGCAAACATTTTGGCCGCAGTCCTAGGACATTCTAGAATAAATGCCGAATACCATCGCGAAAATATTCTGGAGGATGTATTAAAGCCTGGGGCACGCAAACATTTTTGCCGCAGACCTTGGACATTCCAAGAGGACTCGGCAGTAACGCACTCAGCACGCGCCACCCAAGAATGGTTAAAAAAATCAGGTTTCTCGCTCAATTTCCAGCGCACAATAGCCACCAAAATCTTCGGATACCAATCCGTTGGACTTTTGTGTTTGGAGTATTTTGGAAAGCAAGGTTGGCACCAGAAAATACCAAGGTGTCGATAACCTCAAGCAAACGCTTCGCTGGGAATGGGCCAAAATACCGCAGAGCAACATTCGGATATCGTGTGACGGTTTCATTGGCCGTTAGGAGGCCATAATTCGTGCCAAAGGTGACCAATTTGAAGAAATCTAAACTCATTCTAAAACTTGATGCTATTTCCATCCTTTTTTGCTTTCATTCAATAAAATTTAAAAAAAAAATTTTAATTATGGCGTTTGACTTTGTCGTTGTTTTCTTATCTCACCATTACCGTGACTCAAGGAAATACATTTTTTTGTATTTCCATATTCTTGGTCTGGTAATTCTTGAACATTTTCTAAACAATCCATATTTTTGGGAGGTCCTGGTCATGCAAACTACTCTTTCAAAATATTTTTCAAATAATCTATGTTTTTTGCTCAGGTATTTAAATGGGAAACTTTAAAAATTCCAAATTTATATCCAGAGAATATTCATAAATTTTAAATACCAAAGAGGCCACCTGATTTTCCAAAAAAAAGTTCTCTTCTGATATTGACCTTGATCAACAAATGGTATTTCATTTCTCTGCCTCTTCGACATTGAACTATATTTTAATGTCCAACCATTTTTTTAATATATTTTATCTGTCATTGATTTGATTTATTTACGTTGTTGATGGTTGATAAGTTCTCATTTTCTTTTTAATCAATTTATGACTAATCGATAAGTAATAGATTTTATATAGATTTATGGATTTTTCGCAGAATTTAATAACAATATTTGTTTTAAATCTATTTAAAATGTTATATTTTACTTTTGCGTGTCAGATTAGCACAGGTGGTCTTAAATCGGCGGGTTAGCATTGGAATTCAATTGATAAGTGTTTTTTTTTTTTTTTTTTTTTTTTGTTTTGATATGAATTTCTTTTCGATTAATCTTTAATGGTATGCTTGGCTTATAGATTTTTGCAGGGTTAAGCTCGGGCATGTGGATTTATTTGATGTACAGAAGGAGATAACAAAAAAACAGCAACAAAGTCAAACGCCATAACTTTAACATTTTTTTTTTTTTTTCAAATTTTATTGAATGAAAGCAAAAAATGTCGGAAAAAACATCAAATTTTAGAATAAGTATAGATTTGTTCGAATGGGTTACCTTTGGCACGAATTATGGCCTTCAAACGGCCAATGAAACCGTCACACGTTGCTCGAATGTTGCTCTGCGGCATTTTTCCCATTTCCGGCGAAGCGCTTGCTTGAGGTAATCGATACTTTGGTATTTTTTAATGCCAACCTTGCTTTCCAAAATACTCCAGACACAATAGTCCAACGGATTGGTATCCGAAGATTTTTGGTGGCGATTGTGCGCTGGAAATGAAGCGAGGAACCTCATTTTGTAACCATTCTTGGGTGGCGCGTGCTGAGTGCGATGATGCTGATTCCTGCTGGAATGTCCAAGGTCTGCGGCCAAAATGATTGCGTGCCCTAGGCTTTAATACACCCTCCAGAATATTTTCGCCATAATATTGGGCATTTATTCTGATGCCACGGTCGAGTGGATACGAGGAGAGAACATCCATCGACTGTTATGGTGGCCCACACCATCACCATTCCCGGCGCTTGCGCTCTGGTGGCCAACCGAAGGTGCACATTTTCAGCTGACCTCTTTGGCAACTAAACACGATTATTTTGTTTGTTTACAAACTACTGGACAACGAATGTATTCTTTTTTCATCGAAGAAAACCCAATTCGTCAGTTCACCATTTTCGGTCAAGCGAAGCAACTCTTTAGCTCTTTTAAGTCTATTTTCTTTCTCTTGCTTCGGTGTAAGTTCTTGTACTTTTTGGAATTTCAATGGCTTTACCCCGAGCTCATTTTTCAATATTTGCCAAATGGAATATTGCGATATGTTTAGCTCACGAGCCATTTTTTCGGCAACTGCGACGATCAAGTCACTTCCATGGTAGAAGAATGTAAATTTTTGTAAATGTAATGTAAAAATTTGGTAAATGTTTCTTCAGAAATAAGTAGATTTGTGTAAGTTTTCTTACAGGACGTCAATCAGAGGCTGTTATGATATGGCTTTTATTAAGAATTTTTACAAATTTGAAATAATTGAAATAATTTTTGATTCAAAAATTTCTATTTCAAAATTGGTTTGACAGTTCATTGTCCCAGCAGCTGTGTCGATGCGACTACCTGTATTATTTTACCATGGTCGCTTCTTTACGTTTCGAACCATTTCTGCTGATATTGCTGATTTCTTCCTGCGTCCACTTCCTTGACGTGGAGCTACGCTACAAGTATCACGGTAACGAAAGATGGTACGAGTCATAAAAGATTTATTCGCATTTAAATGCTGGAGTGCTCTATCGATAGCCACTTGTGGTTTTCCAGCCAAATATAAAGAAATCACACTGTCACGCTTGAATTCCATCACGAATAACTTTTTTTCTGGAAAATTCTCACCAAAAAGAATATTGTACGCTTGTAAACAATATAATTAGCTGTCACTGGAATAATTTTAACAGCTGTCGGACAAGGGGCTTAGAGATGACAGCAGTCTGAAGTTGGTTGAAGTTTTTTCCATCTCACCCTGTATTTTGTCTACTGTATTTTATTATTCTATAAAAATATAAAATGAAAAACTGTTCCGTGCAATTTTTTATTTGGCATTAATTTTCTTTTTAAAGATTTCTTTTTACAATTTTCGTAATACAATAATTGGGTTCCAGACCCCTTCATTAATCACTTGTTTTTTTTTTTTTTTCTGAGCTACCCCACTACCAGATGTCAAAGAATGAGAGTTTGTATTAATGTTACAGCGCTGCAACATTTTGCCCAAATTACTCATCTGGCGTTCTCTCTCTCTCTCTCTCAGATATTATCTTTCTCCCTCTCTGTTATTGTTTTTCAAATTCGGTGCCGGCTTTCGGAAAGAAAACAAAAACATTGCAAAATAAAAATATTTATGAAAAAATTGTTGTTGTAGTTCCGTTTTCGTGCACCAAGGTTCTAAATAAATGTTTTGAAATAATTATTAAAATTATGTAAATATATCGCAATTTAATTAAATAACCGTGCAACGCTGTAACCCACGTGTACAAAATCGAAAAAAAGAAATTACAACGCATTCAGATCTTCTTGCCTTAAATAATGTCTGCCATTCGGAATTTTATTGAAGTCTCACTTTGACAGTGGCCGTAAAAATTAAAAAAAATCAAAATGGAAACGCTCTCCAAAAAACCGGAATGTAAATAAACAATAAAATTGTAAATTTTTTATTATCGAAATATAAAAACAACAACAATATCGAGGCGTTTGGATGCATTCGCCAAGATTCCATCTTCGAATCGAACAGAAATCTTGAAAAGAGGGAAAGGGGAGCGAAAAAAGAGTCAGAAATCTTGAAAAGAGGGAAAAGGAAGCGAAGAGTCTGAGGATTTGAAACTCGGGAAAGAAGGTATGTAACTTTTTTATCTGTCTGTCCCACTAATTGTGACTTATTCCCTGCATTTTACAGTTGGAAAAAAATTGCATTTATCACCTTTTCTTAATTACCTCAGCGACATTAAGTAAGACTAGATGCAGCTCATCATCAATAGACAGTCATAGAGTGTTTACATGAAGACAAGTAAATCGTACAGGCAGGCAGGCAGTCTGTCGGTTAGTCAGTCATTCGATGCAATCATAAAAAACTCACACTCGGTGTAATGTAATTGCGACTGATAAACGCCTGCTAATCACATGAACAAATATTTTTGAGGTGTTAATAGCTTCAAGGTATCTCCATTTTTTGTTTTAACTGCGGGAATTGTAATAGCACTTTCAAGCTGAATGTAAATACGTATGTACATATATATGTATGTAAATATGTTTAATAATTTTAATATCGCTTTGCACACAATGTATCAACATTTTATTGACATCTTCCACGTTTGTCATTGCTTTTGCAAGATTTATGGGAGAATAATTCCAGATTAAATAGAATATAAAGAAAATACCACTTTTAAAAGCCTTCGATATCTTAAAGGGTTTTCCATGAAAATATTATCCCTTAATAGGCATTCTGCAGATAAAAGGTGCATTTGAAGGTGTCCAAAAGATTTTCTTTTGGACAAAACGACATCCATTTGATACTATTTTTTAAGAAATGAAATTCAAATTTTTGGATATTTTGAATGAAGTTCGATTATATTACCTTGTAATGTATTAATCGGCTCATATGGCACCCAAATCCTTGCTGAGATGTTTCCGCGTAAGATTCTCAATATATTGACGACCAGCATCTTGCAGAAAAGAGAAGAAAGAATTCCACGTTCAAAGATATCAAAAAATAGAAGAGATGAGACAGAGATCTTCTGTAGGGTAATCTTCCGCTTTTTACACTTTTTTTATCCTTCTGCCGTATTCTATAAAAAGGACATTTCTTGATGGACCTTCTTTTGATACAATAACAATTTTTGGAGAATTTTC
The DNA here is from genome assembly GCF_030504385.1 of Musca domestica. Lineage (NCBI taxonomy): Eukaryota > Metazoa > Arthropoda > Insecta > Diptera > Muscidae > Musca > Musca domestica. Next base: position 8,468,859 of record NW_026712321.1, on the reverse strand, counting down.
AAATAAGATAATGACGGTAGAACTAAAAATACGAAACAAGTGTACCGGCGTTTTTTAAGTTCACATCGGGTGGTAACCAATATAAGGCCGGGAAAGTTCTGCCCATTTTTACACTTTTGAAAGCACTCAAGTTAAGATTCCTTCGAAACCATGCATTTTAGATGTATACAGTGTCGTTGGCAGCATTACAGAGAAAAATCCGATCAATATTTTTGTAAGCCAAATTAACCCTCAGTCGAGTCATTAAAGGGGTCATTTAGGGCCCTTTTCTGCAAAAATGTTCCAAAACTCCATTAAGATATGATTTTATCAGATCAAAATATTTTACAAAATTGTTCACCATAAAATTTTACTATAAATCTCAGAATACAACATAACTCCAAAACTTACCAAAAAACCGGAAATTGCTAAATTATTTTTAAAAAGTAAAAATCGGCGAACTTCTCATTGTTCGAGATAAGGTTTCGTGGAAACCATGCATCTTAAGCATATAGTATCTTTGGCAATATTAAAGAAACAAATCCCAGAAATATTTTTGCACAATAAATTAACCCTCAGTCGAGTTATTAAAGGGATATTTTCGGTCCTTTTTTTAAAAAAAAAAAACATTCAATAACACCATTAAGATGTGATGGTATCGGATCACAATATTTCACAAAATTGTGCTTAATAAAATTTTACTGAAGATCTTAGAATACACCTAAACTCCAAAGCTTACCCAAAAGCTTGAAATCGGAAAAATATTTCCAAAACAAGAGAATGGGGAGTTTCGCCCATTTTCGTTTTTTTTTTTTTTTTTTTGAAAAAGTTCGAGCTAAGATTCTTGGAATTCCATGCATTTTAGGTATAAAGTGTCCTTGACAATATTGCTGGAAAAAATTTGAAGAATATTTTTGTAAACCAAATTAACCCTCAGTCGAGTCATTAAAGGGGACTTTTAGGTCCTTTTCTTTAAAAATTTTTCCATTAGGATGTGATCGTATTTGATCAAAATATTTTACAAAATTGTTCGTCATATAATTTGACTAAAGATCTTTAAAAATCCTTAAGATCCTTATGTTATTGCTGTACCAACACATGAACCTATATTGATAATTATATTTTTTTCTTCTTAATAAAAATTTAAAAATTTAAAAAATTTAAAATTTAAAATTTATTTCCAATTGAATTTTCTAAAAAAACTATTATAGCTACACACAATTTTATCATAAAATTAGGAAATATTTTCGTTTATTTTTTGCAAAATTTAAACAAATTTCTTATTGGTATATAATATATATAGATATTAGATTTTACACAAAGGACATCTATTTATGCGCATTCTTTCCTCAAAATGTCCCATCAAAATTGGACAACTAAATATAAGAACACTTGTAGCAAATTTGCATAAAGTGCCAATTTACCGAAAATAAAAACAAAATTATTTAACAAAATTTATGAGAATCTTTTTATAACAAATATAAAGTATACAGATTTCTTTTGCTCGAAGACCTATACTAAAATTTGATTTTGAATATTTTTTCCTTTGACACTTTTCTTAAAAAATGAACCATGAATGGAGATATTGACTTAAAACGGAACAGTGTTTAATTCACAACAAAAACCTAAATTCAAATTTTTTACTTGTAATTTATACATTTCGAATGGAATCTTTTTAAAAACTATCATAGCTAGATATATGATTTATTCGGAGATTTATAGTGAAATTTTATGAGGAACATTTGTCCTTTTGATACTTCCTGTCTAAAATAAAATTTTATGTCACTTTCATGCTTCAACTCGAAAAAAAACCGAAGAAAACTTTGCAAAAAAAAAAAGGATTTTTTTTGGCACAAATAAAACAAATATTTTTTTGATATATTTTGGAAGTACAGATTTCTTTTCTTTGGCAACTTTTAGTGAACTTTGATGAATAATATTTTTGTCTTTGACTGTATCCTTCTAAAATCAAGGTTTGTGGGAGAATTTTGCATGAACTGTCATGTAGTACGACATTAACCCTAAAATGCGTTGTTAATAAAAGAATTCATGGCGTTTAGGTAAGTTTTCGAGTTTTGGTGTCTTCTGGAAGCAATAGTTAGAATTTTATGACGAACAATTTTATAGCGTACTCGAATCCGCTACATTTACATCTTATAGGAGTTTTTTATAAGGCATTTGAAGAAAATGACCAAAAGGACGTTATGGACGTTTTTGAAGGTTAATTTGTTTCACAAACATATTCCCCCGATTTTCCCTAGAAAATTGCTGAAGACATAAAATTCATGGTTTGCATGGAATTCTAAATCAAATACTTAGAATTTACATTTTTTGAAATTATTTTGCCTATTTCCGGCTTTGGATAAGTTTTTTTTTTTTTAATTTTAATGTCTTCAAGGACCTATAGTAAAAATTTATGACGAACAATTTTGTGGAATATTTTGTATTAATACGATCACGGAGTTATTAAAGGTTTTTGAAATAAAGGACCGAAAAGACCCCTTTATTGTCTCGATTGAGGGTTAATTTGTTTTACAAAAGTATTTACCTTAAATGCATGGTTTCCATGGAATCCTAAATGTAAAAAAATGGCCGGAACTTACCATTTTTTACATTCTGAAAATATTTTGCCGATTTCAGGCTTTTGGATATGTTTTGGACTTTTTATATCTTCTGGAACCAATAGTAAAAATTTATGACGAACAATTTTGTGGAATATTTTATTTTTATACGAACGCATCCTAATGGAGTTTTTAAAGGTTTTTGAAATAAAGGACCTAAGAGACCCCTTTATTGTTTTACAAAAATATTTGCCAGATTTTTACCTGTACAATTGCCAAAGATACTGTATATCTTAAATGCATGGTTTCCATGGAATCCTAAGTCAAATATTTGCAATAATGTAAAAAATTGCCGGAACTACCCATTTTTTTACATTCTGAAAATGGTTTGCCGATTTCAGGCTTTTGGATCAATTTTAGGACCTTGATGTCTTCTGGGACCTATAGTAAACAATTATGAAAATAATTTTGTGGAATATTTTGTTTTGATACGATCATATTTTAATGGAGTTATTAAAGGGTTTTGAAATAAAGGACAGAAAAGACCCCCATATTGGCTCGATTGAGGGTTAGTTTCTTTTATAAAAATATTCCACAGATTATTGCCAGAAATATTGTCCCAGACATAATATACCTAAAATCCATGATTTCCAAGGAATCCTAACTCGGATATTTTCAAGAATTTAAAAATTGCCGAAATTTCCCATTTTTATATTTTAATAATACTTTAACGATTTCCGACTTTCAGGTAAGTTTTAGGACTTTGATGTCTTCTGGGACCCATAGTGAAATATTATGGCGAATAATTTTGTAGAATATTTTAAACTGATACTATTACATTGTATGGGAGTTTTTGATGATTTTAAATAAAGAACCAAAAAGACCCCTTTAGTGAATCGACTTAGGGTTAATATGTTTTACAAAAATATTCCCGGATTTGAAGTGATATTACCAAGGACATTATATACCTTAAATGATGTCAAGGATATCAAGAAATCACTACTCAAATATTTATTTAGAAATGTAAAAAACTCGTAATTTCCCATTTTTACAATTTGAAAATATTTTACCGATTTCCAGCCTTTAGGTATGTTTTGGACTTTTGATGTCTTCTGGGACCTATAGAAGAATTTTATGACGAATAACTTTGTTGAATATTTTGAACTGATACAATCACATCTTAAGGGAGTTTTTAACCATATTTTTGAAAAAAAGGCCCAAAAAAGACACGTTTAATGACTCGACTGAGGGTTAGTTTTGTTTTACAAAAAATATTCTCCCGATTATTATCAGTAGTATTGCTGAGGACACTATATACCTAAAATACATGCGTAGCAAGAAACCTTAACTCGAAAAAATGGACGTTCCGCCTATTTTTACATTTTGAAAATATTTTGTCGATATTCGGCTTTTGGGTAAGTTTTAATTTATTCTGAGATCTATAGTAACAATTTTTGACGCACAAATTTGTAGAGTATTTAGATCCGACACGATCACATGTTATGGGAATTTTTAAAGGTTTTTGAAGAAAAGGAGTTAAAAGACCCCTTTAATGACTCGTCTGAGGATTGGTTTGTTTTACAAAAGTATTGGCCAGATTTTGACCATTAAAGTTGCCAAAGCCACTATATACCTGAAATGCATGCTTTCTAAGGAATCTCAAATCAAATATTTCAAAAAAATGACGACCTATTTTGTTTACTTTCAGACTTTCAAAAAACCCTGTACACGTGAAGCAGTTTATTCCACACACTCTCTCTCTCTCTTCCTCTCTCTCTGTTCTCATCCACAAATCAAATATTTTTCATGCAATTTTTCATTTTTTCCCTTATATACATCATCATTTGCATAATTATCAATTGTTAGAAAAAAGAGCTTTCCATCACCCTACCCCTCTCCTTTCTCCTCACCCTTCCTCTCTCCCTAATTTTCAACCCTATGTGTGTTCATTTATCACTTAGCCCTGCTATTTAATTGTTCATATCAAATATTATCTCTACAAAAATTCAAGTTCAAGCTCAAACAAAAATTTCATGTAATTTATTCTCAAATTTCAATCCGTTGAGCGCTAGAATTAAAACCTGTTTTTCGTTGTATTTTTGTTTGAATTTTAATTCAATAATTACAACAATCAAATGCCGGCCATCTAAGGGGATGGGAACTAAATTTGTTTTTTATTTTGTTTTTGCAAAAAAAAAAAAATTAATAATTATTATTGTTTGAGTGAGGGATACAGTTAATGGACCGTAAATGCATGGCTATGTATACATATGTATGCATGTATGTATGTAAGTGTCAATCGTGTCGCAGATTTAATGGCGTGCATCTGGTGTTAAATGGTAAGCAGTGGGAAAAATTAGGAAAATTGTTTTTTTTTTTGTAATGGAAAATGTTGATTCAGAAATATTAGTCTATGGAAGTTCCAAATACATTCTTTAAAAATTTAAAAATTTTTTGATCTGTAGTTCCTCGAAAAAATTTTGTTAATAAAATGCCTTAATATTGGTGTGGAAAAAACTAATCTTTTAAAATCTGCGATTTTTGTTTAGGTCCTTAACAAAAATGTTGTTTTTTTGCAGGGGTGTACCAAAAAATTTTCTTTAAAAATTTACGATCTGTTGTCTAGAGGTCCTACAAGAACGCATGATTTTTATACCCTACACCACAAGGTGGTCAGGGTATTATGTCTTTGTGCATTTGTTTGTAACAGGCAAAAGGAAACGAGATAGACCCATAGTTCCTTTTGATGATCTGCATAGAATCACTTTCTGAGTTGATTTATGCATGTCAGTCCGTCTGTCCGTCCATCCGTCCGTCCGTCCGTCTGTCCATGTATTCTTGTGAACAAAATGCAGGTCGCATTTATTATCCGATTGAGATGAAATTTTGCAAACAACATTTGTTTGGCCCAAGGACGAACCCTATTGAAATTGGAGATAATCGGTAAAAATTTAGATTATTATTTATTGTGCACCAAACGTGTAATATCAGCCCGAATAGTATGGAATTTTGCACATACAACCAAATTAGGCCTGAAACTAAGTATGCCAAATTTTATCGAAATCGGTTCAGATATAGCTATAGCTCCCATATATATTGTTCATCCGATTTGTTATTTTTGTCCTCCGCAGCCGTAATATGCACTATGCAACAACAATATTTGGGGAAATATATCAAATGCAGCTCAGAAATACCTTTGCTAAATTTTATCGAGATCGGTACAGATTTAGATATAGCTCCCATATATAACTTCGTCCGATTTACCATTTATTGTGCACCAAACGTCTAATATTTGTCCAAATGGGATGGAATTTGGCACATACGACCGAATTTAGTCTAGAAGTTAGTATGCCAAATTTGATGAAGATCGGTTCAGATATAGTTATAGCTCCCATATATATTGTTCATCCGATTTATTGTATTTGTTACTCACAGCCGTAATATGCACTCCGTAACAACGATATTCAGGGAAATATATCAAATACAGCTCAGAAATATCTTTGCCAAATTTTATCGAGATCGGTTCAGATTTGGAATAGTTCCCATATATATTTTTATCCGATTTCAAATTAATTTCGCACCAAATGGGCAATACAAGTCCGAATTTAAACGATATAAATGCTTCGGCATATTTAGTCCTTTGAATTTTAAATTATAATTATAATCATAGCATGTATGATTGAATTCTCCCAAAAAAACTTTTGATTATTAAGTGGAGCTCAACTAAATTAGCAAAGTGGTGTAGGGTATCATAAAATCGGCCCCGCCCGACTTTAGGACTTTCTTTACTGGTTTGTTTTGTGGTTCCTTTAAACAATATTGTTAAAAAAAATCCTTAATATTGGTGTGGGAAGAACTAATCTTTAAAAATTTTCGGGTTTTGGTCTATAGGTCCTTAACAAAAATTTTGTAAAAAATCAACGATGACGATGGTTGTCCTGTGGGTCCTTGAAAAAAGCAAAACGCTTTAAAAATCCACAAATACTAGTCTATGGGTGTTCCAAAAAATTTTCTTTAAAAATATACGATCTTTTGTCTAGAGGTCCTGGAAAAATTCTTGATTTTTTGATCTGTGGGTCCTTAGAGAAAAATTTGTTTAAAAACACCTTAAAATAGACGTTGGGAGAACTAATCTTTTAAAATCTGCGATTTTTGGACTTTAGGTCCTTAACGAAAATTTTGTAAAAAAATCAGCGATGGCTATGGTTGTCCTGTAGGTCCTTGAGAAAAAAAAACAAAACTCTTTAAAAATCCACAAATACTACGATGTCTAGAGGACCTAGAAGAATGCCTAATTTTTTGCTTTGTGGGTCCTTGGAAAAATACTGTTAAAAAAAATATTGTAAAAAATTTCAGAATTGAGAAACGAAATTCAGAAATTATTTCTTGAGGAAACTTAGCGAAGTTTTTCTATGGAAAAATCCATTTAGCAAAGCCTTTTCGATAGAAAAACTCAATTTAGCAATGATTTCAATATCAATCGATTCAAGAGAGGCTTTTTACTGAGAAAATCAATTCTACCAAGTTTTTTTGGTTATACCCTCAGCCATGTGGCTAGAGAGGGTATATATCATTTGATACGGCCAAAACGCGCCTCTTCGAAATAACAGTTTTAGACCCTACGTCTCTTTGGTCCAAATCTATTTCAATACCTTTGGAGTCGATCTAGCGATGTCCATCCGTCTGTCTGGCTGGCTGGCTGATGCGCACGATAACTCTTGAAGGGAGTGTCTGATTTGGTCCAAACTTGGTACATCGTAATATTATTGTCAAACTTAGATCGAGTTCGGAGATGGGCAAATGAAATGAAATTACAAATGAAATGTAAGAATTCGATTATCCTCAAATTTCATACATCCCAATATTTTTGTAAACCCAACATCTGGCCTTAAGATAAAATATATCGACCCACTCCTTCTGGTACCTCCCCCACAAAAGGTCGAAATTTTCAAAAAATACCTATTTTCTGCACAGAAAGAGAAGAAATAATCCGTTTTTGCTCCAATTTTGCAAATCCTAATATTTTACGTCAGGTGCAAAAATGAAAAATATCGCTCCTCCCCCTCAAAGGATCAAATTTTTGGATAATTATAACTCTTGTAAAATGAGTTGTAAGAATCCGATTGTCTTCAAATTCCGCACATCCCAATACTTTTATAAACCCAAGATCTGGCGTTAAGATGGAATATATCGGCTCACTCCTTCTGGTGCCTCCCCCACAAAAGTTCGAAATTTAAAAAAATATATATATTTTCTGCTCAGAAAGAGAAGAAATAATCCGTTTTTGCTCCAATTTTGCAAATCCTAATATTTTAGGTCAGTTGCAAAAATGAATAATATCGGTCCTCCCCCACAAAGGGTCAAAATTTCGAATAATTAAACTCTTGAAAAATGAGAGGTAAAAATCCGATTGTCTTAATATTTCACACATCCCAATATTTTTATTGACCCAATGTCTGGTGTGAAGATAGAATACATCGGTTCACTCCTTCTGGTACCTCCCCCACAAAAGGTTGAAATTTTCAAAAAAATATATATTTTCTGCACAGAAAGAGAAAGCATAATCCGATTTTTCTCCAAATTTGCGAATACTAATATTTGCGCCAGTGCTAGGTCAGGTGCGAAAATGAACAACATCGGTCCACTCTATCAAGTACCTCCCCCACAAAGGGTCAACATTTTGAATAATAAAAACGATCATAAAATACGAAATAAGCATCCGGTTCTCTTCATATTTCACACATTCCATTATTTCTACTAACACAAGATCTGCTGTGAAGATGGAGCATATCGGCCCACTCCTTCTGGTATCTCCCCCACAAAGGGTCAACATTTTGAATATCCACGAAGCTCATAAAACGCGAAACTAGCATCCGATTCTATTCCAGACTTGGCACATCTCAATATTTCCATCGACAAAAGATCTGTTATAAAGATGGTAGAGATCGAACCATTTCTTCTGGCACCTCCCCAACAAAGGGTCAAAGTTTTGAATAACCAAAACGATTATAAAATCTGAAATAAGTGTCCGAATGTCTTCATATTTCACACATTTCATTATTTCTGCTTACAAATGATTTTCTGTGAAGATGGAACATATCGGCCCACTCCTTCTGGTATCTCCCCCACAAAGGGTCAACATTTTGAATATCCCTGAAGCTCATAAAACGCGAAACTAGCATCCGATTCTATTCCAGACTTGGCACATCTCAATATTTCCATCGACAAAAGATCTGTTATAAAAATGGTAGTAATCGAACCATTCCTTCTGGTACCCCTCCCACAAAGGATCAAAGTTTTGAATAACCAAAACAATTATAAAATCCGAAATACGCATCCGGTTCTCTTCATATTTCACACATCCCATTTTCAGCTGACCTGGTGTGATTATGGAAAATATCGGCCCACGCCTTCTCGTGCCTCTCAATATTTCTATTAGCACAATTTTGGCAAATCCGGCTGAATTCAGTTATAAGGAAGTACATTAAATTTGGTGAAAATCGGTTCAAATATAGCCATAGCTCCCATATATCCGATTTGGTGTTCAAGTCCCTCACATTCGTAATATACATTCGACAAAAATGATATTTGTTGTCATACATCAGATACAGATAAGACTTCAGATACCAGAAAGACCTCTGCTAAATTTTAACAAGATCGGTTCAGATTTGCATATAGCTCCCATATATACCTTCAATCAATTTCGAGTTAATTGTGCACCGAATGGCCAATATCAGTCCGAAAGTTCTGAATTTCTGTACGTCTGACCGAATTCAGTTTAGAAGCAAGTACATCGAATTCGGAGAAAATCGGTTTAGATATAGATATCTCCCATATATATCCATCCATCCGATTTGTTGTTTAAGTCCCTCACATTCGTTATATGCATTCGACAACAATGGTATTCGGTACCAGATAACTTATAGAGTTCGGAAATACCTTTGCCAAATTTTATCGAGATCGGCTAAGATTTGGATATAGCTCCGATTCCGATTTCAGGTTTACTGTCCAAATAATGCCTAATATCAGCATAAATGTAGTGAATTTCTGGACGTACGTTTCCATTTGGCGGATCTCGGCTCCGATATGTATTTTTATACCCTCCACCTTGGAAGGAGGGTATATTAACTTTGTCATTCCGTTTGTAACATCCCTAAATATTCGTCGTAGACCCCACAAAGTACACATGTTCATAATCAGCATAAAATTCTAAGTCGATTTAACCATGTCCGTCTGTCTGTCTGTTTGTCCGTCTGTCTGTCTGTCTGTCTGTCCGTCTGTCTGTCTGTCTGTCTGTCCGTCTGTCTGTTGAAATCACGATACCGCTCACATTATTTGACGGAATTATCACATTATTTGGCAGAACAATTTGTATTGTGTCTAGGATGGTTGGTATTGAAAATGTGATATATCGGTCCACGTTCTGGTATAGTCCCCATATAACGGTACCTCCCGATATTCGGTATTTTGATGATTTATGCCACATTTTTTCACGGATTTATCTGAAAATTGGTATTTGTAGGTCATAACGGGTCCCTGAGCGTGTGGCAAAACATTCCAGGTATAGGTCCACGTTCTGGTATAGTCCCCATATAACGGTACCTCCCGATATTCGGTATTTTGATGATTTATGCCACATTTTTTATCTGAAAATTGGTATTTGTAGGTCATAACGGGTCTCTGAGCGTGTGGCAAAACATGCATGTATAGGTCCACGTTTTGGTATAGCCCCCATATAACGGTACCTACCGATATTCGGTATTTTGATGATTTATGCCACATTTTTTCACGGATTTGTCTGAAAGTTGGTATTTGTAGGTCACAACGGGTCCCTGAGCGTGTGGCAAAACATTGCATGTATAGGTCCACGTTCTGGTATAGCCCCCATATAACGGTACCTACCGATATTCGGTATTTTGATGATTTATGCCACATTTTTTCACGGATTTATCTGAAAATTGGTATTTGTAGGTCACAATGGGTCCCTGAGCGTCTGGCAAAACATTGCATGTATAGGTCCACGATTTCGTATAGCCCCTATATAACGGTACCTCCCGATATTCGGCATTTTAATGGTTTTTGTCACATTTCTTCTAATGTTTATTTTACCCTAAGGTGGAGGGTATTAAAAGTTTGGCCCGGCCGAACTTAATGTTTTTTTACTTCTCGAAGTTATATCATGCACTCTATATATATGTTGTTTGGTATAAATCGCTTCAGAATTGGATAAGCCTCCCATATATTAGTTCCCTTTGAAACCATACTATAACAGCTCTAAAGCCAAAGGTTGATAGGAGATATGATCTACTTCAAATAAGATCTTTTTTTATCGGAATATGCAATATATCATATTTATTTAGGTCCGATACGAAGTGGACAATATTGGCCCATTCCGTCGGAACATATTGCATAGAGGGTCAACAATTTGAATATTCGTAGCAGAAGTCAAAATATATTTAAATAATTGAACATTGGCTGAGGATATAGATCTGTCGGCAAAATCGAATGATTTTTTTTTTTTTTTTTTTTTTTTTGTAAAAAAAATGTGTCGCTATTCCAGAAAAAATTGTCATTGTGCTAATTTTTCCTCAAAACAATCTTTGTTTTGAAAATTCTTACTACAAAACAGCACACTTTCAGTAACATTTTTCAGTCCTTCTCTTCTCCTAACTCTCCCCCCGAATCGCTCTAATCACTTCATGTCTCAATTAAAAAAAAAAAACATATAATCAAAATCCAGTTAAATGATTATTTCGCTCAATTTCCTTTTAAAATTCAAAACCCAAGCAAAAGGCCCATAAAGCGAATTTACGGCGGCAATAAAACCGAAAATGCCATTTATCATAAAATTATTAGAAGAGCGTATTTTCATTTCTTGTTCTTGCTATTGTTGTTGTTGGCCAATAAAATAATGAATCGATGGCAATAAATTTGATTGATATTGACGTTTTCAATAACTCGGCTACTTCCCATATTTAGCGATTATGTTTTTGATTTCGCCTCAACTTATTTGCTATCATTATTATGGCCGGGATAATCAGCAAATGTGTGTGTGTGTGTGCGTGTGTTTTTTTCTTTTCGGGGTGATTTTGGGCCGATCTTATCAGAAAATGTTGTTAATCAATAACTGATTGGTTCTCATTTTTTTTTTTTTCTGAACTCATGACAAAAATCGTTTTGCCATGTTTCCAACCAAACCATTGAAAATACCTTCTCCATTTGTTTTGGAGGGGGGGAAACTTGATTAATAATGACATATAGTCTGGCAACTATGGAGGAGCGGTTAAGGGCGTGAGCAAATCACAATAGAAGTAATCCCTCAGAAAAAAATCCTATGTGATAGGCAAGTGCATGAAAGCCATTAGGCCACGTAACGACGAAATGGTTGCGGCCCGATAAGCCGCTTGTGAGATCACCGCCAGCAGCCACAATGTGAGGTAGTGGGTACTTTTTTCAAAACTTTGTGGCTATTGTAATAAAACTTAGAAATCACGTTTACTGAACTTCGCATTAAATGATTTTAAATTCAAATTAGTAGCGAAAAAAAGTCCCTACTTCTCTGTCGGTGTCAGTTCATTTTATTGTTAATTATTGGTATTTAAACACATGTCGAGTTTCCATTCAATTCACTCATGAAGAAGCAAAGTAGCAATAACTGATTCAGATAGGGTTTTATTGAAAAAAAGGCGTTCAGAAGAAAAATCGCTGACTTATTTCGCAAGTAATGACAGAGAAAAGTATTGAGAATTGTGATCCTTTGTGGGTGAGATATCAGAAGGGGTGCGCAGATATATATCATATTCACAACAGATCTTGTATTAGCAAAAATATTTGGATGTGAGAAATTTGAAGACTTACTTCGCATTTTTGAGCTTTTTGGGTATTCAAAATTTTGATCCTTTGTGGGGGAGATACCAGAAGTAGTGGACCAATATATTCCATCTTCACAGCAGACCTTGTGCTATGCTTATTTCAGATTTTATAATCGTTTTGGTTATTCAAAACTTTGACCCTTTGTGTGGGACGTATCAGAAGGAATGGTCCGATCTCTACCATCTTTATAACGCATCTTCTATTGATGGAAATATTGAGATGTACCAAGTCTGAATGGAATCGGATGTTAATTTCGCGTTTTATGAGCTTCGTGGATATTTAAAATTTTTTTATACCCTCCACCAAAAAAGGTATGGAGGGTATATTAACTTTGTCATTCCGTTTGTAACTCATCGAAATAATCATTTTAGACCCAACAAAGTATATATATTCCTGATCAGCGTAAAATTCTAAGACGATTTAGCCCTGTCCGTCCGTCTGTCCGTCTGTTGTAATCACGCTACAGTCTAAACGAATTAAGATAGGAAGCTAAAATTTTGCACAGATCTCTCTCTTGTCTGCAGGCAGGTCAAGTTCGAAGATGGGCTATATCGGTCCACGATATCGTATAGCCCCCATATAACGGTACCCCCCGATATTCGGTATTTTGATGATTTTACCCACATTTTTGAACGGAATTGTCTGAAAATCCACACAAGGAGTTCCTTGTGGGTACTTTATACCTCTGCAGAGAATTGTCCATATAAGTCCACGATATCGTATAGCCCCCATGTAACGGTACCCCCCGATATTCGGTATTTTGATAATTTTACCCACATTTTTCAACGGAATTGTCTGAAAATCCACACAAGGAGTTCTTTGTGGGTACTTTATACCTCGGCAGAGAATTATCTATATAGGTCCACAATATCGTATAGCCCCCATATAACGGTACCCCCCGATATTCGGTATTTTGATGATTTTACCCACATTTTTCAACGGAATGGTCACAAGGGGTTCTTTGTACACAAGGGGTTCTTTGTGAGCACTTTACCCACCGACAGAGAATTCTCTATATAGGTTAACGATAACGTATAGCTCCCATATAACGGTACCCCGCGATATTCGGTATTTTGATGATTTTAGCCACATTTTCCAATCGTATTGTCTGAAAATCCACACACGGAGTTCCTTGTGAGTACTTTACACGCAGATATAGGTTTGTCTTTATAGGTCCACAATATCGTATATCCCCCATATATCGGCACCATCCTATATTAGATATTTTAAAGATTTTAAAAGAATTTTTATTGTATTTTATTTTTTTAGAAATTTTCTAATTCGTTCCAAATGGTGGAGGGTATTTAAAGTTCGGCCCGGCCGAAATTACTGCTTTTTTACTTGTTTTATTTATTTATTTATTTTATTTATTATTATTTTTATTTTTTTTTTTTTTGAAAATTCCCCCTCTTTTGGGAGATACCAGTGTACCGATATTGCCCATCTCCGAACTCGATCTAAGTTTGATAATATTATTACGAAGTACCAAGTTTGGACCAAATCGGATACTCCCTTGGACCAAATCGGATACTCCCGAATTGAGCGAAGTTTTTCTACAGAAAATCAAATTAAATTTTCTATTGCAAAACGTAAAGACTTAATTCAGCCAAACTTTTCTATAGAAACACAAATGTTCAGCAGATTTCAGATTCAGTCTGTGGCCATTTTATTAATTTAAATCTTAATACTAACATAGATTAAATGGCTTACGCCTAACTATTCTATAAAGACACATGCATTTATACAACGCCTACTTTACAGTAACAGAAAGTGTCACAACGAGCTTTAAGACTGCCATTAAAAAGAAGGACCAAATACCGAGAAACAAACAAATCGCTCCGTTTTAGTTTAGTTGCAAATCTTAAACCTACCTCAAGCTAGAGGAACCAAAAATGAAAATGAGAAAAAAATCAAAAGCTCAGTTCCGATGTCATTTAAGTGTCTTTGGCTCTACGGATCAAATGCTGAGAAAGTAACCAACAGCCCGATTCGGGTTCACTTTCAAATCTAGTTTTTCATATTTTCACTCATTACCTGATTTTACTTAACCTATTTGAGTTTAGTTTCAAATCTATGGGAAGGTCCAAATGCCGAGAAAGAAACAAACCACTCGGTTTGGGTTCAGATTCAAATCAAATTTTTTATAATATATAAACCTATCCGGCTCAGGGGATAAAATGCTGAGAAAAAAAACCAACCGCTTGCATCGGATTTAGTTTCAAATCTCGCGCTCAATTCGGGCGTAGTTTCAAATCTATCCGGCTCGAAGGACCAACTGCGGAGAAAGACACAAACGGTTTGGTTCCAGTTAAAAAAAATATTTTCACTTAGAACTACTTAAACGAATCTTACTTAACCTGGTCGCAGCCATACAACAGTTCTTAACGATATATTAAAACATGAAATAGAAAACATTGCATGGACGCTCTTCCACTCAAGTGGTTTCTTACTGAGCATAACTAGCGCGCCAGCGCAAAATACTGCCTGAAAGACACTACACTTTCCGTGCCTCGTTCCTCACCGAAAGCCTTTTTCACCTTTGATCCGTCTGTATATAAGGACACAAAGATTAGAGGCAGATTGTCTCGGCTATGTTCGTCCCGGTTTTGAATCAGTATCATCATTTTTATCAAACTTTATGGTTGGAGCTATATACTCACGGTTAAATTCATGAGGACTGAAACCTTCTTTAGCATCTAACATAACTAGTGGGCTGGCATAACCCTGATGTGTAGCAAGCGCCATATTCTGTTATGTTAGCCTCAACGCACTCTATACGGCTGGGTACTTCATACCAAATGTTAACGGTTTGTTCGTTTGCCAGTTTAATTTTAATTTTATTGTGGCAAAATGTATTACTTAAGTTCTAATATACAACATAAGTCATAGGAGGTTTAAACCTTATGCATCTGCCTAAGACCTACAAACACTTGACATTTCTAATTCTATGCATATGCCTAATACTACACACAATTGTCGTGATCTACATTTACTCACCCATTGAGCGCATGTCTATGGGAGAATATCCTTTATCATCAATGCATCTCCAGCAGCATGAAGTGTTATCATCTCTTATGCTTATCATTATATCATACATGCACACACATCTACAATCTATATCTGTTGGATTAAAAATATCATGTCCATAGTCTTATGAACACCAAGTTCGATTGGAGCAAGATTGTGCATTGGGTTGGAAGCTGCTTCTAAACGGGGATTTTTAGTTCTCAAACGCTTTCAAACGGGGATTTTTAGTCATTCTTGGTTGAATAGTTGTAAGTCACTGATTTATTTAACAAATATTTTCAATAAGAACTACTGGTAAAAAATTTAACCTACTTAGCCTAGTGCGTATGAGAGAGAGACGCATGTCTATGCTACATAGACCATAAATCTTATGGAGAGATCTTATTTTATCAAACTTTATGGTTATGTTAACTCCTAACATAACCAGTGTGCTGGCTTGTATCTGATGTGTAGCAAGCAGCATATTATGTTATGTTAGCCTCGTCGCACGTCGTGCAGCTTCTTACGGCATACTAAGTTCGATTGGAGTGAGATTGTGATTGTGATTGACTGCGTCGAATGCTGCTTTTAAGCGGGGATTTCAGTTCTTGTACACGGGGATTTTTTAATTCTTGTAAACGGGGATTTTTAATTCTAAAAGACAACACCTTATTCTTAGTTTGAATGATTGAAACGCACTGGTTTATTTAGAAAATAAATGTTAGCCTAATAAACTTAGCCTAATGCTTACAAGAGAGAGAGAGAGTGGAAGACTAAATGTACGCATACCTGTCATAGTTCTAATTTCGGTCAATAATATCTTATTATTCAAGGTGGCGCAAAAGTAAACTTCCGATGTTTTTGGTTGTGATTAAAAAAAATGAAAAACTTTGATTCTTCTTGTGGATTATTTTTATTTGGTCTTTTAGTTTTTTTTCATGAAGTCAGAATATGATGTCATTTAAATGGCCACCGTCACAGTTTATTGTCATTTGACTTTTTATGGATTTTCCATCACTTTGGCCAAAACGTCCGGCGATAGGGCCTTACATTCTTGACGGATATTGTCTTTAAGAGCTGAAAGAGTCTGTGGCTTGTTGACATAAACCTTTGACTTCAAAAAGCCCAAAAAAAGAAGTCTGGAGCTGTTAAATCAGATGATCTAGCTGGCCAGTGCAAATCGCCAAAACGGGAGATTAGGCGCCCGGTCAATGCATCCTTCAGCATATCATCGTGCCACAAGCACCTGCAGTGTGTGCTGTCGGAATCATATGTTTCCATCCCCGTGCTCACTATTCACGTTAATTTTAAGCCTTCGAAGTCTTCGAAGAAAAAAGGTCCTCCAGCGAAAACAGCACCCCATATATTGACTTTGAGCGGGAGTAATGGCTCTTCCTGGGTTAAACGCGAATTTTCAGTGCCCCAGAACCGTAAATTGTTGCTTATTTACGAACCCGCTAAATTGGAAATCGGACTTATCACTCATGATTATTTTTGATGAAAAATCATCTTCTTCTTGGTGGGGATTAAGGATGGCTTGATGAACATATGTTAGACGCGATTGGCAGTCAGCAGCTAACAGCTGATGCCACATCTGGATTTTGTATGGAAACACCTTGAAATCTTGTACCAAAATTCGTTGTAAAGACCGTCGACTGAAACCCATTTACGTGACACGTCGTCTGGTCGATGTCGACGACGCTTCCATGACATCCTCGGCTACAACAGCAATATTCTCTGCAGAACGGATACTCCGGAGTCTGCACGCCTAGCAGCATCTTTTGTTGTCCCAGTCTCTTCGAGGCGAACGGCTAAACGTCGCAGTTTTTCACCTGTGTGTTGGACAGCCAAGAAATCTGCGACGAAATTCACGTTGTGTCAAAGTCACCGACCGATTATTGGTCAAAAAAATAGTCACCAACATTCCCTGTTCTGGATCAGCTAGCATAACATTGTTTATTAACGTGTATTTCGCATGTGTTTACTGCAAAAATGTCAAAAAAGAACTGATATTAGGGGCTAATCGTAAAATTTACAACATACAATTGCGCCACCCTGTATTTTACGCTATATCCTTCCTATTGAGTTCTTGCAGGTCTTTCATCCTCTGTTTTCCAAAGATTTTCTTCCATCTTAATTTATAATCCAAAATAGTTTATTTGACAATAATTGTCATGCCAAAAGGGTCTACCCTTTTTCTGATGATTTCGAAAACGTGGGACAATTTCCGTAAATCTTCTCTGCCACATGGAATTCCTGATACCTTCTACGAAGTTGCTTTATTACGAATAAATTGAGCTTTATTAAGGCGTCTGGTTTCATAAATAAATTGTTTAATAAACGAACACTTGGGATAAGCGTGCGAGAGTGTGTCTCTTGTTGTTGAAAGTGAGTCTGAGATTTGCGGAATTATTCAACTGTGACAAATATTGTTGATGGGAATTTGACCTCTTAATAGAAATTGTGGCGACTCTGAGGAGACAACAAAAAAAAAAAATACTGCGTAAATTATCTTTGACGAAGATAATGCATAACATCCGCAAGACTTAATTTTGATAAACTTAAAAATTAAAAAAAAAAAATAGGAAAAACTAGAATCGTCTTTTGCAGAAGCTTTCCGAGCTCCCATGTTTCTATTCTGAGAAAATATTTTTAAACAAACAACCAATCAATCACAAACTTAACAGCGATTACTCTCACCTATGACCGATTAGTCATGACTGTCAAACATTACAATCCATACATCCATCCATTCCATCCCATCCACTCATGTCAGGGCACTTACCTCAAACGACCTTCAACATGTCTGACAGTACATGTTCCACACATCTCTCTTCTGTGTTGTTTTTTCTTTTCGTTGATAACTCCACCAGCTTTGTAAACAAATTAATTCCAACTGGTTTTTAGGGTTTCGGCTTCCTATCAGCTGATAACTAATTTTCCCATTACCTCAAAAAAAAAAATACAGAAACCAGAATTTGATTACAATACCCAGCAACAAAAAGATTTACACCTGCCTGGAGGGCTTTAATTTAAAAGAAAAAATTGTGTTTTTTTTTTTTTGGAAGCTATTACTTATCTTTAACAAGTGGTTTTGCTATTGCTTTTTTGTATTATGTTCAAGTTTATGTCGTCAATGGGACTTGTTGATGTTGTTGGCTGCAATTTTTTAATTGAACTTTCTATAATTTCTGTTAGAACACCAATTTAGATGTATGCTCACTTCACAACACAATTAGAGTTCGAAACAAACACTTAACACAGCTAAGATGGGTGCAATCACTATTGCCTTAGGCCCTCACAGTGTTCAGAAGATAGATCTGATAAAAAAAAGAGCAAATAAAAAGATGAGGACGAAATAAATACGAATGAGTAGGAGCGAGTCCGACTGTTCAACATTGGGTTGTGACTTGTAAAAATCGATTAGTAAAAAGCTAAAGAAGGTTAGGTCAGGTTAAAAGTTGCGCGGTTGTTTATAACAACTGCTCCACTCGGAGACCTGCTCGTCCACTGTTGGCATTCTCTGGCATTGGCATCCTTGCTATCCCATGGGAAATGGTGAGCGTTGGCATCACATCGGAGACCTGCTCGTCCACTGTTGGCATTCTCTGGCATTGGTATCCTTGCTGTCCCATGGGAAATGATGAGCGTTGGCATCACATCCCAACTCCGTGTACAGTTTTTCTACTACTTGGCCAAGGGGGGTTGTGGTGCACATACGGCAGGCAAGGCTGATAAAAATAAGAACCCTCCCAGAGTTCGTCTACATTCTCCCGACGAAGAGTCTTCTCCACTTATCTCCATTGGAGTTGGCGTAAGTGATTCAACGTCCACTCCCTACCTTATTTTGGGAAATATAAGGTTCCTGGTCCAGGACTATGTCAACTTCAGCTTTCGTGAGGGATAGGAAAACTTCGACGGCATCCGCTTGGCAGTGATGCAGATTAATATGAATGATGCCAAGTAGCCTGTTTCTTCCTTCCTGCTACAGCAACGGCGATAAACTTAATCGACTCAATCCCATGCCGAAGTGCAGTTTTTCCCAACGTTCTTGAAGATAATTCTGGCTGGCGGTGTTGATAGATACTTGAATGACCAGGCCGCCATCCTTCGTACTTAAACTGACTAGTTGCCAGTTGTACTTACAAAGGTTGGGATTGCAATTTTGAAAGATTGGGAAAGCAATTTCTCAACATTTTCAGTGAGCGTGTCGGATCCATTGAAGGTGGTGGCACCGATGCTGACAATATCTTCCTGCAGGTTGTTGTTGTAACAGTGATAATGTCTCTGTTGTTTATAGACTGACTAATCCGATGTCCATGTTTAGGAATTTTGTTACCTTTATGGGATGTAATCAGAGATCCTCTGGACGAAGTTGGGTAAGCTTGCCTGGACAAGCATATTTCATATTGTGCGGGCCTATATCGTACGCTGGGCAGGCGTTCCGCACATCTTCGTCAATTCGTGTCTAATATGAATGGAGACAGCTGCACCATCCTAAAGTGATGTCCCTACCAAAGTCTGTGGAAGCCAGCTACTGGGTCGACGAGGACGTTTTTACACCAGACCAAAACAAACGACAACATGCAATAGATGAAGCTATAATTCCATCATCACGGAGGTTGTCCTTCTCTATATCATATCGTTTTAACGACCTCGAAGGTCTACTCACCACATGTTCTTATCGTAATGCAAGTGGACTGTTAAATTATAGCTCTTTATTTAGAGTCTCTTTCTTCTATGCAAGATAGCTCCGCTATTTCTATTTCCGTGAACAACTATTAATGACTCTTAATTTGCGCAGACATTTGATGATCTTCTTATGATTACAAAAGTTCAACTAACTCCATCACAGGTTTTGCTTTACTCTATCGCCTCCGAGGCTCATCCAAATTTTGTATTTCTTTTGCATTGTATCCCTCTCCATCCATTGTTTATTTGTCTTCTTATTCTTTGACTTCCTATTTATGATTTTTTTCATGAAATCCTCTCCACTTACCTGAGTTCATTAAGAATGTTGAGTGGGAGAGTTTTGGAATGTCTCAGCGATCCACAATCTAAACAGTGTTGGCTCGGTCATAAAATCTCACTGAAGATTACTTTTTATTTGGCGACTAGGCACTAGGCATCAGGCACTTAATGCTCTTCTTATGATTTCAAAAGTCAAACTAACTCCAATACAGATTTGACGTTGCTCTATCGCCTCCTAACCTTATCCAAATTTGCATTGTATCTCTCTCTCTCTCCATCCATTGTTGATTTGTCATCACACTCTATCACTTTTTGCTGTTGACGTTTGCGTGGTATTTCTCACGAACTCATCTCCAATTGTTTGAAACGATTAAGAATGTTGAGTGGCAGAGATTGAAATTTCTCAGCGATCCACTTTAACAATATTGGCATATTCAGCAATCATAAAATCTCACTGAAGGTTACTTTCAATTTGGCGACTAGTTTGCCCAGGCTCTTGATACTCTTCTTATTATTTCAATTGATCAACTAACTCCATCACAAAGTTTGCTTTGATCTATCAACTCCAAGCTTATCTATATTTTTGTTTCTTTTGCATTGAAGACTATTTTCAATTCGGCGACTAGTTTGCGCAGATGCTCGATTCTCTTCTTATGATCAACTAACTCCATTACAGATTTTGTTTTGCTCTATCGCCTCCTACCATACCCAGATTTTGTTACTTTTTCTCACTCTATCAATTTCTGTTTATGATGTTTCTCAGGAACTCCTCTCCACTTACTTAGAACCATTAAGCAATCATAAAATCTCACTGGCGACTAGTTTGACACTTGATGTTCTTCTTATGATTACAAAAGTTCAACTAACTCCATCACTGATTTTGCTTTGCTCTATCGCCTCCTAGTTTACCCAGATTTTTTGTTTTTTTTTTTTTTGCATTGTATATCTCTCCATCCATTGTTGATTTGTCTTCTCTCTCTATCACTTTCTATTTATAATGTTTCTTATGAACTCCTCTCCACTTACTTAGAACCATAAAATCTTACTGAAGATTTTAATTTGGCGACTAGTTTGGCACTTGAAGTTCTTTTTATGATTCCAAAAGACCAACTAACTCCATCACAGATTTTGATTTGCTCTATGGCCTCCTAGCTTAACCAGATTTTTAAATTCATACACATTTTTGTTTCTTTTACATTGTATCTCTCTCCATCCCTTGTTGATTTGTCATCTCACTCTATCACTGTGTGTTTTTAATGAACTACATGGAACGATTAAGAATATTGAGTGGGAGAGACTGGTTGCAACAAAAAAAAAAACAGATCGTTTGTTTACTGTCTCTCTCCCTGGATTCTCAACGTGTTTTTACCCAGCGGATTTTTTAGCACATACATCTTCCATCTGAGACCAATGACAATGTAGGTGCGACCCATCCAAAGCCTGTATACAATTTCTACTTACATTTACACAGAGATGGCCTAGGCCGTCAGACGAGTCCGAAATCTACCGACAATGTAAGCGAATGTTGGATGGGTCCGAAATCGACCGACAACGTAAGCGAATGTTGGATGGGTCCGAAATCTATCAACATTGTAAGCGAAGGTTGGATGGGTCCGATTCCATCAACATTTTAGATTGTGGAACTTAAATTTCAGCTGTATTTTATTAAAATATTCGTATTATTAACAGTGTTTTCAACAATAAAATATTCTTATTATAATTAGAAATAATGCATAAAAACGAAATTCATAAAACTTATTCAAAAGACGTGGGAAGAAATAAAGCTTAAACTAAAGGAAAAAAACAATATATTTTTCCAGTTTTTTATTGTAGGACATTGTTCGGAAGTGTCTGGCCTTAGGGAATTTGAAACAATTTCTAATCCTGTTTATGGAATCCTTCACATATGACAGCTTCTGAAATAAGGATAGAAAATATAGAACAATTTTTTAATATTAAACAGTTATACTATAGAATAGACTAATGGACTACATTTTAAGGTAATATAATATCACTTTTCAATAAGTATGTAAGAAAAAATTCAACTTACCGAAAATGGCCATTTAATTTAAAAGTTTATATTCCTTAAACGCCTTTTTTATTTTGGGTACCATTATAGTTGTAAGATAATATTATAGATATGTCAATAATCTTGCAGAAGTTTTCAATAAGGCCATCTGGTGAAATTATAATTTTTATGATACTTACCTGAAAGAAATTAAATTATTAATGGATTATAACGGAGAGTTTTTAATATTCTTACATATTTTCCAAAACCTTTGACAATTTTGGAATGCATGGAATCTGCTCATTTAGTACAATATCATTGTTTTCCAAACAGTCCGTCCTCAACTGTGCACTTCTTTTTAAATTGTCTGTTTCCACTTTCTTTAATCGTCTTAAATTTCTCCAACTGAAACTTACAAAACAATACAAAGGCATCCGATTCAGATGCAAGTGCGATGGACACATTTTATTGTATTTTGTTTTGTTCTTTAATTCTAATATGGATTTTGTTCCACAATGTAATAGCAATGCGACTCATCCAAATTGGACCAGCCAGCGGACTGCTGGGCTACTTAGCCTACTGCTTACAAGAGAGAGAGAGAGAGAGGGAGAGACAAAATGTACGCATGCTTATTGGACTGCTTTGAAATAGTTCTCTGTTTAACTGATATCTCTCTTTTTTTCTCACAAGGTGGTCTCTGTATTCTTCGATATTCTAAAAACCACGAAGAACAGAACAGTGTTTGGCTTGCTTGTTTGGGATACCATAGTATTTTGTTGTTGCAAAATCGTCAGGCAAAATCCCATTATTGTTGTTTTTATAAAAACAACGTTTGTTTATGAGTGGAGAACGATGGTAATGTTTACCAGGGGGTAAGGCAGGGAATACCTATGTTTCGGAAAGAGCCAGGTATTCCCTGCCTTACCACCTGGTAAACATTACCATCGTTCTCCACTCATAAACAAACGTTGTTTTTATAAAAACAACAATAATGGGATTTTGCCTGACGATTTTGCAACAACAAAAAAACCATGAAGAACTATTAATGACAGTTTTTGTTAACGTAAAGTTGCCGTTGAATAAATGCATGTTTTTTTATAGAATAGTTAGGCTTAAACCAGTTTAATCAAACGCAAAGGAAAATCCTGTCTACTTTGACCACTAATGACCTCGAAATTCTGTTCCCTTATCTTATTTAAATTGGACTGTATTTAAGTAGATTCCTGCTTAATTAAAATCTATCTCTTTTTAACAAATTAATCTCGATAGTTCACACTTCTTGTTAACGTAAAGTTGCCGTTGAATAAATGCATGTTTTTTTATAGAATAGTTAGGCTTAAGCCATTTAACCTATGTTTATATTAAGATCTGAAACTGGCTACATCTGAAATCTGATAGAAATATCCCAATATCTCATTTTATTCTGACGACAGCATTAAATTAGATCCCTGTTTAAAACTACTCTCTCTGCTACACAACTTAGCCCCACTATTACCCTATATTATAACAAGTAAGCAAAGGCTACAGTCGAGCGGGGCCGACCGTTGAATACCCTACAACACTATAATAAACGATACAGTTTATATACTCGAAAGGATTCCACAAGATATTGTGACAAATAATAAAATAAAACCACCAGGTTTCGTTCTCTAATTTTCGAATAATAACAACTTAAACTAATTTGCTCATTTCCAATTTATTGGTAGATGTTGCACGTAAATGGTCGTCCTAGATCTGGAACCAATATTTCCCAAAGACCTATAATCTCTCAGAAGTGGTAAAAGATTAACATTTATTATTGGTTTTTGACTGAAACGCATCTATATGAGATACAGACATTTGACTATATTCTTCAACAAAATCAGCGTTAACGAAATAGTCAGAAGTGCACCTTTCCTGTATTTGTGAATTCTCCAAAAAGTCACTGGAATGGACATCGGCCGATAATTACGACCTGCTGACAATTTTGCAGTTTTTTGGTCCATTTCAACCCCTAAATATATGGCGATCATCCCCAAAAAGAGTAGGCTTCTATTCCGATCCTCATCTTATCCCCATGCAAAATTTCGTAAGGATCGGGCCATAAATGCGATCTCTATATGATATCCTCATATCCTAACTACTTAGTTTTGTTAGCTGTAGAAATATTACCAAATCTTTAATTTAAAATGAAAATATGCCAAAAATATGACAAAATTGAAAAAATATGAGAAAATTTTACAAAATCAATATTTTCATCTTTAGAGAGATATTTTTATGCGATTTTTTAGACGTTTCTTTCTTTCCTGCCAAGAGGCCATTCTGAATAAATGAGAACTGTCGAAATCAGTTCAGCCGTTCTCGACATATAAGAGATCTTTCAAGCATATCTTCTTTGATAGACATATATATCGCACATATTTTGCTATATATCCGATTTGTTGGATGTTAACATCAATGTAAAGATCAGAAGTAACTTTGACATGGCTTCGTGATTTGGCCAGGATTTAAAATATTCGCGGTTTAATGAAAAATGTTGAATTTTTCAACACAAAAGTTATGGTCTATTTTACCCGCTAAATATTATCCGATGACCACCCAAATTGGTAGGCTTCTTCCCCGCCCTAAACTCTAGCTACATGCGAAATTCCGCGTCGATTGGTCTATAATTGCGACCTGTATAGCTACTGCAAAATCCGACATTTTTTCAGTATTTGGTCCATTTCAACCCCTAAACATTTGGCGATCATCTCTAAAAGAAATAGGGTTCTATTCTGACCCTATCCCCACCTCCATTCTAAATTTCGTGAAGATCGGGCCATAATTGCGACCTGTAGAGTGATTACAAATTAACATGGACAGACGGACAGACGGACAGACGGACAGACGGACGGACGGACATACATAGCTAGATCGACTCAGCTCGGCGAGCTAGGAAGATCCATATATACTTTCCTATATGGGAAACCAATATTTCGAGGTGTTACATAAATTCTGGCCCAATCAAACTTATAATACCCCCAACACATAGTGTTGTAGGGTATAAAAACATGTTAATCGCGTGCGGGAATTAATAAAACCGTGGTACGAGACTCAAGCAGGACACCATTTACAACAGGCATGACCACTCGACTACTGAGCAAAAAGAGTGAGTTTTCCCACTCAGAGACAGGATTCCAATTCTTAGAAGGTCCCTAGGTTGCTCCGCATAAGAGTGAGTTAAAGAAAGCCGCTCTCGAAAGGCAGGGCAATACAATACATAGAGAAGATTATTCCCGCGAGTTCGACAGTCACGGAAAACTGCGTATCCACGGTTGAAGGACCCACTTAGGACCCCCTAGATTTGACCCAGCGAGTTTCCTAAGACGCTGGGAGCCAGAACCCCTGAATCTTCGTTGCCTACCTATTACTTCCCCGGACCATTCCAGGACATACCGCCGGACGAATGTCAAATTTGTCGAAATAATAAATCAAAGTTGAATAATAAAGAAGAATAGAGCGAGGTATCTCTCCCAAAATAATATATCAAGCCATTCTCCTTACTTAAGTCGCTGAAATAGACAAATATCTGTGACGCACCTTGGCCACCGCGAGCATATCCCAGCAACGGCGAAAATCTTGTCGTTTTCCGTAAACACATAATGAGGTCACTTTTTGATGCTCCTATGAATGGGCTTGATAATGCTCGCCCTATGTTTGAATGTCACAGAATAAGGCATCAATAGAACGAGCTTTTGTATTCTCACTTTTATATCCGATTCGAGTTTGAATCTGATCTGCCGCTATCAGAAAACTCCGATTACCGTGTCTTATTGCACCTTCAATCCGTCCATGCAGCCAGAGTTTCAATCTGATTTGCCGCTCTCAGAAAACTCCGGTTACCGTGTCCTAGTGCATCTTTGAATAATCTGATCCGTCCATGCCGCAACATGTCATAAACACGCATAGCTATCTTATATGTGCCAAGCAAGCATATCACACTTTCTTATCAGTCTGAGTACAGGTTACATCCCATAATCTAACCCCAACATACCACATGTAGCAATGGAAAATATCCATCTAATATTATTTTAAAGACATCCTACGGTACAAAAATCTGTCTGCTTGGATTTTTTACGGACTGCTCATGCATTAAAAATAGATTTTCTTATCAAAACTTCTCTCCTCTACTTGACTACAATTATCGTATAAAAATGTTCACTTATCCGTAAACAAGGTCCTCCGCTATCCCCCTTTATTGTAAAACCATGTTCACAAATCCGTGATAATCCTTTGAGCTAAATCCGAACTTGAGATGGCCTTTTTTCTGATGTTCCCATGATTGGAATTGATGATGCACCCCATGCGTTTGACAGTTTCTCAGCCATTGACGTCATATCCTTCATATTGAGTTCTTGCAGGCTGTTTACGTCAAAACGTAAACCATTTTCATTTCCTTAAACTGTATCTTAAATATGAATAGCACCATTGTTATTGTACTATCCATTAGAACTGTTATCGAAGTTAAGATAATTATTCTATGTTTTTCCTTTTCCCATTTTCATATTTTCTTTTTATCGGCCTTCTCTAATGGCCATATTGGGAGTCTAATTTCCGCGTCTTATTGAATTCTATTCTAATTCGACTCTGGAACCTGACAGTCCAAATCCAGTACCATCCTAATAAAAAGAATTCTAATATAGCGAAATATAAAAGCTTTTTTTTCATTACTCTGGAGTTGGGTTCCAACCGTTTTCAACGTTTCTGCCAGCTACAACATTCAAGGTAAAAAAAGTGATCTTGGATTTTGTTTGGGCTCTAAGAGCAAGTTGTCCACCATCACACTCACGGTAGATGCTTCCAAAGCTTTACCAGGCAATTCAGCCGTTTGCCTGAACATTTTGGTCCACGTCGAACCGGATCGACAAGCTGCTCTCCAGAGAATTCAGCTGCAGAAGCCTTTGATTTCCATAGGTACGTTTCTCTTGTAATAATTTCGTCGTTTCAGTACACAACAAGAAGTCGAAAGATTCACTCAATTTGATATAAAGTGCCGTGTCGTGTTTCACCCCAAAATATAAACTTCAAAATAATTATATATCTGGAAATTCCTGGCTAATTCCCCAAATAACTAAGCTGAGAAGATCGACAACCTAGGAATTGTGGATTTACTAAGAGGAAGACTAAGAGGAAGACTAAGAGGATTTACTAAGAGGAGACTGCCTTAATACAACAAGAGGATTGTGAGTAAGTTTTTTACAAAAAAAAATATTGATATCCTGTGTGTTGAAAAATAGCCCTGAGTGAGACTACAAAAAAAATCTCTGTGGGAAGTTCTTAAAAATTTCGGTAAAAAGGAAACATTTTGTTGGAAAAAAAAAAAAATAATAAAAAAAGGGGCAAAATTCGTTTAAAATATGTGTGAACATAAGTGGTACATTTGCTCCTTAGTGTAACAGATCCGAGGCTGTTAAATTAAAAAACGTGTTCTGTAGAACTCTGTTAATAACAGAGTCATAACATTTATCTGCGACAGCCTCACTGTTCACTATTTATTTATGGGAACATCTCTCTGTTGTACCAGATGCATTTCAGGTTTACCCTGAAAATACATTAGAAGTGCTTTCTCAATGATCATCCAGGCACTCATAATACACATGGGAGTGAGCAACCTCCATGCATGATCTCTTCCATATTGTTGTTCACTCGTCTTGCATTGTCCATTCCATTCTCTTTTTCAGCTTCATGTTTATTCCCAGCGCGCATGTCCACTGAGTACATGCTCTTATTTATGGATGTTGAGATCCAAGCTTGCCATGTTCTCTTAAGTTATTTTCAGCTTACCTTTCTTCGTCTTCATTGGTCCGAATGAGCATATGCTACTCTTGTGTATGTATGTGGTGATCAGAGCTTGCACACTTCTCTTAAGTCAGTTCCAGCATCATTCTCTTCTTTTCTATTATTCGAATGCGCATGTCCACTGAGAATGCGCTTCTCTCGTGCATGCTGAAACTAAAGCTCAACTCATCGTTCTCTTCCTCAGCCACATACATCCTATTGCAACCAATGTTTACATTCTCTGCTTTGAGTGCGCATGTCCAATGAGAATGCGCTAGTCAATTGTGGGTGAGATTACAACTCAATCGTGTTGTTGTATCATTGCCGTGTAACTACTATTGCAGAGTTTGAGTTCTCCGCTCAATCAGTTGTTACATTTGTGTTCTTTTCTCTATTTATTTTTACATGTCATTCTCGCTGTTTGAGAGTCCGACACATACCAACGGAGGATTGATTGCTCAGAGCGGAGCATATCATTCCAAATTATTCCATTTATTCCAATTCTTCCAAATTCTTTCCACTTACATTGAGTTCAATGAACTCTTGAACGATCAGCTGTTTTTCTACTTTAGCAAAGTCGTGTTTTTGCTTGTGATGTCTCTGAAGCACATTTAGAAGCATTTAGATACAAATAATAATATCTGGATACCAACGCACAGTGGTACCAAATATAACTTTTCTACAATCAAAAAAAAAAAATATTAAACAAAAAATATAGATACTTGTCGCGCTTTTCACTATTACTTGAAAATTCAACCAATTAAATGTCATTAATGAGAATTAATTAATTGAAGTTAAGAAAAAAGAAACAAGAGTTAATTAAGAGTAATTCAACACATTAGTTCAAATTAAAGAAGCAAATTGATCAATATTAAAAAAAAAAAATTAATTAATTGATATTTGAGGAAAAAGTTTATAATTGGTAAGAATCAAGTACATTATTTAATTGAAATTTAAATTCAAGAGAATCATTAATTGAAATTACTAGAGAAAAATATTATTTTTCTGAAACTAAAATAAAAAAAAATACTTACATATTACAATGAAGGGTCCTTCGTCTTCTCGTTATTCGGAATTTGCCTGCAGGTTGTGCCGCAAAAAACATCCTCTGAAATCGTGCTGGAAATTTCGTGCCATGAACTCCGCAGAAAGGTTAAATGCGGTCAAGAAATATGGGTACTGTATGAACTGCCTGGCGCATACCCATTCACAGGGCACCTGTTTTACCACCACAGGATGTGGATATTGCCACAAAAAGCACCACTCCTTGTTACATCAACACCCAAGGTTACAGAAGGCCAAATCATCCTCGACGAAAAATACCAATAAGATGGTTACCCCTCTTGATATCACCACCCCCAAGGACTCTTCAGCCACTACCGGCTCAATACCGAGGTCAACATCGACATCCAGTATTACCTCTTTGTCGGCACTTCTTAGGCAGAATGCCACCCCTCTTCTTCCTACTGCAGTCGTCAAAATCAACGGAGCAAATAGCACACAGTTGGCAAGGTGTTTATTGGATTCCGCGGCCCCCATGAGCTGCATTTCCAAACGCTTCGTAGATAAGTTGGGGTTGTCTACGCTCGAGTTGGAAGATGAAGTTATTATGTATGAAGATGAAGAAATCGCTTGAAGACATATTGTATTATGATATAATAAGTTATGCATTAAGTCATTTAGTCATATGAATTTAGTCCTAAATGAATTGATTATATAATTGTCATGTCCCCTTGCCATGGGGGGCGGAATGTTTACGTCAAAACGTAAACCATTTTCATTTCCTTAAACTGTATCTTAAATATGAATAGCACCATTGTTATTGTACTATCCATTAGAACTGTTATCGAAGTTAAGATAATTATTCTATGTTTTTCCTTTTCCCATTTTCATATTTTCTTTTTATCGGCCTTCTCTAATGGCCATATTGGGAGTCTAATTTCCGCGTCTTATTGAATTCTATTCTAATTCGACTCTGGAACCTGACAGTCCAAATCCAGTACCATCCTAATAAAAAGAATTCTAATATAGCGAAATATAAAAGCTTTTTTTTCATTACTCTGGAGTTGGGTTCCAACCGTTTTCAACGTTTCTGCCAGCTACAACATTCAAGGTAAAAAAAGTGATCTTGGATTTTGTTTGGGCTCTAAGAGCAAGTTGTCCACCATCACACTCACGGTAGATGCTTCCAAAGCTTTACCAGGCAATTCAGCCGTTTGCCTGAACACAGGCCTTTCATCCAAAGATTTTCTTCCATCTTAATTTTTAATCCAAAATGGTTTACCTGAAAATACTTGTCATGCCAATGTGTCTCTCCAACAATTTCCGTAAATCTTCTCTGTCACATGGAATTCCTGATACCTTCTACGAAGTTGCTTTATTACGAATAAATTGAGCTTCATTAAGGCGTCTGGTTTCATAAATAAATTGTTTAATAAACGTACACTTGGGATAAGCGTGCGAGAGTGTGTCGCTTGTTGTTGAAAGTGAGTCTGAGATTTGCGGAATTATTCAACTGTGACAACTATTGTTGATGGGAATTTGACCTCTCAATAGAAATTGTGGTGACTCTGAGGGGGCGAAAAAATACTGCGTAAATTATCTTTGACGAAGATAATGCATAACATCCGCAAGACTTAATTTTGATAAACTTAAAAAGTAAAAAAATGGGGAAAACTAGTCTCTCTATTACGTCTTTTGCAGAAGCTTTCCGAGCTCCCATGTTTATATTCTAAGAAAATATCTTTAAACAAACCAACCAATTAATCACAAACTTAACAGCTATTGCTCTCACCTATGCCCGATTAGTCATGACTGTCAAACACAACAATCCACACATCCATCCATTCCATCCCATCCACTCATGTCAGGGCACTTATCTCAAACGACCTTCAACATGTCTGACAGTACATGTTCCACCCATCTCTCTTCTGTTTTGTTTTTTCTTTTCGTTGATAACTCCACCAGCTCTGTAAACAAATTAATTTCAACTGGTTTTTAGGGTTTCGGCTTCCTTTCAGCTGATAACTAATTTTCCCATTACCTCCAAAACTACAAAAACCAGAATTTGATTACAATACCCAGCAACAAAAAGATTTACACCTGCCTGGAGGGCTTTAATTGAAAAGAAAAAATATTGTGTTTTTTTTTTTTTTGGAAGCTATTACTTATCTTTAACAAGTGGTTTTACTATTGCTTTTTTTGTATTATGTTCAAGTTTATGTCGTCAATGGAACTTGTTGGTGTTGTTGGCTGCAATTTTTTAATTGAACTTTCTATAATTTCTGTTAGAACACCAATTTAGAAGTACTCTCACTTCACAACACAATTAGAGTTCGAAACAAACACTTAACACACCTAAGATGTGTGCAGTCATTATTGCCTTTGGCCCCACAGTGTTCAGAAGATAGATCTAATAAAAAAGAGCAAAAGATGACCAAAAATATGAATGAGTAGGAGCGAGTCCGGCTGTCCAACATTGAGTTGTGACTTCTAAAAATCGGTTAATAAAAAGGTAAAGAAGGTTAGGTCAGGTTAAAGGTCATGCGGTTGCTTCCATTTGTTTCATCCTCTGGCATTGGTATCTTTGCTGCCCATTAAAAATGGTGAGCTTTGGCATCACATCCTACGATGATTTTACCTTTAATTCCCAGTTCCGTGAATATCTTTTCTACTACTTGGCCGAGGGGATCGGGGTGCTCATACGGCAAGTAAAGGGTATGAAGATAAGAACTCTCCTAGAGTTCGTCTACATTCTCCCGTCGAAGAGTCTTCTCCACTTATCTCCATTGGAGGTGGCGTAATTGATGTATCATTCACTCCCTATCTTATTTTGGTAGATATAAGGTTTCTGGCCCAGGACTATGTCAACTCCAACCTTCGTAAGAGATAGGAAAAAAATTCGGCGGCAGCCATTTTGCAGTGATGCTGATTAATTTGCATGATGCCAAGTAGCCTGTTGCTTCCTTCTTCCTACCGTAGCGGCGTTGGACGAAATCGGATAAATCCCGTGCAGAAGTGCAGTTTTCCCCCACGTTCTTGAAGATAATTCTGACTAATGGTGTTGATAGATACTTGAATGACCAGGCCGCCATCCTCCGTACTTAAACTGACTAGTTGCTAGTTTTACTTACAAAGGTTGGGATTGCAAAATTGGGAAAGCAATTCTTCAATATTTTTAGTACGCGTGTCGGATCCATGGAAAGTGGTGGCACCAATGCTGACAATATCTTCCCGCAGGTTGTTGTTGTAACAGTGATAATGTGCTCTGTTGTCTATAGACTGATTAGTCCGGTTCTTCATCGATGTCCAGCTTTAGGAATTCTGCTACTTTTATGGGCTGTAGCCAGAGATCCTCTGGACGGAGTTGAGTGGGCTTGGCGGGACAATTGAACAGATGTAACGTATTGTGGGGGCCTGTATTGCACTATGAATGGAGACGGCTGCACCATTCTGAAGCAATATCCTTTAGTGACGCAACCGCCGGTTCACATCCCTCCTAAAGTCCGTGGAAGTCCCCTACTGGGGTTATGAGGATGTTGTTAAACTTCTCGTCTTGACAGCGGATGACTTTCACTCCCTTATAGAGGAACTTATAGACGAACTCTTGCATTCTACGATTCCCGAAGAAAGATTTTATTTCTCAGACGACTTTCGAAGGGTAGCCAACGACTTTTGTAGATTTTGACACGGGTTGTTCGGGTAGATAGTCTGGGAGAATTTCCTGCCGCTTGTAGCTCGAGGGTTAAGGTTTGTTGGTCCCATTTTTACCTTTTCCAGGCCTAGGACCTGTAGAAGCTCTATGAGCCAGACCAAAACAAACGACAACATGCAACAGTTATAGCTATCTTTCCATCAGCCGGAATATTGATGTCCTCCACAGGACAGAAGATTCATCCACGTCTGGACTAGCTTTCTTCCCGGCATCAGTAAGGAGAGTGAAAAGCTCCTTCTCAAAGAAACACTTTGGCAGAACTTGCGCAAACTTTCTTTCCATTGGGTGGAATGTCAAACAAATGCTTCCCCCACTCCGCAACTTGAGAGGGGTCTCGGCCGATGAACTTATTACAGCTTATCCAGATTTTGGTATCTTTTACATTGTATCTCTCTATCCATTGGTGATTTGTTTTCTCACTCCTATCACTTGCTGCTGCTGATGTTTGAGTGATATTTTTCATGAACTCCTCTCTACCTTTTTGGAACGATCAAGAATTTTGAGTGGGAGAGATCGAAATCTCTTAACGATCCACTACCTTAAACGGTGTCGGCTGGATCAGCAATTATAAAATCTCAATGAAGGTTACTTTCAATTTGGCGACTAGTATGTCCAGGCACATGATGTTCTTCTTATGATTTCAAACATTCAACTAACTTCATCACAGATTTACTTTGCTCTATCAACTCCTAGCTTATCTAAATTTTTGTTTCTTTTGCATTGAAGACTACTGTCAATTCGGCGACTAGTTTAAGCAGATGCTCGATTCTCTTCTTATGATCAACTAACTCCATCAGAGATTTTATTTTGCTCTATCGCCTCCTACCTTACCAAGATTTTGTTATTTTTTCTCACTCTATCAATTTTTTATGATCCCAAAAGACCAAGTAACTCCATCACAGGTTTTTCTTTGCTCTATGGCCTACTAGCTTACCCAGAGTTTTGTTTTTTTTTTTTTTTTTTTAACTGTATCTCTCTCCATCCATTGTAGATTTGTCATCTAACTCTAATCACTTTCTGTTTTTAATGAGCTTCACATACATGGAACCATTAAGAATATTGAGTGAGAGAGGCTGGTTGCCAAAAAAAAAATCAAAGGTTTTGTTTTCTCTCTCTCTCCATGGAACCTCATCGTGTTCTAAGCTTTCTTCAATATTAAAATAGTTTTTCCTTCCTCCAAATTCCGCTCACCACATATTCTACTCTTATTTACATTTGAGTGAATTTTATTAAAATAGATTCATGTTTAACAAAAATCTCTCTTCTCAGCACATATTTCCTTTGTCGTTCAGTAATAAAGATTATAAAACTTCAAAAATAATTAATCAGTTGACGTGGTGACTGTTTCTCAATACTGTGCCATTGAAAATTGTCCCAACAATAATTGGACAATCACAACAATTGCTTTTGTTAAGATATTATTTATTGATTAAAACTAAAACAAGCAATAATTGTTGAGGTAATGTTGACATACATTTATATTTCAAATGAAAACAAAATTTTTTGTCTCAACATGACGACAATATTAGCAGACAAAAAGCGATATAATGTTATTAGAAATTAATTAAATTTTTATAAAAAAAAGAGTTAAGACTACCACTAAAAAAAATGGAATACAAAATTAAAATTCTTAGAAGATTATCAAAACTTTCTAAACGTGCATTTTATATTTGAAATTCTGCTACATGAGTCATTTTTATCACGTCAAAAGAACAAAATCCCACTTTTTTTCTCTCCAACACAAATTTCTCGGAATATTATTTTAAATAGATGCCAAGTTAATGCTACCGATTCTTAAACAGTTTTAATAAATCGTTTGACATTTGAAATGACATAATTAATTATAATTGTTTACTATTTACACTTTTTTTGAAGCATTCATTCATTCATTCGTCGCACATCAATTACCATTGACGTATTACTTTGAGTGTTTTTTTTGTATAAATTAGGAATTAATTTTATTGCCACAGTCATCAGAACGGCGTTTGACAATAATAAAGACAACAGCGTTTGTCAAAAGCAAAAAAGAAATGTCAATATAATTATCATCTTCCATTAGAAGTAAAATATATCCTGCAACTACCACGAGCCTATGATGCCAAGTGATGGTCTTACCCCTGAAGTATGATTGCCCAACCTTTCATAGTCTTCATGGTTCCATTTTAAATTAATTTGTTGAAGAAATGGAGGTGTAGAAAGAACTTCCATAAGAAATTTGACTTCAAAACGCACATAGACTTTATCCCGGGTAGAAGTAAAATATATCCTGCAACTACCACGAGCTTATGATGCCAAGTGATGGTCTTATCCCTGAAGTATGATTGCCCACCCTTTCATAGTCTTCAGGGTTCCATTTTAAATTAATTTGTTTAAGAAATTGAGTTGTAGAAGGAGAAAGAACTTCCATAAGAAATTTGACTTCAAAGCGCACATAGACTTTATACCGGCTAGAAGTAAAATATATCCTGCAACTACCACGAGCCTACGATGCCAAGTGATGGTCTTGGTCTTGATGGTATGATTGCCCACCCTTCCGTGGTCTTCAGTGTTCAATTTTAAATTAGGTTGCTGAAGATAAAGGAAGGGTGGGCAAATACGGGAGTAGGGACATCAACTCTTCCATGTCTGAGCAGGTGTTGTGTTTATTTAGTGCATAGTATTTGTAATGTGTAAAGTTCCAATTTCGTGTTCGTCCTGTTTGTGGCGCCCAAGTCTTAAAAAAATAATGCACCGTCAAACCCAAAACCTCAGTAATCGGTGCAACAGCATCTAGCCACCTTGATATAGACCATAGGCAAAAAATGGTCATAAGTGACATCGCAATATTCGCCTTGCTGATATTGAACCATATTTTCAAAAAAAAGTTCTTCAAAATACATCACAGATTTTGGATTGCTCTATCGCCTCCTAAGCTAATCAAAATGTTTATCTCTTTGGCATTGTATAACTTTCTCCGTCCATTGCAGATTTGTCTTCAGATGTTTGAGTGATATTTCTAGAAACATCAACTCTCCCTTGTCTGAGCAGGTTTTGTGTTTGTTTAGTGCATAGTATTTGTAATGTGTAAAGTTCCAGTTTCGTGTTTGTTCTGAGGTGTTACAAAATTGACGGTTGAGAACCAGACCCCGAGAACGCTATTTTTAACGGATTTTTTAATAAATGGCGCCCAAGACCTAAAAAATAAGATTCTCTCGAATCCGAAACCTCAGTAATCAATGCAATAACATCTAGCCACCTTGATATAGTCCATAGGAAAAAATAGCAGCTCACTTTTAATGCAGCCAATCAGGATTCTTTAACAAATGGCGCCCAAGTCCTAAAAAATAAGGTTCTATCGAACCTCATTAATCAATGCGATATAGTTCATAGGAAAAATAATAGCCATAAGTAATATCA
This sequence comes from Musca domestica, assembly GCF_030504385.1. Classification (NCBI taxonomy): domain Eukaryota; kingdom Metazoa; phylum Arthropoda; class Insecta; order Diptera; family Muscidae; genus Musca; species Musca domestica. The sequence continues at coordinate 8,432,555 of NW_026712321.1, read as the reverse complement.
CAATATTCGTCAGCCTTGCTGATATTGTTCCATATTTTCAAAGAAAATATCTAAGCGCAATATTTGTGTCAGAAATTAGAATATTTAGGATATTACTTCCATAACAATGATCGGTCAGTGCAATAACTTGGTCGTCGTGAGTTGTAACAAATTTAACGGTTGAGAACCAGACCCCTAGGCCGTTAGCAGCCGGATAGTCACTTTTAACTACGCCAATCAGGATTCTGTAACAAGGTACAGGGTGAGATGAAAAAAAAAAACTGCAATCAACCTCAGACTGCTGTCAATTCCAAACCACTCGTCCGACAGCTTTTAAAATTATTCCAGTGACAGCTCATTATATTGTTTACAAGCGTACCAAACCTTTTTGGTGAGAATTTTCCAGAAAAAAAGTTATTCGTGATGGAGTTCAAGCGCGATTGTGTGACCGCAACATTCCATTCGGCAAATATTGAAAAATGGGCTCGGGGTAAAGCCGTTGAAATCCCAAAAAGTGCAAGAACTTACACCGCAACAGAATGAAAATAGACTCAAAAGAGCAAAAGTGTTGCTTGGCCGAAAGTGGTGAACTGCCGAATTTGGTTTTCTCCGATAAGAAAACACTCGTTGTCCAGAATTAAAAAAAAAATAAAATGATCGTGTTCATTTGCCAAAGAGGTGAACTGAAAACGCGCACCTTCGGTTGGCCAACTGGACTCAAGCGCTGGGCATGGTGATGGTTATGGCATAACGGCCGATGGTTGCTCTCCGCTCTTATTAAGCGACTGTGGCATCAAAATAAATGCCGAATATTATCGCGAAAATATTCTGGAGGGTGTATTAAAGCCTTGGGCTCGCAAACATTTTGGCCGCAGACCTTGGACATTCCAACAGGATCATCCAACAGCACCATCCCACTCAGCACGCGCAACCCAAGAATGGTTACAAAATGATGTTCCTCGCTTCATTTCCAGCACGCAATGGCCACCAAAATCTCCGGATACCAATCCGTTGGACTATTGTGTCTGGAGTATTTTGGAAAACAAGGTTGGCACTAAAAAATACCAATGTGTCGATCACCTCAAGCAAGCGCTTCGCCGGGAATGGGCTAAAATACTGCAGAGCATTATTTGGGCAGCGTGTGGCGGTTTCATTGGCCTTTGAAGACCAGAATTCGTACCAAAGGTGACCAATTCAAACAAATCTAAACTTATTCTAAAATTTGATGCTATTTCCGATATATTTGCTTTCATTCAATGAAGTTAAAAAATAATATTTTGTTTTGCTATTCTCTACTCTGATCTCCTACCCTAATGTACATTCGGTATATCCCCCCTATAAATACACCGTGGAAAGCTCCACTGAATTTTTTGCACCCACTTCCCAGATAATACAATTTTTATTCACCATGGCGTAAACAATCAAAAAAAAAATGCCAAACCCGAAAAAAAACTGTCTGTCATTGTTGATATTTGACATTCTGGTATTCTGTTGTTGCGTCGTCTATCTAATGTCTTTATAAACTAAATTGCCCATAACAAATTGTATCAACACCTAATTGACTCTGCAAACATTTTATAATTTACAAAAAGATGCGCGTCTTGCGCGATCGTTCGCTCCCTCGCTCGTTTCCTGCAAATCATTGTGGCAATTGATAGTTCCAATAATTATTGTCAAGTTAAAAAAAGAATTGTCAAAAAAGATATTCTAATTTTGCAAATATTTGTGAATCGTGAAAGCTTAAAAAACTGAAGAATTTATTTGAACAAGTGATTGGCAGCTAGCTGAAGATATGAATTTTTTGGCGAATAACTTCCTTACGAAACCGTGAGGTTTCAATGGCTTAATAAATAAGATATCATGCCAAATAATTGTCAAAACGTTGGTGCCGTCTCGTGAAATAATTAGCATGTTGTCGAAATTATGAGAGCCCGGATGGCGGTGACAGGGAACGCACGTGCAGCATAAAGCGTGGCGGAATTTGGTGTTTGGTACAGTCGGTATAAAATGTATGTATTTTTTTTTTTTAATTTTGAATTCAGAAGGGAATATTTGGTATATAAATCTAATGCCTAATAAGGACATAAGTGGGGTTCTATAATGTCGGCAACTTCAAGTTATGTTGACTGCGAGCCCATCTTTGCCAAATTCATCGGCTTTCTCATTTCCTTTAATATTACAATGACCAAGTACCCAGCAAAGCCGTAGAGCAGTGTGCAGTTTTCCCAGAGCCGTTCTACCCCTTAGGACTGCATCGAGAATGATTTTAGAAGATTCAATAGCTTTAAGCACCACTTTACTATTCACATAAGCAGTCACTGGATTAGTTATTTCATTCTCCATAGTTTTAATCAATTCTGTCGCTTTCATAATTTCATTCGTAAAGATCTATGCCTGAAAAACACTGCACTTACCATCCTACTTATAGGAGTTCCACCCCAGTGGGAAAAATTAATGCCACGATTTATTGATTCCATAACAAATAATTATTAACGCGAGCGTATCCTAGGAAAGTCATACATTCCCGTTTGCCTGACCGAGGAACACGTAATATAATACTTTCATATAGAGATAAATGTGGATGAGCTACCGCTCTATAAATCTTTCTTCAAATATTCTTTGCAAGATATGGTATGCTGGCGGATTTTTCCATCGAGATAGTTCCATAAATTCTCCATGGGGTTTATGTCTGTACTCGGGGCTGTTGCATCCATGCCGTGGGGGCATTTATATAGCATCCATGACCGTACTTTATATGCCTTGCGTTTCCGATCATTGTCTTGATAGAAATAATAATCTTCGCCAAGGCCGAGCTTTTTCTTGTAGAGTAGCAAACTTTCTTTCAAAATGTAAAGGTGTAATAGTCTGATCCATAATACCCTCAATAAAATGCAATACAACAGGTCCAGAGGCAGAAAATGAACCCCACACCATTAGTGCTTCACTGTACGCTTCATATTTTTGAAATAGAGAGCTTCGTTTGCCTTTCTCCATACATAATATATGCCATTTGAACCAAAAAGTTGAATTTGCTCTCATCCTTGAACAGCACATTCTTCCAAAATTAAAAATCTTTTGATATGTGCTCCTAGGCAAATCGCAATCGTACTTCTTGATTTCGCTTGCTGATTAGAGGTTTATGTCTAGGTCTTCTTCCAATGTAATTCGACTAATGCAGTATATTTCTTATTGTTTGAGGGCAACATACTCTTCCCAAATCCTTTTCAGCAATTTTTGCGAGCTTCGGTGCACTCAAAAATTGATCCTTTTTGATCTGTCGTAAAATATACTTCTCAACACTCAAGGTACATATTTTATTATTTGCCGTTTTTTACTTATTTTCTTCACATCCATCTGTTTTGAACCCTTTTATGATGTACTGAACAGTAGATCGGCTTCTATTAACAATCTTGGATATCTCACTTAGCGATTTATGGTTTTTGTAATGTTTGATTACTAAAGTTGTCACTTCAACAGTGGCTTGTCCTCGTTGTCTTTCCATTTTTTTATACTTTTAATATTTACGTCAGTAAACTTTGCTCAATTTTCAATGGAAAACCTTAAAAGGGCGATATTTTTATGTAAGTGTTCTTGCTAAATCTCCCCCAAAATAAATAAATAACAATTTAATAATACTTTCCAAAACTATCACCTAATTGACCACATGCCATGTGAGAGTATCTGTCTTAATTGTTATTGCTTCAATTCCATTTAGCCCAGATAGTGGCCCTAAGATAAACATCTCTCTAGGTTAAACGAAGAAACCTCCCTCAAAATAAATAAATATTAATTTCATAATACTTTCCAAAACTATCATGAAATACCCACCTAATTGACAGGTGGCCACATGCCATGTGAGAGTATCTGACTTAATTTTTATGGCATCAATTCCATTTATCCCAGATAGTGGCCCTGAGATAAACATCTCTCTAGGTTAAAAGAAAAATATTCATTTTTAAGACTCAAATAAAGTTGTAAAAATTTGCTCACACAGTTACATCCATACAGCCGCCCAGCAAAGGTCTAAGTATGCAGTACCACCCACCTGTAAATGAACTGTACTTTTTAATAAAATTATTTATTTACCTATTAATTTATTTACTTACAGATTAATGCACAAAAGAGTCAGAGGCAAGTGATCTAAACGACCCCAGCCAAACAACATTCATTGTACGATTGCGGGCAAGACATAACAAGTCACAACAATAACCAAACAAACACATCTTGCGTTGATTCCCCTCACACACTCTCTCTCTCCCTACATAGAAGAAATCATAACACCACAAAGCAGGGAGAGTTTGCCACCACCAGCCACAAAGAGATCACTATTATTAGCACCCATTATTGCCACACATCATGTGTTGCCTCCTCCCTCTCCCCTTGCATAGAAGAAATCATAACACCACGAAGCAGCAAGAGTTGGCCGCCACAAAGAGATTATATTTTTAACACCCATTATTGGCACCCTTACAACCTACAAATATTATCTACAGCCACCTACCACTATACCCACCAACAACCTGTTAAAGTAAATCAAGCAGAAAATATCAAGCAAAATACCTAATAATAACAACAACAAAAACATCAACGAGTGTCATCCAGCAACAAAAGAAAGTAACATAAACGACAACAAAATACCTTAATATCAACATCATACGACGTTGATTCATGAGAAATTCGTATTCTCCCAAACAGCAGCAACAGTTCTCACACTAACCAACGACGTCGACGACGTCTGGCTGCAACGGCGACGCCGACGTCAACGTGGCCATTGGCAAAAAAATATAAAATAAACACAAATATCATCTCCCCCTTTACACCCATTACTTACACTGCAGTCAACAGTTACTCCCTCACATACTCACAGCTTGGGTTTCCTTACGCTCTCTCTCCGTCTCATATATTTATCCCCAATTGAGAATAAACCACGACGACGAACGAACGACCCCACACAAAAGATCATTCGTTTGTTTTGTTTGTTTGTTTGCTCAACGTTGTATTTATTGTGATGTGTTGTTGGTGACGGTGACGGTGATGATGATGTGCCTGCCGTGTTTACCATTATTATTGTTGTTGTTTTTGTTGCCCCGAGAGTACCCCAAGTGAGTGTGTATGTGGGGATTGTGTCTCAGTTACTTAGTTTGTTTGTTGTATTTTTTTTTTTTTTTTTTGGCAAATGCTGTAGTTTATTTAAATCGCAGTTAAGTTACTCCGGCTTTATCAGAACCAATTCAACTGTTATACCGTTGACGACGACGACGGACGAAAAAGACCGGCCGACCGACAACGTAAAACAACATTATCGTCGTAATCATCGTAGTAGTTACCGTGCGTGGTTTATCTGCTGCCTGTTTTTAGCAAAAATCATTTAGTTGCGCGACGGCAACCGCCAACATCGAACCAAAAAGTTCGCATCGCATTAAAGTCTCGAAATAAAAAAGGCAAACAGGCACTTTTCGGGAGAAGAGTATATCAAGTGAAACCGCAGCATAATTTTTGTGTGAATTTTGAAATTACCAAAAAAATAATCGAAAACATATTGACCCAAAATGTTATAACAACAAGTTTTTTTTTTGGAAACCAACCAACCACACACTGGAAACCTCAAAGAAACGTGAGCTCTGAGCTTTCACATTACCCACCAACCTACCGGTCGCAAAAAATATTTTGTAATCAACCTCAGAAATCTTTAAAACAGTATTATTAAACTTTTGTAATATTCGGTATTTTTTTTAATTTATATTAAATTAATAAACACTCACACACACTCAAAGCACAAAAATGACTTCCAAGGAACAAATTATGGCCAGCGAGGAGAAGGATCTGGATAAGCCAACCGGTAAGTTTGCAACTTGTTTTTTTGTGTTACTAAAGATTTGGAATATTTTTGGCATCTAGATTTAAAAAGAATTTACGGGGTATAAGTCAGAGAAAAATGAAATGCAATGGAAGAAAAAACGGAAACGAAGACAATATTAGACTTCGATTGAAATTGGTATCAGGTGATGGGAGAGGTCATTTCTCCAGACATAAAGTAGAATTTTTTTTAATAGGTCAGGGCTCAAAACGGCCTTTTCCGTTGGCTTCTAAAAATGAATATGTTCCCTGAATTGAGGGATGGATTTCTTCTTCGTCCTGTGTAGGCCTACTTCTGAATTTTTATTTGCTATACTGCAGTGAAGACGCAAATTATATGAAATACATTCGAAACGTAATTGGAGGCGATCAGTGTGGATCAGAAAATGGAACAGAAAAAGGGATCGAAGAAACAGAATTAATTGAAGAAACCATCAAGTGAGATTGAATTTCCAAAATTCGGTCAAGGATCAAGTATCCTTTTTTCATAGTCCCAAGCACAAGAAATAGATAAATATTTTGATTTGAAACTAAAGAGCAAATTGGGCATTAAAACATAACATTTCTAGACAGTGCTTTGATGACTTGTTAAAAGTGTTAAGTTGCGAAAAATTTTCAGTTGACTTTCCAGTATCATCGGAAACTTTAACTAGAATCCAAACGTACACGCTGAGAACAGTAACACCTGTCGCACATATCATTGGGCCACAAAACAGCTCTTGAAATTTGAAAGCATAATAAATCTTCGCTTTGGGCTCTGGGGCTAATCTTGGCAAGAATTGTTGATAAGAAAAGTTTTTTTTTTTTCCAAGCGGAATATTTTTGGTAGCCAAAAAGCCCTTTAATGCGAATAATTATTTGCATGATGAACTAATTAGGAAGTATACATTATATAATGCATACATATACATTTTTAATATTTCATCTGTTGCAGAACCTGCAATAATTTACCAGGTTTGCAGCTTTCTTCGATATCGTAAAGAAAAAATCGCTTAACGTAGTTATACGATTTGCATCCTTGCAGTTCCGAAAACAGACCAATTATGTATTCGGTATAAATGGATTATATTACGTGTTCCTCGGTCACGCAAAAGGGAGAATATTTGGCTTTCCCAAAACATGTTCGTCCTGTTAACAATAATTTGTTTTGGAATCAATAAATCCTAGTGTGCATGCATTACTTTCTCGATGACCATCGATTGTTTTTCACACTGGGAGGCAAAGGTGATACTAAGCTTCAGTATTCATTCTGCATGAATGTCCCAGGACATGTTCGTCGTGTTAACCGTAATTTGTTATGGAATCAATAATTCATAGTGCATTACTTTCTCGATTACCTTCGATTCATTTTCCCACTGGCAGGCAAAGAGAATACCAAGCTTCAGCTTACATTCAATCCTAGAGTTGACAATTTTCCCCATTTTGTTCCAGTTAAATTTAAGAGAGATCTATTTTTGATATTCCATCTTTCTGAGATCAAATTTTTCCAATTGAATTAATAAGGCCTCTTTAACAATAGATTTAAATCGAATCTCATTGCATGCCAAATTCCAACTTCCCTATCCCTATAACTTACACGCTTCAATTTTCGACCGACGAAATTTCACTTTACTTAACCTCCCATTCATTATTGACATAAAAATGACACATTTTTTTAACGATTTCAAAATTTCTCTTTACAAAAAAACACGTTTTATGAGCGAACAGCAATCACGCAAAGCTGAAAAAAATATTCCCAAATAAATCTAATTTCTAATGATGATCCATAAAAAAATTCTAGCTGTCGTCTACACGGTGTTAGCACGTTTTTGAATTTGTTTTTTATTTACCTTTTTTTTTAATGGGAAAATGATTTATCATTTTTTATTTGCAAAAAATTTAAAAAAAAATAATAAATGAAAAGTAATTTTCAAGTGATTTTCAGAATTCGCGTTAATTGTGTACCACATGGCCAATATCAGTCCAAATGACCTGAATTTTGGCACATCCAGCCGAATTCAGTCTAGAAACAAGTCCATCAAATTTGGTGAAAATCGGTTCAGATATAGCTATAGCTCCCATATATATGTTTCATCCGATTTGGGGTTTTAAGTCCCTCACAGGCGTAATATGCATCCGATAACAATGATATTTGGTATCAGATATCCTGTAGAGCTCGGAAATGCCTCTGCCATATTGTTTCAAGATCGGTTCAGATTTGGATATAGCTCCCATATATATCCTGAATCCGATTTCAAGTTTATTGTGCACCAAATCGCCAATATCAGTCTAGATGACCTAAATTTTGGCACATCCAACCGAATTCAGTCTAGAAACAAGTACATAATATTTGGTGCAAATCGGTTAAGATATAGCTATAGCTCCCATATATATGTTTCATCCGATTTGGGGTTTTAAGTCCCTCACATGCGTAATATGCATTCGACAACAATGATATTTGGTATCAGATATCTTATAGAGCTCGGAAATACCTTTGCCAAATTTTATCAAGATCGGTTCAGATTTGGATATAGCTCCCATATATATCCTGAATCCGATTTCAGGTTTATTGTGCACCATATCGCCAATATCAGTCCAAATAACCTGAATTTTGGCACATTCAACCGAATTTAGTCTAGAAGCAAGTACATCAAATTTGGTGGAAATCGGTTAAGCTATAGCTCCCATATATATGTTTCATCCGATTTGGGGTTTTATGTCTCCCACATTCGTAATATGCATCCGATAACAATAATATTTTGTACCAGATATCAGATTCAGCCCGGAAATACCTCTGCCTAATTGTATCAAGATCGGTTCAGATTTGGATATAGCTCCCATATATATCCTGAATCCGATTTCAGGTTTTTTGTGCACCAAATCGCCAATATCAATCCAAATGACCTGAATTTTGGCACATCCCATCGAATTGAGTCTAGAAACAAGAACCTCAAATTTGGTGAAAATCGGTTCGGATATAGCTATAGCTTCCATATATATGTTTCATCCGATTTGGGGTTTTAGGTCCCTCACAGGCGTAATATGCATTCGATAACAATGATATTTGGTACCAGATATCAGATATAGCACGGAAATACCTCTGCCTAATTTTATCAAGATCGGTTCAGATTTGGATATAGCTCCCATATATATCCCGAATCCGATTTCAGGTTTATTGTGCACCAAATCACCAATATCAGTCCAAATGACCTGAATTTTGGCACATCCAACCGAATTCAGTCTGGAAGTAAGTACATCAAATTTGGTGAAAATCGGTTAAGATATAGCTATAGCTCCCATATATATGTTTCATCCGATTTGGGGTTTTAGGTCCCTCACAGGCGTAATATGCATTCGATAACAATGATATTTGGTACCAGATATCAGATATAGCCCGGAAATACCTTTGCCAAATTTTATCGAGATCGGTTCAGATTTGAATATAGCTCCCATATATATCCTGAATCCGATTTCAGGTTTATTGTGCACCAAATCGCCAATATCATTCCAAATAACCTGAATTTCGGCACATCCAACCGAATTCAGTCTAGAAGCAAGTACATCAAATTTGGTGAAAATCGGTTCAGATATAGCTATGGCTCCCATATATATGTTTCATCCGATTTGGGGTTTTAAGCCTCCCACATTCGTAATATGCATCCGATAACAATAATATTTTGTACCAGATATCAGATACAGCCCGGAAATACCTCTGCCTAATTGTATCAAGATCGGTTCAGATTTGGATATAGCTCCCATATATATCCTGAATCCGATTTCAGGTTTATTGTGCACCAAATCACCAATATCAATCCAAATGACCTGAATTTTCGTGCATCCAACCGAATTCAGTCTAGAAACAAGTCCATCAAATTTGGTGAAAATCGGTTCAGATATAGCTATAGCTCCCATATATATGTTTCATCCGATTTGGGGTTTTAAGTCCCTCACAGGCGTAATATGCACTCCACAAAAATGACATTTGGTACCAGATATCGGATATAGACCAGAAATACCTTTGCCTAATTGTATCAAAATCGGTTCAGATTTGGATATAGCTCCCATATATGTATTAGTTCCTTCTGAAACCAAATTATAGCTGCTCTAAAGCCAAAGGTTGATAGGAGGTATGATCTACTTCAAATAAATTCTTTTGCTATGGGAGCTCTACTAAATATGCCTAGTGGTGTAGGGTATCATATGGTCGGCCCCGCCCGCCCCACTTTTGATTTTTCCTTACTGGTTTATGTCATTACTTTGTTCTTATCTTTACAATTCCGAAGTAAACCCTTGTTGAAAATATTTAAATTTTCCAAAACAAATTCCGCCTCAATTTAATTGTTTGCATTCAGCTCAATTTCGGTTTATTGCATAAATTTCGCTTCTTTTCATTTCTTATGGCGAAATCTTGAAAATATTTCATAGTATTTCCTCAATTGCTGTTTTGCTGTAATCTGTTCTTCTCTCCTAGATAACATCGAGATAATTCGAAGAATTTAAACTCAACTCAAGTCAATCAACAGATACGAGTCACGTTACGTTACCCAGGTTTTTGTTGATTCGAAAAGAATGCATTTAAGCTATTGTTGTGATAATCCGCTAAATTACACTAAAATTTAGTAGCTGCTCTTACATAAATTTAGTGTTCTTACATTACAAAAGAATGCGGAATTACTGGCCACACAATGTCACCAATTTAGCTGAGACTAGCTGCTGGCAAAAAGGGAACCCCCCAGCTTGTTTTCTTTTTTTTTTCATTTTTTTTAAAAAGACCACTTTGTGGCTGAATACCTCAAAGCTGCCTCAAGCTTGCGGTAATATAAATTCTGGCTCAGTTATAGCCACTCTATATTCAAGTGTAATTGTTGTTGTTGTTGTTATTGTGGTCATTTATTTATTTTCATTTAATTCAGACATTAATGATGCCTTTGTCCGATTACAAAACAGCACCAACAACAACAATTAGCTCAGGTGGAGGAGCTTTTTATTTTTTTTTAATTCTAGACAACAACAATAATTTTTTGTAAATTCAACAAATTTTTTTTTTGTTTTTGTTTTGTTTTCTGTTTTTGCCATATCTTTATGCTAATTAACTGGATGTGCTGAAATATTTTTGCGCTGAATTCATTCAATTTTAAATAGCTGATTTGACCTTAAATTAAAAATATTTTAAAAAATTTTACATTTCTGTATTTTTTTTTTCGGTAATAAATCCTTGGCAAAATGGGATTTTTGTGGCTGAAAAATCAAACTTTTTGCACCAACAACTTTGAATACCCTCTACCATTTGCATCGAAATTGGAAATTAAAAAAAATAAAATCCGTTAAAAATTTTGTTAAAATCTTAAAAATATCGAATATAGCCGTTACAAAGTGGGTCTATATGAAAAGGATATGCATAGGCAAATTTTGTCATAAGCCATTTAAATACGAAACTTGTAACAAAACATGTTAAAAAGTATCGGTCGGTTATGCCGACAGATGTATACCCTCAGCGAATGTTCGATTATTTCAAAAGAAAAAAATTTATGTTTGTTATGATTATTCAAGCTCTTGAGCCTCTATGGAGCGGATTTTGAAAGAATGGGCCAATATTGTCTATTTCGTATCGGACCTAAATAAATATGATATAAATATTGCAGCGTGCCAGGTTTCGACTATATTGGTTACTTCCTCCCCTTTATTTGAAATATGTGATAATTTTTAAAAATCTCTATCTTTGAGCGTTTTGTTTTTCAAAAATCTTGAACCCTATGTGGGGGAGGTACCAGAAGAAATGGTCCGATCTCCACCATCTTTATAACATATCTTGTGTTGATGGAAATGTTGAGATAAACCAAGTCTGAATGGAATCAGATGTTAATTTCGTGTTTTGTGAGCTTTTTGAATATTCAAAATTTCGACCCTTTGTGGGGCAGGTACCAGAAGGAATGGTCCTATCTCTACCATCTTTATAACATATCTTGTGTTGATGGAAATATGAAGATGTGTTAAGTCCGAATGGAATCGGATGTTAATTTCGTGTTTTATGAGCTTCTTGAATATTCAAAATTTTGACCCTTTGTGGGAGAGGTATCAGAAAGAGTGGACCGGTATATCTTATTTTTACACCAGACCATGGGTTAATACAAATATTGTGATGTATGTAATTTGAAGAGAACCAGATGCTTATTTCGGATTTATGATAGTTTTGATTATTCAAAACTTTCCTCCCTTTGTGGGGGAGGTACCAGAAGGAATGGTCCGATCTCCTTATAACATACCTTGTGTTGATGGTGTGTGTTTTATGTGCTTCGTGGATATTCAAAATTTTGACCCTTTGTGGGGGAGGTACCAGATGAAATGATCCGATCTCTACCGTCTTTATGACATATCTTGTGTTGATGGAAATGTTGAGCTGTGCCAAGTCTGAATGGAATCGGATGTTAATTTCGTGTTTTGTGAGCCTTATGAATATTCAAAACTTTCCCCCCTTTGTGGGGGAGGTAACAGAAGGAATGGTCCGAGCTCCACCATCTTTATAACAAATCTTGTGTTGATGGAAATATTGAGATGTGCTAAGTCTGAATTAAATCGGATGTTATTTTCGCGTTTTATGAACTTCAGGGATATTCAAAATATTGACCCTTTGTGGGGTAGGTACCAGGAGGAGTGGACCCATATATTCCTTCTTAACACTAGACCTTGGGTTGATAAAAATATTGCGATATGTGAAATTTGAAGACAATCGGACTCTTACATCATTATTTTGTACGACGCTTTGTGGGGGAGGTACTTGAGGGAGTGGACCGATATTGCCCATTTTCGCACCTGACTTGGCACTGATGGAAATATTAGGATTCGCAAAGTTGGAGCAAAATTGGATTATCGTTTTTCTTTCTGTGCAGTAAAATATTTTCTTTGAAAATTTCGACCTTTTGTGGGGGAGGTACCAGAAGTAGTGGACCAATATTGCTCATCTCCGGACTCGATCTAAGCTTGACAATAATATCACGATGTACCAAGTTTGGATCAAATCGTGTACTCCCTTGGAGAGTTTTCGTGCGCACCAGCCAGACAGACAGGTGGACGGACAAGCATAGCTATATCAACTCCAAATGTCCTGAAACGGATTTGGTCCAAAGAGACTTAGGGTCTAAAACCGTTATTTCGATGAGGCACGTTTTGGCCATATTAAATGATATATATCCCCCCTCTAGCCATTTGGCTGTGGGTATAAAAAGCACAGCATTTTTTTATCCAACTTCTCTGAATCCTTCCTGAGAACCCCGAAATGTATGTCAATCCTTTTTTTTTTTTTTTTTTTTGTTAAAAAAAAATTAATAAATCAAAATATTTTGTAAAATTCTTAAACGGTTTATATTTCGATAATATCCGGCGATCAGGGAATTTTGAATTATAATTATTAAAAATTTCAATTTCTTTTAGAATATTTATTTTTAATTACTAGATTTTCGGAGCACCTCCGCTCCGCACTCAAAATCAAGTATTGAACTGGATTTTTATACCCTACACCACATAGTGGTAAGGGTATTATGTCTTTGTGCATTTGTTTGTAACATGGAGAAGGAAACGAGATAGACCCATAGTTACTTTTGAGAACCTTCTTAGAATCACTTTCTGAGTCGATTTATGCATGTCAGTCCGTCTGTCCGTCCGTCCGTCCGTCCGTCTGTCCATGTATTCTTGTGAACAAAATGCAGGTCGCATTTATTATCCGATTGAGATGAAATTTTCCAAACAATATTTTTTTGGCCCAAGGACGAACCCTATTGAAATTGGTGAGAATCGGATCAAATTTAGATATAGCTCCCATATATATCTTCATCCGATTTCGGGTTAAATGTGCACCAAATATCCACTATCAGTCCAAATTACCTGAATTTTGGCACACCCAACCGAGTTCGGCCTAGAAGCAAGTATATCAAATTTGGAGAAAATCGGTTCAGATATAGCTATAGCTCCTATATATATCTTTCATCCGATTTGATCTTTAAGTCCCTCACATTCCTACTATGCACTCCACAACCGTGATATTTGGTACCAGGTATTAGATGGAGCACAGAAATAGCTGTTTTAAATTTTATCGAAATCGGTTCAGATTTGGATATAGCTCCCATATATATCTTCATCCGATTTCGGGTTAATTGACCACCAAATGGCCAATATCAGCCCAAATGGCCCGAATTTTGGCACATGTGACCGAGATTAGCCTTAAAGCAAATACAACAAATTTGGAGAAAATCGGTTCAGAAACAGCTATAGCTCCCATATATATATTCATCCGATTTCGGGTTAAATGTGCACCAAATGTCCACTATCAGTCCAAATTACCTGAATTTTGGCACACCCAACCGAGTTCGGCCTAGAAGCAAGTATATCAAATTTGGAGAAAATCGGTTCAGATATAGCTATAGCTCCCATATATATCTTTCATCCGATTTGGTGTTTAAGCCTCTCACATTCGTAATATGCACTCCACAAGAATGATATTTGGTACCAGATATAAGATACAGCCCAGAAATAGCTGTTTATAATTTTATCGAAATCGGTTCAGATTTGGATATAGCTCCCATATATATCTTCATCCGATTTCGGGTTAATTGTGAACCAAATGGACGATATAAGTCAAAATGGACTGAATTTTAGTACATCGGACAAAATTCAGCCTAGAAGCAAGTATATCAAATTTAGTGAAAATCGGTTCAGATATAGATATAGCAACCATATACATGTTTCATCCGATTTAGAGTTTTAGTCCCACACATTCGTAATATTCACTCCACAACCGCGATATTTGGTACCAGGTATTAGATGGAGCACAGGAATAGCTGTTTTAAATTTTATCGGAATCGGTTCAGATTTGGATATAGCTCTCATATATGTCTTCATCCGATTTCGGGTTAAATGTGCACTAAATGGTCAATATCAGCCCAAATCACCAGTCTAGAAGCTAATACGTAAAATTTGGAGAAACCCGGTTCAGAGATAGCTATAGTTCGTAAAATGCACGATAGAATTAGATAGATTTTGATTTTGTACCAAATATCTCATAGAGCTCTGAAATGCCCTGTATAAACCTTTTTACGAGAGCTCTACTAAATATGCATAGTGGTGTAGGGTATCATATAGTCGGCCCTGCCCGACTTTTGAGCTTTCCTTACTGGTTTTAATTAAATTTTTCTTTAGAATCATTTGCCTAATTAAAAAAAAATAACAAATCAACAACAAATTTATGATTAAGTTGGCCTTAGCTGAATTGAAATATCACATTGAATTCTAGACATAAAAAAATGAAAATTATGTCCTACTAGCTGGCCCGGTCCGCGTTGCCGGCCCGTACTTTTTGTCTTTAATGCGTATTTTTTAAAGCATGATAAATCACAGATCTGACTTATGTAAGCGGCACAATTTTCATTATAAGTAATGACTCCATGACTAAATAGAAATTAATTTTTGTGTTAATACCTTTATGATAAAGAACATCTATAATAACCCAATGTGAAAATTCGGCTCAATTTTTATTGTTGTAAAAAGCTTAACATTTGCATTCAAATGATCTATAATTTCGAATGTGTATTTCCAACGTTTAAAATCCCGTACTGCTTGGTATTTAGTTTCGTTCACTTCATACTTGAAGGCAGAATGTTGTCAGAATATCCAAAAAAATATTCTTTTGGGCATACATTTTTTGTCATTTAAATTGTGAGATGGAGATCCAATAAAGTCCACATTTTTCATCGTAGTGTAATTCAATGATGATTAAAGAAATGTTCGGTCTCGTGTTACTTTCTAATTTCGTATTTTTTTTTTTCATGTTTCTGCCACAATTTCCGACTGAATAAGTCCCAGATTGACATTTCGGAGTTTATTTCATATAGACGTACATCCCAAATCTACGTTCCCAACCAATATTCTCTTGGGGGTTACAAATTCAATAGAATACCAAATTTTCTTTTGTGGCCACACATTGGTTGGGAAAGTGGACTTGGGGTATACTAATGTGGGGATTATACTTAAATAAATGCCTGTGTGGATAATTATCTGTAAGATGATTTTCGACCTCAGAGTTTTTTACCCAATGTAGCCTCAAGACTAAGATGGGCCCTTTTCCGAAAAATAAAAATTTTATGAGAAGAGGTTTTCTTCCCCCTTAGAAACAAAGATGTCAAATAAGGGCCAAAAAATGGAAAAAGTGGCCAAGACCCCGAAAATACCTTAAATCATATGATGGTGATACTAAAACGTGATCATTTCTTGCAAGGATGTTTTTTTTTTAATTATCAACATAAGGTAGTACGAAAAATATGGTTAAAATGTAGAATATACTTGAAATCGGGTTGTTATCGGAGGTTATGACCCATATCATGACCTACCAAAGCGATTATAGGTGAGTGAGAAAAGAAAACCAACCGAATGGTATGGCTGTTGATTCAATTCTAATTTTATTTCTAAAATATGTTCCTTACGTACTACTGAAACTAATCTAACTTAACCTAGTCGCAGCCACACAATTGCTCTTATCTATTCTAATACTGAATGGAGAACATTGCAGGGCTGCTTGACATCTCATTCAAGTGGTCTTGTGCATCTACTGAGCGCATCGATATCTGTGCGTGTGGGTCATAACCTTTATTATCTCACACATTATCGTATGCGTCAGCGCACAAGATCACTGAATACTTCACATGTGATATTTTATGGCGGCTGGGAAATATTTAATTTTAGAATATTTATTGTTTATTGCTAGATTTTATCAGCGCCTCAACCGCACTCAAAAGTATGTACAAAGTATTTTGTACAATAGGTATCTTGAATGTTTGGAAAAATTTTCTGGAAGGAATTCGCTCTACTAATTTGCGTCCTTTATAGTCGGTATTTCACGGATTGCAGTCCCAATGTATTGTGCATTTTGAGTTCTCATTGAACGAATTATTGTCATATGAAAGAAACAGGTCCACTTTTTGAAGTGAACCCCATAACGCTTTTTCGGTCATTTTTGTTTGTATAAATGTGTTCGCATCTTCCAGCTGAAGGTCCTGGAGTTGAAAGCTAGATGCCAATTTTATACATGAAAGATCGCCATTTAAAATCGTATTACACACTCATTTCATTTTTAATATTATTCATTCAGAATTGAATACAATAAGAAATGTACACTTCAATATAGAAAAAAGAAAGGATTGAAAAAAGACAAATAATCTTCAACTGGTTCGCTGATTTTTTTACGGCAAATTTTTAAAGGTCCTTATGAAGTGTGTCTGTAGAATGTACTATTATTTTGAAATTCGATTTCATTGAAAAAGTTTCGATTTTTCCCGATTTTAGAATTTTCATATCTTATTCTCTTCTGAAATGATATTATTCGTATTACCCAATAAATACATAAAATCTATAAATAACAGTTTTATGCGTTGTCGCTTTATACTACCCAAAAAAACTAAACATCATATTAGAATTCCAAAAAAAAAAGCACTACAAATGTACATTCGAAAGTCAAAATGTCTATTATGCATATTTGTCAAAGCATAATTATTCACAGATATGACTGATATAAGTGTTCGCGTACTGGTCGATTAAAAGTGTTTTAAAATACCTGTACCCATATTAAAACCGTGAGCTTCAATATTTAAACCGTGGGCTTCAAAGGTGTAGATGTGCTATACAAATCTATTAAAAAGTTTATATCAATCTTATAATGATGTAAGGGATCAAATTAATTTTTAGTATGCAAAATTTTCAGTCAAATGAGCAGTAATTTGGAATTTGCTGTATTTTGTACACCTCATAATTGAGGGCTGAATGAATTAAGAATAGCCAAAGTTAATTACTTTTTTAAAGCCATTAGCACCTCAGATTGTCCATTAGAGTTCTTCTAAGTCCCCCTAACCATGTCGGTCTGTTTGTCCGTCAAAAGGTGGACTTGAGGGGAATAAAAATTCTAAAATTTGTAAATATGTTGAAATTTTTGTGTAAGATTTTCACCCCCCAAATACACATTTTTAGCCAAATCCTTTGAAATATGGTAAAATCAGGAAGTACCTTTATATGGGCACTACTGCAAAACATCGACCTACATTGAAAACTTTCTTCACCCCTAATAATCCAAGATGATAAATAGAGGCCAGATCAAAAATATAGCAGAACAACATAGCATGTCAAACTGAAAAAATCACTTGACTTAAATAAGTCAAAATAGTTTTATCCACATCATAATTGAAGGCAGACTGATTTCAGAATAGTCAGAATATTATTTTAAAATTCGATTCCACTGAAAATTTTTTTCGATTTTTTTCCCGATTTGAGAATTTTTGCAATGAGATCTCTTTTTTGTGATTTTTTAGCGATTTTGAAAAAGTAATTATTTTTAATTAATAATTATCTTTCTTTTGGTGTGACCGCGTTAAATTATTTCGATATCATCTATTCGGTTTCGCCACCACATAATTCGGTACTACACTTCCATGTAACCCGCCATCAATTTCAGTTCTCAAGAAATCAAATCAATTAAATAAATTGGTATTAATATTCGAATTCAAAAATAAAATATAAAAAACACTACAAATGTACATTAGAAAAAAGTAAGTCAAAATGGAAACAAAATCATGCAAAATAAAACATTACTATTGTACATTTGAAAAGTCAAAATGAAAATGTTAATGTATCACATTTTTACGCGATTTTTTGGATATTATCCTTTTCGGAGAGGAGACAACTCCGAATTTGTGTGAATCGTTAAAAACAGTCCAGCGGTTCTTCAGTTATAAGCGTAGTAACTAACACAACTTACATTTATATATATATATATAACCTCAATTTTATGATACAACAATCATTTGTGGATTTCCTTAACATTTAATAATTTGATGAAATTATTTAAATAATTGCAATTCATATAACCTCCTCTACTTTCTCATTTAACATTTTTGAGATCACTCCCGAAAAAAATCCCCTTTTCATAAAAAAAATATTTCAATATTCATCTCACCAACTCAAAATTTATTTAAAAATTCCGCACATGTTTTTCCGAAAACAAAAACTCACAACGTAAACAAGGTTAACAGACATTACAGCGACACAACAGTGCCAACTAGTGAATTGAACTTGCCGGTGGTTTTTTTTCTGCTGGCCAAATCTGTCGCCATAATCAAAAAATTATTGTTGACGGAAAAGTTAATCGAAATGAAAATAAAAAAATGTATTTAATAGGCAAATTGAAGTTCAATGTATAGTTTTTTTTTGCGTTAAAAGTTTTGGCTATTCAGAACTAAACGTGCCGGCTTTTTTTTATGTGTCACATAATTGCCAGTTTACACAAGTTGGATGTTCTATTGTACGAATTTGGATTTTTTTTTGTATCTGATTGGCATAATAAATAACTTCCGTTAATTTAATTTTCAATTTACGTTTAATTCATTTTTTTTCGACAATTACGAAAGAAGGTTACTTTACGACTGGCTAGTGTGAAGTGAAGTGCGTGCTCTCTTCACTCAAGCACACGCACACACACACACACACTCTGAAAAAAGTAGGTTGAATTTAAATTTTTTGTTTTTTTTTTTTTTTTTCTAGATTTAATGTGATTTAATTTCTTTAAGTTTTAAGGAGGTAGGTTAAAAAATGTTGGTGAAAAAGTTTGGGTATTTTTAAGAATTTTTGTTCAACACCGGAAAATTTGATTTCTTTTATTCTTCCCCAGAATTGTTATCATTTCAAGCATATACTCTGTTTATACTCTCAGGCATATGTCTAGAGAGTCCAAAATCATGCTTCATGGAAATAATGGTTTTAGACCCTTGGGCTCTTTGGACCAAATCCGTTTCAGGAGTTTGGAGTCGAACTAGCGATTTCCGTCCGTCCGTCTGTCTGACACGAAAACACTCAAAGGGAGTATCCAATTTTATGCAAACTTGGTACATCATAATATTATTGTCAAACTTAGATCAAGGTGGGAGATGGGCAATATCGGTCCACTCCTTTTAGTACCTCCCACACAAAATGTCTAAATTTTCAAAGAAAATAATTTTCTACACAGAAAGAGAAATCATAATCCGATTTTGCTCCAACTTTGCAAATCCCAATATTTGCATCAGCTATAGGTCAGGTATGAAAATGGGCAATATCGGTCCACTCCTTCTAGTACCTCCCACACAAAATGTCTAAATTTGCAAAGAAAATAATTTTCTGCACAGAAAGAGAAATCATAATCCGATTTGGCTTCAACTTTGCAAATCCTAAAATTTGCATCAGCTATAGGTCAGGTGTGAAAATGGACAATATCAGTCCACTCCTTCTAGTACCTCCCACACAAAATGTCTAAATTTGCAAGGAAATAATTTTCTGCACAGAAATAGAAATCATAATCCGATTTTGCTACAACTTTGCCAATCCCAATATTTGCTATAGGTGAGGTGTGAAAATGGACAATATCGGTCCACTCCATCCAGTACCTCCCCCACAAAGGATCAAAGTTTTGAATAATTATAACTCTTATAAAATGTGATGTAAGAGTCCGATTGTTTTCAAATTTCACATATCGCAATATTTTTATTAACCCAAGGTCTGGTGTAAAGAGGAGATATATCGGTGCACCCCTTCTGGTATCTCCCCCACAAAGGGTCCAAAATTTTGAATATCCATGAAGCTCATAAATCGCGAAATTAACATTCGATTCCATTCAGACTTGGTATATCTCAATATTTTCATCAACACAAGATCTGTTTAAAGATGGTAGGGATCGGATCATTCCTTCTGGTACCTCCCCCACAAAGGGTCAAATTTTTGAAGAATTATAACTCTTATAAAATGTGATTTAAGAATCCGATTATCTTTAAATTTCACATATCGCAATATTTTTATCAAGCCAAGGTCTAGTGTGAAGATGAAATATATGGGTCCACTCCTTCTGGTACCTCTCCCACTAAGGGTACAAAATTTTGAATGTCCATGAAGCTCATAAAACACAAAAGTAACATCCGATTCCATTCAGACTTGGCACAACTTAGTATTTCCATCAACACAAGATCTGTTATAAAGATGGTAGGGAACGGATCATTCCTTCTGGTACCTCCCCCACAAAGGGTCAACATTTTGAATAATTATAACTCTTATAAAATGTGATATAAGAGTCCGATTGTCTTCAAATTTCACATATCGCAATATTTTTATTAACCCAAGGTCTTGTGTGAAGATGGAATATATAGATCCACTCTTTCTAGTACCTCCCCCACAAAGGGTCAACATTTTGAATATCCATGAAGGCCATAAATCATGAAATTAACATCCGATTCCATTCAGACTTGGCACATCTCAATATTTCCATCAACACAAGATCTGTTATAAAGATGGTAGGGATCGGATCATTCCTTCTGGTACCTCCCCCACAAAGGGTCAAAATTTGGAATAACAAAAACGATTATAAAATCCGAAATAAGTATCCGATTCTCTTTATATTTCATACATAACAATATTTTTGTTTACCAAAGGTCTGGTGTGAACTTGGAATATATAGGTCCACTCCTTCTGGTATCTCCCCCACAAAGGGTCCAAAATTTTTGATTATCCACGGAGCTCATAAAACGCGAAATTAACATCCGATTTCATTCAGACTTGGTACATCCTAGTATTTCCATCAACACAAGATCTGTTATAAAGATGGTAGGGATCGGATCATTCCTTCTGGTACCTCCCCCACAAAGGGTCAAAATTTTGAATAACAAAAACGATTGAAAAACCGAAATAATTATCCGATTCTCTTTATATTTCATACATCACAATATTTTTATAAACCCAAGGTCTGATGTGAATATAAAATATATGGGTCCACTCCTTCTGGTACCTCCCCCACAAAGGGTCCAAAATTTTGAATATTCATGAAGCTCATAAAACACGAAATTAACATTCGATTCCATTCGGATTTGGCATATCTCAATATTTCTATCAACACAAGATCTGTTTTAAAGATGGTAGAGATCGGACTATTCCTTCTGGTACCTCCCCCACAAAGGGTCACAATCTGGAATAACAAAAACGATTATAAAATCCGAAATAAGCATCCGATTCTCTTTATATTTCATACATCATAATATTTTTATTAACCCAAGGTCTTGTGTGAAGATGGAATATATGGGTCCACTCCTTCTGGTACCTCCCCCACAAAGGGTCAACATTTTGAATATCCACGAAGCTCATAAAACACGAAATTAACATTCGATTCCATTCAGACTTGGTATATCTCAATATTTCCATCAAAACAAGATCTGTTATAAAGATGGTAGGTATCGGACCTTTCCTTCTGGTACCTCCCCCACAAAGGGTCAAAATTTTGAATAATTATAACTCTTATAAATTGTGATGTAAGAGTTCGATTATCTTCAAATTTCACGAATCACAATATTTTTGCTAACCCAAGGTCTGGTGTAAAGATGAAATATATCGGTCCACTCCTTCTAGTACCTCTCCCACAAAGGGTCAAAATTTTGAATATTCATGAAGCTCATAAAACATGAAATTAATATCCGATTCTATTCCGACTTGGTACATCTCAATATTTCCATCAACACAAGATCTGTTATGAAGATGGTAGAGATCGGGCCATTCCTTCTGGTACCTCCCCCACAAAGGGTCAAAATTTTGAATAATTATAACTTTTATAAAATGTGATATGAGAGTCTGATTGTCTTCAAATTTCACATATCACAATATTTTTGTTAACCCAAGGTCTGGTGTAAAGAAGGAATATATGGGGCCACTCCTTCTGATACCTCCCCCACAAAGGGTCAAAATTTTGAATATCCGTGAAGGCCATAAAACATGAAATTAACATCCGATTCCATTCAGACTTGGCACATCTCAATATTTCTATCAACACAAGATCTGCTATAAAGATGGTAGAGATCGGGCCATTCCTCCTGGTACCTCCCCCACAAAGGGTCAACATTTGGAATAACAAAAGCGATTATAAAAACCCCAAATAAGCATCTCATACTTAATTATCATACTTCCTTCTTAGAATTTTTCCTACTTATCCGTTCTTGAAAATTCAAATGTTTTCGGTGTAAATGACCTCACAATGCAATGTGAGATACATATTTTCGCATGAAATCAAAAAAAATATCACGCATTTAGTTATACGATGTTCATACGTCTTTATTTCTCATTTGTCATGTGTGCGACCACCAGATGGTTGTGTATGATTGGCGACAACAAACGATCATCAGCGCAACAAGTTGTACGTGCATTATTGTAATAGTGGACAAGGCAATAAATTTTACTTTACTAAAAAAAATTAATATTTCCGAGTAAAACTCAGTTATTCCCCACCCACCAAAAATCACAAATTATTATGCCAAGACCATCGAGGCAAATTTGGGAAAAATTTATTTAATTTTTTTTTCTGATATATAAACATAAATTATCGGTTTTGCATACAAAATCAGTGGCAAGAAAGGTATACAAATTTTGTCGAAAAATAATTCCTAGAATTACCGCTCAATTCGTTAAATAACAAATAAACATTTAATAAAAATCGATTTAAAAACGTGTTGGAGATTAAGGTAATTTGTTAGGGGGAAGTGTTTTTCTCTCTCTCCCTCTCTCTCTCAATTTGTCACTCAACATGCCGGTCTCGATTGCTGTCTTGGCTTAATTGAACATGTCAAGTTTCACAGCCTGAATATGGCGGTGATGATTATGACTCAATTCTTTTTTTTGGGCGTATAGAAAATTTTTGTATTGAAATGGCGTTGCCGGCAATAAAATTGTTTTGTCAACACGAAAATAATAAAATCAGTGCAAATTTTATTATACAATTTAATTTCCTATTAACAAAAAAAAAACAAGATTTTTCGTTAACTGAATAACAAATGTGGTGGAAGAATTTTGAATATTGAACAATGACAATTTAGTTTCAGAACATAATTCAGCCAATGGGGAACTACAATTGATCAACAATAAAATTAAAAAAAAATAATTAGCAGTGATTTTTAAAACTTAATAACTCATGAAAGCGTTATTTGAATATTAGATTTCAAAAAAAAAACAAATATCAATTCATAACAAGTAAAAAATTATCAATCGGTTTTGCCGACTGATGTATAACCTCAGCAATTGTTCGATTATTTAAATATATTTTGACTTCTGTTATGATTAATCAAATTGTTGACACTCTATGGAGTAGGTTCCAAAAGAATGGGCCAATATTGTTCCATTTCTTTGTGGATGAGGGTGCTTAGCTATATAATCATATTCACAACAGATCTTGTGTTAGCCATAATGTTTGGATGTGGTAAATTTGAAGAGAGTTGGATGCTTATAACCCTTTTCTTTAAGCGTTTTGTTTTTCAAAATTGAGAACCCTATGTGAGTGAGGTACCAGAAGGAATGGTCCGATCTCTACCATCTTTATAACACATCTTGTGTTGATGGTACCAAGTCTAAATAAAATCGGATGTTAATTTCGCGTTTTATGAGCTTCGTGGATATTCAATATTTTGACCCTTTGTGGGGAAGTTGCCAGAAGGAGTGAACCGTTATATTCCATCTTCACAGCAGACCTTGTGTAAAGAGAAATTATAGGATTTATGAAATATGAAAAGAATCGGATGCATATTTCAGGTGTTTATAATAGTTTAGATTATTCAAAACTTTGACCCTATGTGGGGAAGGTGCCAGAAGGCATGATCCGATCTCTACCATATTTTCAACAGATCTTGTGTTGATAGATATATTGAGATGTACCAAGTCTGAATAGTGTCGGATGTCAATTTCGCGTTTTACGAACTTCGTGAATATTCAAAATGTTGACCCTTTGTGGGGGAGGTACCAGAAAGAGTGGACCGTATATCCCTTCTTTACACCAGATTGATTGAAATATTGAGATATACCAAGTCCGATCGCAATCTGATGTTAATTTTGTGTTTTATGAGCTTCGTGGATATTCAAAATTGTGACCCTCTGTGGGGGAGGTACCAGAAGCAGTGGACCGATATATCCCATCTTCACAGCAGATCTTGTGTTAGTAAAAATAATGGGATGACTGAAATTTGAAGAGAATTGGGTGGATATTTCGGATTTTATAATCGCTTTGGTTATTCAAAGCTGTGACCCTATGTGGGGTAAGTACCAGAAGGACCGGTCCATGTCTACGGTCGGACGGACGAACATCGCTAGATCGAATCCAAATGTTCGGAAACGGATTTGGCCCAAAGAGACCTCGGGCCTAAAACAGTCTGATGAGTCACCTTTTGGACGTATCAAATGATATATACCCTCTCTAACCATATGTCTGAGGGTATAAAAAGGTTCAGTTTAAAACACTTTAAAACTCAAGTAATTTCGGTCAGCAATCAGAGATTTCGCTCAGCAAGAAAATATACCAAAATAGGTCTAATTACTCCTTTGATTAGCCAGAGCGTCATCTTTGGATTCAAAACCTAATTTTGAGACCATAGGCTATTTACACGTTGCCCAGCATCTATGATCTCTATTAGCTCTTTCTTGGAGGTGGTCTCTCCAATTAAGTTCCACTGAAATGTAAGCCTCCCAAAGAAAATAACAGAGATCTCTGCCATTTTCCAGATGGAAATACTTTAAACGCAAGAACTTTATGAGGAATTCCACTCAGGCAGATGTTTCAAAGCCTTCAATTAAGTTCCTTCCTTTCTAGAATCACACTCAAATATTTAACCTTATTGGAAATGTCGATTATCTTCTTCGGGATGTGTCCTAAATTTTGTATTCCTGGTGAAAAGACATAACTCTGTTTTTCATTCCTGGTTTACGTTTGGATATCATACTTGTATGCTAATTTCAGAGTCGTTAGAGTTATTGCCCCTCACTCCAATTAAGTTTCCTTTCTAGAATCACACTCAAATATTTAACCTTATTGGAAATATTGATTATCTTCTTCCGGAAGACTGGTTCATCGAATTGCCCTAAATTTTGTATTCCTGGTGTATCTGTATCTCCTGGGTTTATGTTTAGACCTCTTGACCTAGCCCAGTTTTATGCAAGTTTCAGAGCCGTTGGAGTACTTTCCCCTCAGAAGTATTATAACGTCATCTGCATGGCAGACTGGTTCAAATCCTTCATAGGTTAATAACCTCAAACGTATGTTTCCCAAACCTAATATTAATACTTTTTTTTAAGATTCCGCTCGATTTTGACCTATAATCATTTCCCATTTGCTGCTCCTTAAAGTATAATTATATACTTTTAAAAAATTTTCAATCACTATTATTATTTTCTGAAACCCAAAGAATATTTAGCACGCTTTACTCTGCAAAAATAACAACCTGCCATTTACGAAATTTAATATTTATTTGAAAGGCAAATTTGTCATGGTTGGCTAACATTTTTGTTGAGCAGGGGGTTGTCGCTAATTGTGTTAAATATTTAAATAAATATTTTGTTTATGATTATTTTTTTTTTTTTATTTTTCAAATAAAAATTCCCCTGAAGTCGGATGTTTACCTTGTTGCTTTTTTGGCTTAAAATTTTTGTCTGTATTTATTTTGGCTCTAAATTTAAATAATTCTTTAAAGCAAAAATTCTTTTCCTATAGGAATATTTTTGGGTGATTAAATGCATATGTATATATACACCTACATATTAATTTGAGTTTTATTTCTTGTTGATTTTCTGCAAAGAGAGACAAAACAAAGCTTTTGTTGTCAGTTTTTAACTTTTGTATTCATTTCGAAGCAATTCTGAATATCGTATTTCATTGGAATTTGTTTATAAATACGCATTAGCATGGCACGTTCTTTTATTTTTCGAAACCATCACAACAATACTTAAAATATGTGTGGAAAATAACATTTTGCCATCAACTTTTTTTGCAAACCTGAACTGTGTTTGCTTCGGAAAGTTACTGATTCGGAAGTGCGCTGTTATATTGTAAAACAGCTAAAATAGTGACGTTGTAAAAATTTGCCTAAACCTTTTTTCAAAGTGGTGCGTAAGCCATAAAGAACAAACAAACAACAATTAGCATATTTTAAATATTAAAAAAATAAATAAATTACCAAAATGTTTGAAATTAACACGCCATCAATTTGTTATACACATTAATATGGTTTTAAATATAGGCCATTGGCATATTGTGAACAGGTTCCCAAGCTTGTTTGCAAATTTAAAATTAACCAATTAATTTAAGTCTTGATCGAAATAAATTATAATCGTAGATTTCGTATTGAAGATTGTGTTTCATTTATTTGGTTATCACTAGGTAAATTGTTTTCGTTTTTTATAATTTTTGGGAACTTTGATTAATTCCAAGAAATACTTGTTTATTTAAAAAACAAACAGCACTAGATAGAAGAGGAATAATTCATTTCATAGGAATCAGAAAGAGGAACTAGATATGGATGCAGTGGTCTTTGGCTACTGATATCATAACAAAAATTCTGTCGAAATCCATTTATAATCCTCATTTGTTTTGTTTGGTGATATATTCCACTTCAAATATAACTTACATCAATTATTATGCACAACATTTAATTAATATAAAATAAAAATAAATCATCAATAAAATATGAATCACAGTTAAACTTAAGCTAAATCACAGAACCGTTTCTAAATAATCGCAATAGAATACTATAGTTTAATATTATCTTTGTCTTCTTTGGCATTTATTGATCTGACAATTCTTTGTTGTATTCGTAGGCTTTCCAATGCGTATCTTTTATTCTCCGTCTTTTCTCTATCCAAAATTTTGACATTTGTTAGATCAGCTGTGTAGCCACTCTCCGTTGTGTGTTATGACAGTGCTGTTTTTACTAATCCTTTATTAATATCATTTTGATGTTCCATAAAATTTTTCATTTCTTTTCTTTATAAGAGCTTTCATTTCACATTTTCGTAGCACAAGAATTCATGCTCTAATTCTGATTCCCCTTGGAAAATTTCCAGGAATCAGCTAAGTTTAATTTCTCTATTTTGTGTCTCCAAATTGGGTGGATATAAAAAATGTTTAGATAAATCATTCACCCTTTTTAATTGACTTTCTACTTATTTTCCTGTTTCGCCACAAGATTGATGATATGTTCATTATCTTATTTAATTGGTAGCTTTTTATTCCGAATTTTCACTAGGTAAATTGTTTTCATTTTAGGAGATACAATCAATCAAAAATGTCATATATTGGCAAATTGATAATGATTAATTATGATGATAAAAATCGGCATATGAACAAGGTATAAGATTAAAATCATTGTAATCAAAATCACATCCATCAAATACACTTAGGTGTCCCAATCCTCGGAAGTGGAATAGGAGAGTATCATATCATGTTTTAATTTTTATTCAAAATGAGGTATTAATTTGTTGTGCATGGTTTTGGGTTTTCACTAGGTAAATTGTTTTCATTTTTATTCAAACTAAAGTATAAATTTTTTTGCACTGAATCTTAGGTAGACTTTTATCAAAAAAATTTGAATCTCATTTATTTTGGGGAATATTGTGATGATATTATTTGGAGCTCCAAGCCACAATGTATTTGAATCCAGCCACCAATTTTGGACTTTGCTGTCGCCCTTTTTCCGGCATTTGATACTTAAAAACTTTCTACGCGACTCGTTCTTCAGTTAATCAATATCCATTATTGCTTTTCCTCTCACATGCCTTGATCTAAAATGATATACTACATGGTGAGATAAAAAATCTGCAACAAAGTCAAAGACATAATTTTTGTTTGGAATTTCAATGGCTTTACCGCGAGCCCACTTTTTAATATTTGCGGAATGGAATATTGTGATATGTTCAGCTCACGAGCCATTTTTTTGTCATTGCGATGCGGGTTTCGATTTTATCCTTTTCGAACCATTTTTGCTAATGTTGCTGTTTTTCTCCCTCCAATTCCTTGACGTCGATCTACGCTACCAGTATCACGTTAACGAGCGATGGTACGAGGAACAAGATTCATTCACATTTAAACAATATAATGAGCTGTCACTGGAATAATTTAACATGATCGTGTTAACTTGCCGAAGAGGTCAGCTGAAAATGTCCGCTCGTATTAATCGACCGTGGCATCAGAACAAATGCCGAATATTTTCGCGAAAATATTCTGGAGAGTGTATTAAAGCCCTGGGCACGCAAACGCAAATTTTGGCCGCAGACCTTAGATATTCCAACAGGACTCAGCGCCATCGCACTCAGCACGCGCCACCCAAGAATGGTTACGAAATGAGGTTCCTCGCTTAATTTCCAGCGCACAATGGCCACCAAATTCCCCCGATACCAATCCGTTGGACTATTGTGTCTGGAGTATTTTAAAAAGCAAGGTTGGCACTAAAAATTACAAAAGTGTCGATCGGCTCAAGCAAGCGCTTCGCCGGGAATGGGCCAAAATACCGCAGAGCAACATTCATGCGGCATGTGACGGTTTCACTGGCCGTTTGAAGGCCATAATTCGTGCCAAAGGTGACCAATTCGAACAAATCTAAACTTATTCTAAAATTTGATGCTATTTCCGACATTTTTTGCTTTTATTCAATAAAATTAAATAAAATGTAAGAATCATGGCGTTTGATTTTTTTGCCGTTTTTATCTCACCCTGTATTTTGTGATGAAATTGCCTAGAGTTCCAAATTATAATTTATCCTCTGAATTCTTACTCCTTGTACTGGCCCATTTTGCGGTAGACAATTTGATTTTTCACTAGGTAAATTGTTTTAATTTTTTTTTTTTCAAACCCAAACAGAACTCAGATTCTCCGACGATTACTTCAACTTTAGGACAAGTCTTTGCAATTCCATTGCGCAACTTGAGACGAAAGTCTAACCTTACTTGAGTATTCAAAGAAAAATTTGTAACGGAAAATCCAATAAATGAAGAAAAATAAGACTTGAATTTAAGTGCTTCAATATATCAACCTTTCGACTCTTCTTATTGCCAGCTCTCAGAAAGATTTAGAATGCACAAACAACAATATTTAGTCAACGTTTATTGGAACGACCAAACCAAGCGAAGGGAACTAGTTCCACTTGGATAAATGAACGAGGGATATTGAACCGTTCCCCGACATTTGATAAATTAAACGTAACCCGTCTGTTTTCCTTTTGCAATCCTTCCTCAGTCAAAGTCCCTGACTGACAAGTTTTATCTCGAACCATTATTAATTTTTCTTATTGCTTTTCCTGCCACCTTTCCTGATCCAATAGGCGCAACATTTTCTGCAATTATAAAATTCGTATTAATTTCTGAAATCATGTTAACATGATTAACTACCAGCCATAAATTATGTATATCTCTTAAGAAAAAAATTTTCCACTCATAAAGTTTCCTTGCCGGCCGATAACAAGTCTTAAAGTGTGAGCAAAAACTACTACTGCTGTGTGTACTTTTTTTTTTTGACAATAAAAACATATGACAAATGGAATATTGTGTCAAACTACCTGACGTCTTTGAGCTCATTTGTGGCGCCGCCAATAAAACATATTTCTAATACTAGTTTTGTTGCACACTTTTGCTTGCCTGTCACCACACGACGTACGTTCGTTGAATTCACTTCAGTTACAAGTTCAACATAATTGCTTACAGACCCCGATTTGTCTGCCAAGTCAGGTTTTTGGCACGTGCTTACTAATGAGCGATCTCTAAATGCATGCCGTCGACATGATATGCATTTACATGTTTTCTCACTCTCACCGGGTGTATTTCTCTCTGTTGTTTCTTGTCTTCTTTTTTGTCCTAGGCATGTCGGCAAGACAGCTGTTAGGTGTTGCCAAATGTTTGGAATTTTGCAAAAAGAGAAGCAATTACAAGGTTAACCAGAAATAAGAAACTTTTGCAAGAAATGGTAATTTTCATGGCGAAAAATTAAAGTAAATATTTTCACGTTGTTATCGGAAGCAATGGCTGAAATCACTTGCCTATATTTCAATGAGATTTAAAGTCTAGAGCTTTATTTTGTCGACTTATAGTATTTTTACAGTAGGGCTTTTGCCAAGTTCACCTTCTTTGTGAGGATACTAAATTCGATGAGCTTTAAACGTATTATTATTAGCAACCTTTTTCATTTTTCAAATCTATATTTATAAGTCCTATAATGCCAATGACACTTCTTTGAAAATTGTCCTTCATCTTTATTGTGATTAATAAAATGTTTATAAATTGCAATAATATTCGATACGTTTGTGGTTTCTCTTTTCACACTTGAGTATTATTATTATTAACAGTTTGAGTACCTTATAAATAAATTGAAATGCCTATAACCAATATGGCATTTAAGTAGATCTTGAATAACTGTTTACATTTTATATCTACCCAACAAAGAAAATAATTACGTGTAAATATTTTTTTCGATTTTCAAGCAATTACGAGTTAAGGTAAACACAGATTTTTAAAAAAAATTCAGCGACACTGAATACATATTTTATTATCTGTGACACTCATGCGAAAAAAGCACGACGAAAAAACAGATTGTCGTCAAAAACGTGTGGCGTCAATTTTTCTCTGCTGTTGTTCTTTTTTTTTCTGACTTTCTGATAAAAGATTTACGTTCCGAGAGATATACATATATGACGCGAAGAACTAGTTTAAATCTTCCGCATAATTTTTTTTTTTTCTTAGATATTGTTGAAGATGCTCAAAAAATGTACTTGAGTCACCAGCAACAACAATCTTGAATACTTTTTTTCTGATATTTTTTCGAAAAAATAAAAAAAAAATAGAGAGCACTTAGGCATAAATATATGATTTACTGGTATATTAGGATGCCCCAAACGGGGTTTTAAGGGTATGTAAAAATTCTACAACAGCGACCGGGCCGAACTTTGAATACCCTCCACCATTTGGAACAAATTTAGAAATTAAAAAAAAAATTAAAATCCGTTTAAAATTTTCTTAAAATTTTAAAAATACTGAATATAGCCGTTATATTGGCTACTTTTGTCATAAGCCATTACAATTTTCAAATACGAAACATGAAAAAAACTGGTGAATAATGTAGCTCAAATCATCAAAATGCCGGGACTATACCGAAATTGATCGAAGATGATCCACATGCTGCAGTTTTTTTATTGAACTAAAAAGGATTCCGAAATTGAACACTTGGAACTACATCCAGTTCCTTTGTTCATCGAATAAATTAACTGGAACGAAGAAAATGTCACTTAAATGTATTTCTAAATCCTCGGATATAATGAAGGGTGGAGGAGGATATATATTTTTGCCGATATTTATATGTTTGCTTCCGACAATTTGGTTTTTCACTGGGTAAATTGTTTTCATTTTTTTTGTCAAACCCAAAAGGCACTTAGATTCTCAGACGATTACTTCAACTTTAGGAAGACTTGTGTTTCCAATCAATGAAAATTTCGAGGCTAGTGTTTTAATATTCGAAGAACTTTTTTTAAAGGAATTCAATAAATGGATAGAATTTAGACTTCAATTCAAGTGCTTCAATATTTTAACCATTTGACTCTTGTTATGCCATGTTTACGTTAGAACTTTTTGTAGGGTTAATCTACTTTGTGAGGATTTATTTGAAGTAAAAGTAATGGATATGACAACTTAAATCCAAATCCAGTGGGTTAACCCTCATATATATAAACGTACTGTTATTGTCAGCTCAGTCAGCTTTATAATGCCAGTATGTTTATTCAACGTTGGAACAATACAAGGGAACTAGTTCCATTTGAGTAAATGAACGATGGATATTGCTCCGTTCAGTTATCGAATGAAGAAACTAGTTCTACTTGAGAAAAAAATGTTACACTACCTGAACGAGATTGTTAGTCCAGGATATAAATATTTAATATACAGAGGATGTATAGTCATACCGTTCTTGCTAAAAGTAGGGTACCCCAAAAAGATACTCTCCTTTAATGGGCACGATTTTCAAGTAACATATTTGCAATAAGATTCAAGAAAAATTAATCATTTTGCAACTTCTCCAACCTATCTTTTATTATCTCATTTAAAATTCAAACAATTTGGAACTGCTGTCAGTTTTAAATTTTTTAACAATGAAATGAAATCATATTTAGAAAATACCATTGCCGCTTAAATTATTCCCGCGTGAACATGCTCAAAACCAACATTCCTCGTAGAGGTAATTGGGTCAGGTTCATAGGTTTTCGAAACAAAGTTTTTCATCCAAATCACACGTATTTTGCGAATATTTGTTAAAATCAACAAAGAGACCAAAGCTGAATCATCATCTCCTGTGTCAATTCATCCACATCTATTTGGACGACAACAATCACGTCACATTACATTCACTTGTGAACCAATTAATTGCGAGCTCAATTTTTTATTTTTGTTCACGGTGCAATTGAATAGAAATAAATTTAATTAAACGGAAATTCATCAATTCCAATCCCAATAGCTATTTTTATATTTATTTTCTTTTTTTGTATTTATAATTGTCAATTCGAGCGTGTAGTAAGTGAACATTTTTGTGGGACTGAGCGTGTCGAGCAAATATGTTTACAGGTGACTTCGATTAAGTGTGACGCTTTTTGAATAGGTTGAACTTGCAACTCAGAAACATGTTAGACAAGGAGAGAATGGTAGAGAAGAGACTAGTAACTGAGAGCGTAATAATACCACCAAATACGGAGAAGATGGCAGACTTAAAAAGGATTCCGAGTATAAAAAATCGTTCAAAGGAGAAATAAAGTTTAGCTATTCAAAAACGTATAAGAAAAGATGGAAAAGACAATTGAGGGCTTAAGAACGCAACTAAATGCCGATTGGATCAACTACTTAACGATGATGCCGATAATATAAGTTTGAATCAAGGAATTGCAATAGCGAGAAATAGTTTGACAACTCCGAAACGAAATTAGCCAAAGAGAAAGTGGAAAAGAAGAGACAAATGATTGAGACCATAAGAATACAACAAAATATTGAAACTTAAAGAGCATACCCAGAATATAATATAAATTTGATTCAATGAGTTGCAGTAGCATTAATTAGTTTAAACTCAGAAAAATATTAAAAAAAGAGAAAATGGAGAAGAAAAGAACTAAGAATACAACAAGATGTTGACCACATGATAAATCTAAGGAGTATACAGAGATTATAAGATCGATTGAAGAACTTACAATAGCGCAGAATAATAGTTTGACAACTGAGAAAAAGAAAGAGAAAATGGGAAGGAAAGGATTAATGTTTGAGAACTTAAGAATACAACAAAGTATTGACCAGATAATAAACTTAAAGAGCTTACCCAGAATATAATATAAGTTTGAATTAGAAAAGAGTAAAAAGAGGGAAAATGGAATGGAAAAGATTAAAGATTGCGAGCCATAGAATACATCGAAGTATTGAACAGATGATAAACTTAAAGAGTATACTCAGAATATAAGTGTGATCCAAGGAGTTGCAAATAGCAATAAATAGTTTAACAACTCGGAAAAGTATTGGAAAAAATAGAAAAGTGGAAAAGAAAAGACTAATGATTGAGAGCTCAAGAATATAACAAAATATTGAACTGGTGATAAGAGGATGCCGAAAATATAATTTTGATCTAAGAAGTTACGACAGCGCAGAATAAGAGTTGTCAACTCAGAAAAAATAATAAAAACAAGAGAAAATGGAAAAAAATAAGGATTGAGAACTTAAGAATACAACAAAATATTGACCTGGTGATATACTTAAAGAGGATGCCGAAAATATAATTTTGATCTAAGAAGTTACGACAGAGCAGAATAAGAGTTGTCAACTCATAAAATCTTAGAAAAAAGAAAAAAAAAATATTGACCTGTTGATAAACTTAAAGATAATACCGAGAATATAAATTCGATATCAGAAGTTACAGTAGCTCCCCATTGAAAGATTAAGTGTCTCATTTTTTGTAATTTTTTGTTTCCTTAAAAAAGAATTTATCTGTTAAGTGGATGCCACTGTAGTTCGTTTATGTTTCTTCCTCCATCACCTTCTTCCTCCCTCTCTCTCATTTCTAATGCCTTTTCTCTGCATAATTTTTCATTTTCACACAGAACTAATTGATTAAAAATAATTGTTTATTTTATTTTTTTTTTTTTTCATTTTCTATGGGAGAAAAATTATTGTGAGGAGTAAGAGGTTTCAGAGAACATCGAAAGTAAAATATGTCATCGCTTGTGCAATGTATGTAACATTTTGACATTTTTATATAGTTGTTGTGGGATCAACATGACATTTTATTTTAAGAGAAGGTACAAACATACGTTCTCGAATGAGATACATTAGATGGAAGGGAATTTCGAGATCATACAATAAATCTAGCAGATTTACGGAAGTGGAAATATGATGGATTTTTACAAAAAAAAAAATACAAAACGATATATCACATATGATCTTGTATGTTTTAAAGTACGTTCACATGTACTAAATCGAGTGGATTTCAAATGAAATCAAGTGAAATCAACTCTCAAATTCCGTGGATTTCATATGGCGTATACGTAATGGAATTGACAGTTACAAATCCATTGGATTTGTTATTACATGAAAACCCTTTCAAGTGCCTTTATGACAGCTTTTAGGGAAATATAAATTATGTCACAAGACAATTTATCATTCAAGATTTGTAAATTTGATATGGTTGTTACTTTTAATTTACAACTTCCCCAAAAAGTGCAAATTTTATATGGTTATAATTTTTATTTTAATTTACAACTTCCCACAAAAAATGTGCCCCACTTTTTCAGATTAAAAAGTTCACTTAAACCCGTTTTAAATGAATGTAATTAATATTTGTAACCAGACATGTTTGTTTTTGAAATGACAATTAATTTTTTGCACCAAAAAACAGCAATTAAAATGACACATCGCTTTATTAAATCCATCCTTTTAAATCTCAACAACATTCCGAAACATTTTACAGCGCAAAAAAAAAATATTTTATGTAATTTTATTTGATTTTTTTTTTTTTTTGCAAAATCTTGAATCTGCCAAAATATGAATCAATGTCAACAAAGTATGAAATATTATTAAATTTTGTTTTTAGATTTTTTTATTTTTAAAAATTAAGAGATTTTTAAAAATACATATGAGAATATTTTTCATTTACAAGCAAAGCCGGAAGAAATGGAATTTGAAAAAGTGTTTTTCTGAAAAAAAAAAAAAAAAATGAAAATATTTTTTTATAGAACAGTGTTTGGCTTGCTTGTTTGGGATACCATAGTATTTTGTTGTTGCAAAATCGTCAGGCAAAATCCCATTATTGTTGTTTTTATAAAAACAACGTTTGTTTATGAGTGGAGAACGATGGTAATGTTTACCAGGGGGTAAGGCAGGGAATACCTAGGTTTCGGAAAGAGCCACCAATCCTCATCAGTTCCCTTGTTTCTTGTCTGGGATATTCTCCCCAGAAGTTATTTTAAAAATAACTTCTATGACAAAAAACATTTTTTACCCAAGTGACGAGATCGTAAGCTCAATAGAAGAGGAACAAAAGAATTACATAAAACTAAAATTTTTGTTTTTATAAAAACAACAATAATGGGATTTTGCCTGACGATTTTGCAACAACAAAATACTATGGTATCCCAAACAAGCAAGCCAAACACTGTTCTATTAATAGACACAGGCACGGTCGACGAAGGGGTTTTTGTTGTAACAGACAAAACAAACTTACATGGTTATGTTACTTCGTTCAGGTTAAACGAAAGCATAACAAAGTGGAGAAAGATGTAAATGTTTATAAGTGCGGTTGTAAGATTTAGAAGATTTTCCAAAAGAATTTTAGTTTTATGTAATTCTTTTGTTCCTCTTCTATTGAGCTTACGATCTCGTCACTTGGGTAAAAAATGTTTTTTGTCATAGAAGTTATTTTTAAAATAACTTCTGGGGAGAATATCCCAGACAAGAAACAAGGGAACTGATGAGGATTGGTGGCTCTTTCCGAAACCTAGGTATTCCCTGCCTTACCCCCTGGTAAACATTACCATCGTTCTCCACTCATAAACAAACGTTGTTTTTATAAAAACAACAATAATGGGATTTTGCCTGACGATTTTGCAACAACAAAATATTTTTTTATTTTAAGAAAAAACTACAAAAAAAGATTTTTGCAATGGAAAAAAGTTTTACTTTTACAAAAAGTCAGCTGTCATTTTTTTGCATTTTTAAAAGACATGTACTTATTTTATTTTGACAATTAGATGGCGATCAGCTGATCATATCTAGCAACCATGGTTTCTTAAACTAGTCTTGTAACCATGGTACAAGAGTACAGGTAGCCGCATCGACACAGCTGCTGGTACAATGAACTGTCAAACCAATTTTAAAATTGAAATTTTTGAATGAAAAATTATTAAAATTTGTAAAAAAAAATTAAAACGTGAATTATATATTAACCTCCAAAGTACGTCGTATAAGAAAACATATAAAAATCTACTTATATTTGAAAAAACATTTAAAAATTCTTGACATATCAATGTTCTCAAGCGTTGATGCATCTACCTGTATTCTTTTACCATAGAAGCATACACGTCACACAGCTGCTGGTACAATGAACTGTCAAACTAAGTTTGGAATTGAACTTTTTGAATGAAAAATTATTAAAATTTGTAAAAAATGCATATCATAACAACCTCCGATTGGCGTCGTACAGGAAAACATTTGCAAATATACTTATTTTTAAAAAATCATTATTTTTTTTACCTATCAATCGTTGATGCTTCTAACTGCATTCTTCAATCTTTTTGATTATAAGTCAAATAAAGGGTGGATCTTTGTAAACGTGTAGTTTAGGTGTCGGAGTGAAGGACAATTAAATAGCATATGTTTGGAGCCATACGCCTAAGCGATAAATTTTTAATAATATTTTGCCATAGAATTATTTAATTACAAATTGATGGTACCAGCACAATTATAAGTTGACTTGCTGCCAAGAAACACCTGAATAATCACATTTTATACACATGGTTATATTTCTGAATGAATTAATATTGGTTTTCATATTAAAATGTATTCTGATTGTGTTTTTAGTTCTCCCCCCTAATTAATATGTTATAGAGGAGTAGGAAACTTTTCCCATATTGAAAAAAGTATTTGATTTGAACTAACTCAAACTAAATATTTCCAGTGATAACAAAATATTATTTCATAATAATATTCTAATTATTTATTATTTGTGGTATACTCGTTGAATTGGATTTGTTTAAAGAAAAAAAATTTTAATTGTTTTTTTAAACCTTTTTTTTATTTAAATCTCCTTCCAAATCCCGTTAATACACCACTTATATTTGTATTTTTTCATTATTTTTTGTTGTTGTTCATTTTTCTCGCAAAAAGGCCGTATTGACTTCATCTAAATTTTATATTATCTTCTTCCAAAACCTTTTAAATGAGTTACAGTTAAAAAGGTTTTCGTTTATATTTTTCAAAATTTTCTTCGTTTTCTCACGCAAAAATGCCGTATAAACTTCATCTTAACTCTATATCATCTAAACACCTTTTTTCTTTGTTTTATTTTAAATACATTTTTAAGCGATTTATTTAGTGTTCTCCCTTATTAAATTTTGAAAAAAGCGTTAAATCTTCTTCTTAATCCCATAAATTGACCATATATATTTGTATTCTTTCATATTGTTTGTTGTTTTGCATGATAGCCTCAACAAAGCCATATTAACTTCATTTAAACTATGTATTAGCCGCAAACGCCTGAAAGTATGCTTTGAATTTTGTCAATTGGGGGGTGAAACAACCTTCCCAAGCAAAGATATTTGATATCACGATCACGTGTATTGTTAGTTAAAGGTTAATACAGCATGCGATCAATTACAATGTCAAAGCTGGTGGAAGAAGCTTTGTGTGCTAGTCTACATTAACCCTTTAAGGGGCGGTGAAGGGGAAAAGAAAAACATTGAAAATTAATATTAAATCAAATAAAATATTGTGATGTTTTTTAAAGGTTTTTTTCCTTCGGAGTTGTAGATAATTTAAATTGGAATTTAATAAAACTTTTAGAGCTCAGATAAAAACTGAAGTCGGTTGCAATTATTTAAAGGAATAATATATGATACCAGGTCAAGGTTTATTTACAATTATTGGGTTTATGTATGGTTTTAAAATTGGGGGTTTGTGAAGACCAGTGTATTTTTATAAAAATAATAAAAGAAAAACCAACTGAAATTCAAAGAAATGTACCCCTGAAGAAGTCGAAAATATGCTGATGAAATGTTGAGAAAAAAATTTCAATTAAAATTGTCTTTTATTAATTTTTAAAATGTCATCATAAAGTTCCATGCGATAATCTAATAGAAAATAATTATCTAAACAAGGTATATTCAAATCTTCAACAAAAATAGCTATAGAAAGGCCTTTCAAATCTTCCATTGAAGTACCATACCTGCCATAAGAAGACCTTTCAGTTAATTTATGGGAAGATATTATAATTGTTTTATAAGAAGACTTTTCAGCTCCCCATCAGAAGACAATTAACTTTTCTGTAAACCTTTCAAATCTTCTATGGGAAGATCTTTCAGCTCTTCTATAAGGAGACCCTTCAGCTCTCCTTTCTACTTCTCTATGGGAAGATCTTTCAGCTCTTCTATAAAAACACCTTTTTTTTCCTTTTTATCTTTCCCTTTGAGCTCTTCTATAGGAAGACATTTCCGCTCTTCCATACTAAGATCTTTGACATATCAGCTCTTTTTTAAGAGATCCTTTAGTTCTTTTTTTTGAAAGATCTTTCAGCCCTTCTACAAAAAAGACCTTTCGGCTCCGTTTTAGGAAATCCTTCAGGTTTTCGATGAGAAATATCTATTCAATATTTTCTATGAAAACCCAACCTTTTAGCTCTTTTATAACACCACCCAGCCTTCGAGTGATTAACCACTTGTTGTGCTGCACCACCTATCTGACCCCCCACCCCTAGTTTGTTAACAAAATATTTATTTTATTATTCAATGTTAATGTTACTCATTTAAACGGAATCATTTGTTGTATCATTTTGTTCCAATAAAGTAATAACACTGTCTAGTCATTGTCATTGAGGGCCCTTATCTTCTGCCTCTCTGGTTTATCTAAAGAGGGTTATGTCGTACTCAATGTGACGTAAACTCGTATTCGGTAAAGATGAAGATAGAGAGCACACAAACACTTTCTGTGTGGATTTCATAATTTCACACGTTTTTTACTAATCACGATTTTTATATAAAAATAGATGGAAGAAGTTCATATAACGAGAGAGGGATGAGGGTGAGCTGGAATTGAGGGGGAATGATGGAAAGAAATTGAAATAGTTAGAAATTGACATTATCAATGTAAAACGGGCGGGTGACCCTTTCTTAATGCCGTTTTCTTTAAATATATCTTTGACATTTTTGCAAAAAAATATTGATATTTGTTCCATTATGATGAAGTTTTTTGATATATTCCCTTGGCCTTCAAGAGCTATACTAAAAACAAATATTTGCTGCCCCGCGTGAATTTGAATTGATTTTTGTGGATTAACCAATATCAAGAGAGAGGGGTATCCCTTTCTTAAAGGCGTTTTTAATTCTTTACACATTTTCCCAACAAAATAAAATTCGTTCCATTAGTATGATATATTTTGAGATGAGCCTCTAAGAGTTATATTAAAAATAAAATATCTGTATTTCGGGTGTTACCACGTAACTTTTCCCCCAAAACACCCCTGACGTAAGTCTCCTGTATCCTACACCCAATACCCTATCTGTCTTTTGATGGCGTTTTTTTCAATTTAAGAACCACCTTTTCGTTGTGTCACTCGCCTTATAGATTGCGAATTGCAATAAATTCCAGCGAATGAAATAAGATCATAAACTAAACCCGACAACGATCGTTTACACCCTGAATTGTTGTCACGAGTTTCGTTTTTCTTGTAAATATTTCAATGTGGCGTAAGGGAAATGCAAACGCGGCAACGATAACAGCTACAGAATCCATTTGATTAGTACTATTCCATTGGCATGCCCGGCAACAATGACTAACTAACTAACAATCCGATCAGCTCAACATCTCTCCGTCAACATTATGAAATTACTCGCTTCTCTCTTCTTCGTGGAAGTGAGAGAAACAAAAAATATGTGGCTTGGGTGTGAATGGTTGGTATTAATGAAGTGCCATTTGATTTAATTAACACCATCTCTGGGGTGTGCATGATTTTTTTGGGGGATCGGGCTGGGGGGTAGACCTTTGGGGTTAAAGTAATAAAAATGTGTTAATAGTCATTTAATGTCGATGTAGGGGCTAAGATTTGTCACATCTCACGTTTCCAGGGGATGCGTTTACACGGTAGGATGATTTGAGAATTTGAAGAGGAAAGTTTTTTTCTGTAAGAAAATGTAATACACTTTTAGGAGGTTAACTCAATTTCTGTTAAAAATCAAAATCAAGGGATCGTCTTTTAGAAGACCAAGAGTGTCTTCCATTTGTGGGACTTTGTAAAAGTATAATTTTTTTATTTTTTAATTATTGGTTTCTAGAACGTGTAAACAATGCCTGCTTATCCCAGTAGGAAATGAATAAGACAATTAGTATTTGGAAGTAATAAAAAATGTTCATGATTTTTCAAGAAACGATTCAATAAAATTAGATAATAATGAAATTATATAAATAAATCTAACATAAAAAAGTAAAAAAGCAGCAAGTTCGGCCGGGCCGAACTTTTAATACCCTCCAACATTTGGAGCAAATTTGGAAATTTTCAAAAAAAAAAAACAATAACAATTCTATTAAAATCTTAAAAATACCGAATATAGCCGTTATATTGGAGTCTATACGAACTGTTAAAATACCGAATATTAAAATACCGTACTTAAAACTGTTAAAATACCGAATATAGGGAGCTACTGATATATGGGGCCTATACAAAGACCTGGCCCTGCATAGACAATTTTCTGTCATAGACTGTAGTTCCCATTAGGAACTCTAAATACGTAATTTGAAACAGCTCCGGTGAATAATGTCGTTAAAATCATTAAAATACCGGATATTGGGAGGTACCGTTATATGGATGCTATACGAAGTCGTAGGCCTGCATACGTAATTTTTTGTCATAGGCTGCAGTACTCATTACGAATTCTAAATACGAAATTTGTAACAATTTCGGTGAATAATGTCCTTAAAATCGTAAAAATATCGAATATCGGTGGTTATCGTAGTATGTGGGCTATAGGTTATCGTGGACCTTTTACCTTGGCATTTATCCTCCAGGGCGTAAAGTGCTTAAAAATAACTTCTAGGGTGGATATTTAGATAACTCCATTAAAAAAATGTGGCTAAAATCATCAAAATACCGAATATAGGAGGTACCGTTATATGGGGGATAAACGATCTATATATCCCTATTTGACACATTACAAAGCGTCGTAATTCTGTAATTAACTTCTAGTTTTTTTTTTCGTTAAATAAATTTTCATGTTTGATCCATTTGCTACGGAACTGTTCCTTGTTGTGTAGTCCTCGAATGACATTTTATTTTAAGTCAGTATTTAAGAATCAAAATCCTAGCATAACATGTTCCTTATTTAGGAAGACGAATTTTATCGTTTTCTTGGGCTTAAACACTTTCGCATGAAAGTGAAATGTCGAAAAAAAAGAAATAGGCAACATCAATAGTTGATTAATCGATCAATCGAAAGTCGACCTACATATCCCTATTTGACACATTGCAAGACGTTAGAATTTAGAAGGATGACTGTCATCGGTTTTTGTAATCCTGTATTTGAACCATCTTGCCGCAAGATAATTTCGAAAATTGTTTTATTAATTAAATCTTCATCATTGATCCATTTCCTACAGGGTTGTTTATTGCTGCTCTCAAAAGTTGACTTTACTTTACCCAACTCTCCCTCTCTCGCATGTCAATTTCAAATCATTTGCACTTGAGAATAATTGTTTTCGTATAATTTTTGCTCACCACACTATCAGCCGATATACACGTGAGTCTCACAGCTCTTCCAACCTACCCCTTGCCCCCGCCGATGACAGTCACAAAGTATTTCATCTAATAAAACGACAAGTGAATGTGTCATCTAAACTTAGAACTTGTCATTTTCAACGAAGCGAATACTAATGGCTATGGCTTTGCACATAAATTGTACAGTCCCCACGAAGTGAAAAAAAAAACGGATGGTGGTTCACACATCCCCAATAAATAAATAATAAAAAAAATACAATTAGAAATTGTTTAACGTGACTTTGTGAAAATATCAGTAAAACGTGAATGTGTGATTTTTTGCCAACAAATAAAAATTAATATAAATTTTTTTTGCGGGCAGTTTTTTATCACGAATGATTTTGCAAAAATTTTTTGCTGAAAAAAAAACACACACACACATGTTTTTGCTCACCACTAAATTTAGACTTTGTATTAACGATTTTTGAGTTGTTTAGATCTTAGATAACTTCCTGTCGTCATAGAAAATTTATTTATTGTTGCTGGAAATTAAAAAATGGGATTGGTTTTTAATCACGAGAGTTGTTTTTTTGTTGATAGGAATCTTGACGTTTGTGGGGTTGATAGATAGGTGGTCGAAATTACGGATAGATGGTCGAAATTGTGATTTTTTGTAATCTCAAAAGCCATTTAAGAAATTTGGAATAACTTTTAAAAATAAACCTTATTATTGTTTTCTTTAAAATCCTAAATCGCCGTAGAGACATAAAAATAATCCAGTGCATTTCAATTGTCAATTCCATTGTGTTTACGTCAAATGAAATCCAGTAAATTTGAGAGTCGATTTCATTTGACGTATACGCTGGGGAATTGACAGTTGAAATCCACTAGATTTAGTAAGTGTAAACATACTTTAAATGTCATTTGCAAAAGAAAAAAAACACAATTTAGATTTGTTTTTGTCTTACTCACTCATCCATGTGTGCCAAAAAATGTCTGAAAAATCAACCCCGACAATATTTTCTGTTACAATATTTTCCATAAATCCTGTGGCATCTTTTGACCTTTTCTTCCATTTTTCAATCACCTCTACATCTCTTACCAGCCACAGAAAATATCTATTTTTTTTTTTTTTTTTGAGCCATAATGTATTTCTGAATATATAAATAGCGCCGGCCCACAATCAACCACCGCCATCATCACAGCTACAAATGCAATGTAAAATTTTGATAAAAAAATAACAACAGCAACAAAAATGACAACATATAAATCTTCAAAAACAGCATAACATTTCGCAATAGTCAATGTCAGATTATGATGCCGGTAAAATATTGAAAATATATACAACGGAATAAAATTATTTCCGCTTTTTTATTTTTGTATTGGATACTAGGGTGGAGATCGGATGATGAAAATTCAGATTATTTATCTTTAGGATTTTTTTCTGTGAGAACTTCCAAGACCTTCCTACAGAAGATCGGTGATCTTCCCATAGAGAAAGAAATATCTTCCTATAGAAGATGAGAGATCTTCATAAAGAAGGAAAGAGGTCTTTATTTAGATGATCAGTGATCTTCTTT
Organism: Musca domestica; assembly: GCF_030504385.1. Taxonomy (NCBI): domain Eukaryota; kingdom Metazoa; phylum Arthropoda; class Insecta; order Diptera; family Muscidae; genus Musca; species Musca domestica. The sequence continues at coordinate 8,388,356 of NW_026712321.1, read as the reverse complement.
TATAAAAACAGGAATCTTTCTTTAGAATATCCGCCATCTTCCATTTGGCGATCTGAGATCTCTGAATACGATTAACGTAACATATACGCTATGGAATTCACATTTAAAAATGAGTGGATTTAGTAGTCCCTATTTTTATGGTAGAAGAATACAGGTAGTTGCATCAACGTTTGGGAACATTGATATGTCAAACTTTTTAAAATATTTGTCAAAAATTATTAGATTTTTATATGTTTTTTTTAGACGACACAAATCGGACGTTGTTATGATACGCATTTTTCAAACATTTTTACAAATTTCAATAAATTTTCAGACAAAATTTTCAATTCCAAAATTGGTTTGACAGTTCATTGTCCCAGCAGTTAGGTCGATGCGACTTCCTTTCTTCTTCCACCATGACGTAACGTATACGCCATGGAATTGACATTTAAAAACGAGTGGATTTATTAGTCTAAACATGCTCTAAGATTCCCTAACATCAATTTATCAATCATTTGTAATTTATCAATCGATAACATGCTCATGTTTGAAAGCTTTTGGCAACTGCAGACGAGAAAATAAAAAAATAGTTTTTTTCCCCAAAAATAGGGTTGCGATTAAAAATACAGGCAATTACTATTATATATTTCCTCTATTATATAATTTAATTAATTACCCTATAATATATCGGTTGAATTCTCTACCCACTAAGATTAGGGTAGACTAGATCAATAAAAAGAATTCCCTGGCATGAGTCATTGGTCCTAAAATATTGGCATGATTTAATGGCCATAGATCAATGAATGAATTGCAGTATTTTTTTTTAATTTCCCATGAATGATCAATGTGATCAATAAACAATAACAACAACAACATTAGTAGCAGCAGTAACAATATGACGTTTACTACAGATCACAAGGTATAGACGGTATACCATGTAGACATGAATGAATAACATGAACAGATCTCTTGGCAGGTTACTCGAGATAACATATGATTATTGGTAGTGTAAATATAATTGAGATAACAGGAGGGGAAGCAAACCATGGGATATTGAGATGATGAGATGATGAAATAGGTTATAGTCCATGTGGAAATTGTTGGAATTATTCTTGGTAGAAGGAGGTCCCAAACATTGTAGAAAAAAAATTGTTGGTAATTCGACAATTTTTTTTTTATAAATTTGAAATTTTTTCTCTTCGAAGAAATACAAAACTCTCTCTATCTCTCTCTTTTGAAAAGGAAGTAGACTGTAGTAAAATAAAATGCCATTTTATATACGTTAATGCAACAATGCTAATTATTATTTTTAAGCGGAAATTATATAGCAAAAAGTGATTGAAAATTTTCCATAATTTTTGTTCGTAAATTATAATAATTATACCACATTTATTTAAATAACAATCACATCATCAGCATTATTCTTTTGTTTATTTTATTTCATTTTTTTGGTGTCCCAAAACAGACCAGCGGCCATTCAAAAAAAAAGTTTTCATTTTAGCCACATTTTTGTGCCAATTGTAGAGCAATAATCAGAGCAAAAAAGCCAAAACACAATGAGTACATCAACTACAACCAATTACCAAACGCTTCGTTCTTGTTTTATTTTATTTGTTGTTTTTCATTCTTTCATAAAACCACAAAAAGAAACAAAAACAGACCAATAAACTCATGTTAATGGACTTTCGTCTTCTTAAAGTTCACTAAAAATAAATAAAAAAAATTGTTTAGCTAAACTAAATTGGAAGACGACGAAAACGCAAGTAAATCATCTACGCAAGATCATGCAAAAAACGCATACGCGAAAGAAAAGAAAAAAGAAAACTATGTTGATCTCGTGACCGACCGGCAATTTTTTTTGGCTGGTTGGCGTTGGTGAAAAGAATGCCAATGTGATCAGGGGAAAATTTTTACTATTTGAAAATATGTAATTTTCTACGAAAAGATCAATAGATTTCCCATGAGAAAAAAAAACACACGTGTACTTTTTCGACCACAGCGAGCCCTATTTTCGCCAGAAAAGAAAAAATAAAGGTGAGAATACATAAAACGCTTCCCCGAAAAGAACAAAGGAGCGAAGGGTCAAAATCGAACTAAGTCAACCTAAAACTCCTTTGTTCCTTTACGAAGAAGTCAGCCGATGACTTAAACCGGTCAGAAAAGCTTTTATGTACTTTAACATTAACTTCTATTAGAGATAGGGATACGTAGGTCGACTTTCGATTAATCGTTTAAACGAGGCTTGTTGTCTAGTTTAGATATTGAATATGCTGTAAGACCTTTTGAGGCTATAAGACGATTTTGAGGTCATCGATTTTTTGTCAACTGCTCATTTTTCTCATAAGCTTACACATCAAAGCTTATTATTTATATTTATTAAATACTGCTCAGAAAGTCCAAATATAATTTTTTTAATCTGTTTGACATAATTTTACATCAAAAAGTCTAAAATAGATATCGATTTTAGTTGACTTTGTTTCAAACAGTTAAATTCGAATATTGATTTTTAACTTCAAAAGATCTTCTGTTCTATCCCTACGTAAGTCAACTTTTAATTTTAAAAACTCTAAAAAAAGAAATCCCCAAGTCTACATTTTTAAATTGATTTTTTAAAAGTCTAAAATCGAAATCAATTTTAGTCAACTATGGTTTGAAAAGTCAAATGCGAAACTTTGATTTTTATTTTCTTGGACCAAATTGAAGGTTCATAAAGTCGAAATATTTGCATTAAATATAAATATAAACTTCGATTTTTAACTTTAAAACATCTTCTGTTGGAAATAGGGATACGTAAGTCGACTTTCGATTAATCGTTTAATCGACTTCTGATGTTAAAAAGTCTAGGTAACAAATCGGCAAGTCGACTTTTTTTAATTGATTTTTTAAAATTCTTCGACGACTTTGGTTTGAAAAGTCAAATACGGATATTCGAGATTTATTTTCTTGGCCCAAATTGAATGTTCAAAAAGTCGAAATATTTGCTTTAAATATTACCGATAACACAACAAACATGGGACCATGTTCAGCATTGAGTAAGTATTTAACTCGTAAAAGCTTGACGCGCCCATTCTGTTTAGGCCTTAAAAGTCGATCTATATTTTCGACTAAGTCATGGCAGAAGAATACAGGTAGATGCATCAACGCGTGGGAGCATTGAAATGTCAAAAAAATTGAAATGTTTTTTAAAATATAAGTAGATTTTTATATGTTTTCTTATTCTAAGTTAGAAGGAGGCTATTATAATTCGCGTTTTTCAAAAAATTTTTGCAAATTAAAATAATTTTTCATTCAACATTATCAATTCCAAAATTGGTTTGACAGTTCATTGTCCCAGCAGCTGTGTCGACGCGACTACCTATATTCTTCTACCATGGACTAAGTTAAAAATTAGTAATTGACGATGAGCAATACTTTTCATAACCACCCATCTGATTAGATCACATCTAAACTATATGGTTTAAAGTAAATACCAATGTTTATAACAACAAAACTATGGACTCATTGTTGTCTACATACCAAAGGTATAAATGCTTGCTTGCTATTAAAAAGGGGGTGTGTGTGTGTGGAGGTATTCTAAACCGACCTTAACATTGTTGGTGTTAAATATCAGTAAACCATTTTAGCACCCTTGCCTTCCCTTTTTTATATCCCACACAACAATCACACCAACACAAAAAGCCCCCACTAGCAAAGCTTTCTCACTATATCCCCCAACTACCCCAAACTGATCCACACGAATGACAATCACCCTCTGATCAGAAGAGAAACATTTCTCTTTCACACACAGCACACCAACACAGATGCGGCGGGCATACTCGTACATGCACGTATTAGCTGGCCAACATAGACAGACAGCAGTGCAAGAAAACAAAAACAAAAATTCATTTTGAAAAAAGATAAAAGTTTGCCGTTACACTTGGCCGTGTGTCAGTTGAAAAACGGAAGGCGCGCCAAGAAGATAGAAATTTAAATACGCGAAAGACCCTTCGCCGGACTCGAACGAAAATTTGCAATATTCTAACAAAGAGAGTGAAATCATTTCCGTTGTAGAAAAAATTTACAAGAGAACTCAGCTGTATTACACAAAGAGAGAAGAGAAGCCAGTTATTACAGCCAACGTATTTGCATTTTGAAGCTCTAAGCGAACAACAATAACAACAACTAGCAAAAAAAAAGCACATAGAACAGCATTTTCGAAATTCTTGTGCCGCGCTAAACAGAGGAAAATTCACAACGCAGAATTTAGTTTTCTGAAAACCACATAACGAACAGCAGCAGCAGAAAAAAGTCAAGCAAAAGTGCTGGCATTTTTTTCACAAAATAAAAGCAAAAAATCGGAAAAAAATATTTGAAATAATTACAGAATCTAATTAAAAAGTAAAAAAACAAATCCGGAAATGAGGCAAATTTCAAAAAATTCGCGGTAGAACATGAAATGGTTTAAACGTGTGCGTAAAAAGTGTTGACAATACTTTTTGCTTCTACAACAAACAACAACAACAATAAAATTTCAAAATAACAAAAAATTCAAACGTTCCTTGCTCAAACTCATACCAAAAAAAAAAATAACAAACCCAACAAATTATCTAAGTTATTATTTATAATTAATATTAAGTGCATTAATTTATTAAACAAAATCCTCAAACAAAATGACTTTGACACGCCCGCAACCGCTGCACCACCAAAGCGAAAATCGCCAACGCAACGGTCATGTCCTTGTCTGGGATCAAAACAGTTTTAATGAAATCTTTGAGGAAACCAAACCAAAACTCGGTAATGAAAATAATTGCATTTTGATTTAATGCTTTGTTGTTGTAATTGTTTTTTTTTTCCTTTGTATAAATTTATAGCTCTTTCTTTTGCATAATTAGTTCATGTTTATATTTACACGTGCTTTACATATTTTTTTCGCTTCTTAATTCTTATCTTTTTCCTTCATTCTTATACTTTAGATTTTTGTACATTTTATTGTGCAACATTAGCGCATGTTTGCTTAAAAAGCCAAAAAAAAGTGAAAAATTGAAATCAGTGGCGTCTACTTTTAATGCCATGTGTACGTTAGAACTTATTGCAGAGTTAACCTACTTTAAGAGGATTTACTTTAAGTATAAGTAATGGATATGACAATTGTTATACAAATCCAGTGGATTAACCCATTTATATGTAAACGTAGTGTAAGGGCTAAACAGAATGGGCACGTTGAGTCATTTTTCACATTAAACAATATTGAAAAACCATCAACCGTGAAAAGACGTACAGTAAACCCATCTTCTTGTAATTGTTGTTCTATTGAGAATATTTAATGTGTAAAATGGATCAACGCGTTCATTATGCTATGGTCTTTAGACTTCTCAATTTTTATCTTCAATGGAAAAACTGGTCCTTTAATTTTGTCCAGTTCAATCAGTCACAAATCGATTTTCCATCTCGACTTTTCACACCAAAGTCGACTCATATCGATTCTAGATTTTCTGATGTGTAGTTTTGCCAATCAGATGACAAAATTGACTTTTTCTTGTTTTTTTTTTTAAATAATAAACACCCAAAATCGACTAAAATTCGTGATCTCAAAATCTAAAAAGCTCTAACATATAAAAGATTTGTACCCCATGCAAAAGTTGATCTCGACTCACAGACTTTTCAACAAGAAATGTCGAAAAAACAGTTAAACAAAAGTCGACCTACATACCCCTACTACGTAGACATTTCCTAAAGCTTCCATATCCACTGTAAAGAATTGTGGCAAATTAGATGGCGATCCTTTAAAATCAACTTCACAATAAAACAGAAGGGGAGATTCATGCTGCTATTTGTTACACGGTTGAACAGTATTCAAGTAAAGTAGTACTATATTGCAGGTTGTGGATCACAACTAGTTTTACTAGTTTTTCGGCTACAGGACGGTGTTCAAGTTCAAAATGTCACAAATAGAACTATATTGCAGATTCTGAAACACACATTTTGTGATAATAACTATATCAACTGATATTTTGTGATATTAACTATATCAAAGCCAACACTGATTTTTAGACCTTTCAACACCAAAAGGCGAAAGTCGACTTACGTATCCCTAACTTCAAGGGATAACTAGGTCGTCCGTAGCCACGGTAAGTTAAACGTTAGAATTTTGATTTTAGAGTACAAAGTTGTGATATTTCTATTAAAGGTTTTATTAGAAGAAGGATAGGAAGAGAGCTTGGGTCCCCAGGCGGCTTCTCAAAACAATTTCCAGCTTCTTCCTCGAAATTAATATTTTCATAATAAATTTGTGATGCCCCATAAAATTCAAATTTAAATGTTTTCTAAATAATGTTACACATTCTTCTAAAAAAAGTATCTCGGAATTTCACCCTCCCTCAATGCCTATGTGCCTACGCCAATGCATATGCTTTCTATGCTAAAAGAAAATTCAAAACGTAAATTCACCAATCTGATCAATCATTTTAAGGGTAATCACATTTAGAAGAAAAAAAAAACAAATAATTCAAAAATATTTATTTTATTTTAAGAAGAAAAAGCATATTTTGCAATATTTTCAAACTGAAAAAAATTTTGAACCACCATGTTGCATATAATATTAATAGGCATTTAATTCGAGTTAATATTTGATTAAACTAAAAGCAGAATAATACCATTCAATTCTTCCATGAGATGTCCTAAAACCTAGGCAATCAACCTTATTTAATAACAAATCGGCCGAAAATCTCCACGAAACAAATTAAAAACATAAATCTCTAGTGATGTATATTTCTACATCACGTGACCGTGTTTGATCAATTCTTCAAATCAAATCCTCATACTCTATGTTTATAACAATTAGTAACAAAAAAAATAAAATAAAATTCTATTTTTTCCGAAAACAAATTACTTATGTAATTGCCATGAGAGCAAAACAAATACATATTGTCGGAATTTTTGTTTATAATTAGATTGAAAATAACTGATAAGTTTTCCATTAGCCGGGGAAAAATACTACTTTATTGTCAAGTGATTTGGACGATGATGAAAATGAAACAATGATAATAATAATAAATACACAAATTCATTCATTCAAACAATAACAGTTGACGTATTACACAAAAGTCTGAAATACAAACATTAATAAAAATGAGAAAGAATGTGTTTCTGGAAATACAATTCCTTTGAAGACTAAAACACCGTTCTCTTGAATTACCTTTAAAAGAATTGCCATCTAGTTTTGAGATTATAAATAGTTTTCGGTTCTTGAGCTTTATGTAGTTTCTTCCCGAAACATTTTTTAAGGGAACAAAGCTAATGCTATATTTTGCCCAAATGTATGCTGTTCATATTAGACCATATCAGGCAACTAAACTTCGATGGAGAAGAATGACACATAGATGGCGCTCTTCATAATTTACAAAATTTGTTCTGAAAGCGTAGAGAATACCGATTTTATTAAATTTCAATCTTATCCGAACTCTGAGGACTTTTAAGAAATAATTATTAGTTGCTATAGAACTCTTCCCAAAAAGTAGTTTCCGATTTATAAAGGAAAGGTTATGTTCCGTCTAAGGTGTCAATTTTAGTCCCACATAAGTTCATGTAATTGTTTTACAATAGCTTTGAGCAACCTAAACCAAAATCTTCTATTTTGAATATTTTTCTTAATATTTATTTATTGAATATTTTTATTATTTCCCATGAAAAAAATTAATTTTTTACTTTTTATTTGGCCGATCAAACAATAGGTAAAAAAACCGCAACATCTATTCATTCATTTGCTAAGATTGCCATCTAGTTTTTAAATGTTCACTAGTTTTCAGTTATTTTACATTAAAGAGAGAGTTATTTTATACCAGCGAATTTTACCATTACCAAGTAAAGAACCAAAGCCTATAATACATTCAGCCCAAAAGTAGGCTATGTACTTACTTGTATACACCTAAACCTTGATGACACATAGATGGCGCTTTTCTTCATTTATGATTGGGCTTTGAGAGCCAAGAAAATGCTTAGTTTTTTTCTAAGAATCTATTAGACCTATCTGTGGCATCAAGCGACTTGATCCTGCTGAAAAAATGTTAGAAGGAGGATGATGACATTTTTAGAAAGAAAAGAAGATATGTTTTATGACATCGTCATCTAGTTTTCAATTGTTGACTATTTTTCCATTCCAGAACTTTATTTGTGAAGTAATTCTCTTTTTGATATTCAAAATTGGAAAACAGCAAAAAAATATTAGAAAACAGCAAATGTTGGATCCATGTCATAGCTGCAATTTCGTTTTATTTTATTTTTTGTTGCTGTTTTTTTGTGTTAGTTTTTTGCTGTAGTAACAAATTAATAGTTAATTGCATAAGTCAGCAATAAATGTGGCATTAAAACACGTGTCTGTTGGCATACTTGAAATGTTTTTTTTTTATTTTTTTGCTTCTTTGATTAAATGCAAATATTTACAGACAGCTTTTATTACAAAGACTGAAAAAAAAAAAACGAAAACAACAACACAAATTAACTGGAATTGTGGAATAGGCACATTTTTTCTACAATTTAAGTGGTGAAAATAAAAAAGCAAATATTATGGAAAATAATAATTAATTTTTATTCTATTTTAAATTGCAAAACCATCTTCTTGTAATTGTTGTTTTATCGAGAATATTTTTTGTTGTTTTATTGAAAATATTTAATGTGCAAAATGGCTCAATAAGTTCATTCTGCTATGGCCTTTAGACTTTTCGATTTTTGTCTTCAATGGAAAAACTGATCCTTTGATTTTGTTCCGTTTAATCAGTCTCAAATCGAACTTCTTTTCACACCAAAATCGACTAATATCAATTTCGATTTTAGATTTTCTGAAGTGTAGTTCTGCCAAACAGATGACATGGTTGGTATTTTTGGTTTTTTTTTTTTAATAATAAACCCCCCAAAATCGGCAAAAGTCCATGATTTCAAAATCTAAAAAGCTCTAACATATAAAAGATTTGTAGCCCAGGCAAAAGTCGATTTCGATACATTGACGTTTTAGCAACAAAATATAAGTCGAATAAACAATTAAACAAAAAACGACCTATATACCCCTACTAACCTATATTTTCTACAGCTTCCATATCCACTGTAAAGAATTGTTGTAAATTAGATGGCGATCCTTTAAAATCAACTTACCACCAAACCAGAAGCGGATAATCATCCTGCTATTTGTTACCCGTAAAAATTTGGCCAGCAAGGTTTTTGGGTATTGGAACGGTATTCAAGTAAAATAGTACCTTATTGCAGGTTGTGGATCACAACTTTTATGGTTTCAACCATGGTAGAAGAATATAGGTAGACGCATCGACGCAGCTGCTGGGACAATGAACTGTCAAACCAATTTTGGAATTGAAAATGTTGAATGAAAAATTGTTTAAACTTGTAAAAATTGTTGAAAAATCCATATCTTTACAACCCACGATTTGTGTCGTATAAGAAAACATATAAAAATCTACTTATATTTGAAAAGAAATTTAAAAATTTTTGACATATCAATGCTCCCAAGCGTTGATGCATCTACCTGTATTTTTCTACCATGGTTTCAACCAAAGAACTTAAGAATTTTTAACAACACAAGTCGAATAATCGATTAATCATAAGTCGACCTACGTATCCCTTTTGGGTAGACATTTTTTAGATCTTCTATATCCACTGAAAAAATTTGTTACAAATTATATAGCAATCCTTTAAAATCAACTTACCACCAAATCAGAAGCTGACAAACATGCTGCTGTTTGTTATTCTTCCGAATTGGTCCAGGGTGGAAATTATGAAATAAAATTGGAAAGAATATTTTTTTTTAAATTTTTATAAAATTCGAAACTGTCTTTTGTCCCAATTAAACAATAATCTCACCAATATTTATTTTCCGAGGTTTATTTTTATAATTTAAAAAAAGAAATAAATTATTAAATTTTTAACTTCTATGGTAAATTTTGGCCTACCTTTATGACTATATTATCCATTTTCCCTATTTTTAATGCAAATATATTTAATATCACCTTTCAATTATTCCTAAATATACAAAAATTGCCATAAAATTTCAATACCTGCCATTGTGTATACAAAATTAAAGAAATTATTTAGCACTTCTCTTAACCGAAAAAATGTTAATGAAATATAATTCATAAAAAAGCGCTACACACTTTTTTTAATACGGTGAAAAAAAAATTAGTATTTTTTGTTATTGTGTTTTGTTATTTTTTGTTTGCTCTTAAATAATGTGCTAAAATTCCATGAATGAAGACCAAGAAAAAAAAAAACAACACAACAGATTTGGCTGCCAGGCAACCCAAATACGCACACCAACTAAATATACTTCCTAGCTCTGTGTCCGAATAACGCTATTAAATCATAATCACATACATATCTACAACAAACATACACTTAGTCATAACGATTATCGCCAGCATGATCAGCAGTCAGCATGATGCGGGGAAGGAAATCAAAACCCATGACTTCACGTGTTGGAAATTTGTTGGTTTCTAGATAAATAAAGATAAAGTTTTCAGATTTTTTTTGTTTTAGTTTAATTTTTTTTTTTTGAGTATTTTAATTATTTTTGAATATATTAATTATTTTATTTTCCAAGTTTTTTTTTTTAATTGGTTACTAATGGTTGTCGTTTTTTTTTTTTTTTAATTTCTATTTCCAGGCCTCCTCCAAACCCGCTTCTTTGTCACATTTATGCTCTTCCTGGGCATGGCCAATGCCTATGTGATGCGAACAAACATGTCTGTGGCCATTGTGGCCATGGTCAATCATACGGCCATCAATGATGGTCATGAAGATGTCATGGATGATGAATGTCCCGATGCGAACTATACCGAAGTGGTAAGTTTTTATTAGAGAATGTTATTTTTAATTAAAAAACTAAACCGGCTGAATAAATCGCAAAAAATAAAACAGGAATGATTTCCTTTACATAGCCAATATCAGTACAAATGACTTGGATTTTGGCACATCGCACCGAATTCGGTCTAGAAGCAAGTAAATCAAATTTGGTGAAAATCGCTTCAGATATAGCTTTAGCTCCCATATATATTTTTCGTCCGATTTGGTGTTTAAGTCCCTCACATTCGTAATATGCATTCGACAACAATGATATTTGGTACCAGATATCTTATAGAGCTCGGAAATACCTTTGCAAAAATTTATCGAGATCGGCAAAGATTTGGATATAACTCCTACATATATCCTTAATCCGATTTCGGGTTTTTTGTGCAAATAATGGTCATTTGGCGGAACTCGACTCCGATACATAGTTTTTTTTAAAATAATCCTTCTCGAAGAGATTTACTCCAAATAACGTTTTTTTATTACGGGAGCTCTACTAAATATGCATAGCCGTGTAGGCTATCATATAGTCGACCCCGCCCGACTTTTGACTTTCCTTGCTGTTTTATTTATTTATTTTTTTTTTGTACTAAAAAATGATTTTCTTTTCTTCCAGGACCATGGTCAAGACGGTGAATTTGCCTGGAATTCCGCCTTGCAGGGTTACATTCTGTCCTCATTCTTCTATGGCTATGTCATAACACAGGTAATGTTAACTAAATTTTCCAAATTTATTTTTTCCACAACTAACATTTCTTTTCTCTTTTTTTCCAGATTCCATTTGGCATGTTGGCCAAAAAATATGGTGCCCTAAGATTCTTGGGCTATGGCATGTTGATCAATTCCGTCTTTGCCTTTTTGGTGCCCGTGGCAGCTCGTGAAGGTGGCGTCTGGGGTCTGTGTGTTGTCCGTTTCATTCAGGGTTTGGGTGAGGGACCAATTGTACCCTGTACCCATGCCCTGTTGGCCAAATGGATACCGCCCAATGAGCGATCACGTATGGGTGCGGCCGTCTATGCTGGTGCACAATTTGGTACAATTATATCTATGCCGCTGTCAGGTCTCTTGGCTGAGTATGGCTTCGATGGAGGCTGGCCCTCTATTTTCTATGTTTTCGGTGCTGTGGGTACCATCTGGTCGATTGCTTTCATTATTTGGGTCTATGAGGATCCCTCCTCCCATCCCAGCATCGATGAACGTGAAAAGAAATACATCAATACCTCATTGTGGGGCACCACAGAAGTTAAGGTGGGTTGTTTGGTTTTGAGAATTTTGAAATTTGGGTTTTAATTTACAAAATATTTGCAGAGTCCTCCCATACCCTTCAAGGGCATTTTCAAGTCATTGCCATTCTATGCCATTTTGCTTGCCCACATGGGTCACAACTATGGCTATGAAACTTTGATGACCGAATTACCCACCTACATGAAACAGGTCTTGAGATTCTCCCTGAAATCCAATGGTTTGTTGTCATCCCTACCTTATTTGGCCATGTGGATCTTCTCAATGGGCATTTCCGTTGTGGCCGATTGGATGATTTCCTCAAAACGTTTCAATCACACACAGACCAGAAAGGTTATGAATTCAATTGGTAAGTCGAAATATTTTATTTGTAGAGGAAATTTTTAAAATATTGTGTTTTTTCAGGTCAATATGGTCCCGGTTTGGCCTTGGTTGCCGCCTCCTACACTGGCTGTAATCGTGTTTTGACCTTGGCCATTCTCACAGTTGGCGTGGGTCTGAATGGTGGCATCTACTCAGGTTTCAAAATCAATCATTTGGATTTGACACCCCGCTTTGCCGGCTTCCTTATGGCCATCACAAATTGTTCTGCCAATTTGGCTGGTCTCTTGGCACCAATCGCTGCTGGCAATTTGATTAATAATCAGGTAATTAGACAAGGAAATGAAAATGGGAACACCAATTTAGAAGGCCTGCGAAATATGTTCCAGACATGGAAGCACTTTAAATGACCTTCCATCTAGAAGAAACCTCTGTGGACTATTAGCTGTAGAGTACTCAGTGAAGTCTTCTTCTTAAAAAAAAAACCTCTTTAAGTCTATAAAATACCTCTGGGCCGCCTTCCAAGAGACGTCTGGAAAATATTTTATACAATGAAGATATATTGAAAGATATCAAGAAGGTATAATTTCCCCAGAAAGACAGAAACCCCAAAAAAATATTCTCTTCATTGAGGATAATGTCTTCATTGAAGATAATGACCTCTTTAATGCGTTCTGTATGTATAATGCCTTTATAAAGCCTATATACCTCTGTAACGCCTTCTGAAAGACCTCTGGAAGATATTTTATTCAACGAAGACATCAAGAAGGTATAATACCTAATACCTTAAAAGATATCCCAAAGGTATAATACCTATAAAATACCCCTGAAAAAGGATTATCCGCATTGTAGGTCTATAAAAGGGCTTCTATCTATAAAAGATGCTCAGAATGTCTTCTATCTATAAAATAAGTCTGCTAGGATTTTTGTCTAGAGAATATCTCTATAAAGCACCATGTCTATTAAATACCTCTGAAATGTTTCCTAAGAAAAGATCTGGAAGATATTTTAACCAAAAGAAGTCATCTAGAGAGTCTAAAATCTTGATATCTTGTCTTCTACCTATAACATAACTATGCAAGGATTTCCGTCTAGAGACAATCTCTAAAAACCATCATGTCTATAAAATACCTCTGAAATGCTTTCTATAACAAATATCTGGAAGATATTTTACCCAATGATGTCATCTAGAGAGTCTAAAATCTTGATAGACCCAAAAATGTATTCTCCCTCTGAATGTCTTTACAAGGCATTCTCTCCATTAAAAGATCCACAGAATGTATTCTACCTAAAAAGATACCTCTTTACCCAATGATGTCATCTAGAGAGTCTAAAATCTTGATAGACCCCAAAAATGTATTCTCCCTCTGAAGGTCTTTTCAAGGCATTCTCTCCATTAAAAGATCCACAGAATGTCTTCTACCAAAAAATACCTCTTTAAGGCTTTCTGTTTAGAGAATACTACCAAAAGGCATAATTTCCATAAAATGACTCTGAAAAGCCGCTCTCTAAACGATTAAATTCTAAACTGTTCTTCCTTACGACCTAAACAAAAACTAATTTCCATTTTTTTTTTTATTTCCAGCCCACAATTGCCCAATGGCAAAAGGTATTCTTTATTGCTGCTGCCATTTACATCATAGCCGGTACCTTCTTCAATATCTTCGGTTCCGGTGAACGTCAGTACTGGGATAATCCCGACAATGATGTCAGAGACAACAATGTCCTGGAGTCCCAGACACATGTGTCCAGTCAGGAGGACAGTACCCGGAGACGGATACCAGCAGCCATAACAGCTAATCAATAATAGTTTGTAAATAATTATAAATATAGAAAAAAACACAAAATGTATTGTAGAAATGTACAGCACATATGAAAAAGGCTAAAAACAATTATTATTAATGTAATTTTTTTGTTTTAGAAAATAAGAAAAATAAAAAAATGTTAATTTTTGAACAAACCGAAAAGAAAAACAGAAAAGAAACTTCCATGATAACAAAGTAAATAAAACGAAATACAAAAAAGACAATTGAAATCAGGAACAATGTGTGAAAGAAAAAATACTATTATTAATTATAATTTTTTATAGTTATTATTATTATTATTATTATTGCTAGTGATAATTAAACAAAACATGTTATTCATTTTTTTAGTTTTGTTCGCTTTTGTTTGTTTTTTTTTTTTTTGTAAATTAATTTATTTTTTTTAAATGTCCTGAAAGAAAAGATTAACTAATGTTTTATAGAGAATAGATAAACAAATGCCCACAAAAACAAGTAATTGCAATTCTGATACAGTCATACAAAGAATGAAATATAAATTCAAAATGAAAACTAAATTTGAGTTTTGATAAATGAAATGAGGGAGGAAAAATAAATTGGCCACAGCCTTGATTTTTTTATACAATTTATCCCCCTTTTTGGTTGTTGAAACATATCGAATTGTCCTTCAATAAATTTTTACAATACTCTAATTCAAAAGAATCCAACAAAAAACGTCAGTATGTCATTAAAAAAATCATAAACTTGAATTTTTGTAACAAAAGAAAAAAGATTTTTTTTTTGCAAAAAAAAAAAAAATTCTCCCAAATAAAATTTTAAATTCAAAACTAAAAATACCTCATAATTTCCTCAAGCAGATGAAATAATAAAGCAAAAAAGAGATTTTTTTTATTCAGTTGTTCCCTCTTTAAAATAAAAGATGTGACGATATTCTGTGAATATGCAAGAGTTTTACTAACACTCTTAAAAATTTCCAATTACAAAAATTCAAAATTACAAAATGCAAAGATCAAAAACTCATGCCATATAAAATTGTCTATCAAGATGTAATTGCTAATGAGAAATACCCATATAATGATTTGAGAGATCCAAATGAAATTTTTTATAATTGAAATTCCAAATCCGTGTTTTTTTATAATTTAAATTTCAAATTGGTCCCACACATTTTTATACAAAGAAAAAAAATAAATTTTGTTTAAGTCTGTTACAGTAAAATAAAAAAATTAAATCAAATTTAAAAGAAAAGACAACAAAAAACAATAAAATGAAATAAAAGTTATTTTTTACAGTTAACTCCAAACACCAAACAACCAACAAATTTCGAAATTGTTTTATTACAAATTTAAAGGTAAGTGCAAGTTGTACAATTAAAAACCAACTTGGTTATTGTTTTGAACACTGATTTAATGCCCTCGGCGTTTTTCCCAAAGAAGATGGTACCACAACAGCATTGCACGGCATTAAGACAACGGCCACCATCTTTACCACATAGTCTGCGGAGATGAGAACTCAGGTCGAGGGAAATTTAATTCCGATCACGATCTAATCCCAGATCCTAGGGGTGACATTCGACAGCATATTAGGGTCGTATACGCAATAGGTGATAGAAACAAAGCCCTCAAGGCGATATTCTACAGCATTTTTGTGTGCGGACAAGGGGACCTTCTTGGCCTCTTATAATGTGACAAGTGTCCTTTATAATACAATATAGTACTTAGATTTCCAAAACAATCTCCATATCTCAACTCTCGTTACCAACGGAGACCTCAATATCAAATTTGACCATTCCTACCCTATCCCTTCAGCCAATACTAAATTTAATACCTCCTAGTACTTTTTGTACAAATATAGTACACATTTCCAAAACCAATTCCTGATACGAACAGAGACCTAAATATCAAATTTCAGAATTCTACCTCTATCCCTTTAACCAAGACCAAATTAAGTACAAGTACCTTGGATATTTACATAAATTCAATCAAAACCAGCAAGGAAAAGTCAAAAGTCGGGCGGGGCCGACTATACAGGGTGAGATAAAAAAAACTGCATCAAAGTCAAATGCCATGAATTTTACTTTTTTTAATATTATTGAATTTTAGCTAAAAATGTCTGAAATTCCATCAAATTTTAGAATAAGTTTAGATTTGTTCGAATTGGTCACCTTTGGCACGAATTATGGCCTTAGAACGGCCATTGAAACCGTCAAACGCTGCCCGAATGTTCCTCTGCGGTATTTTGGCCCCTTCCTGGCGAAGCGCTTGCTTGAGGTATTTTTTAGCGCCAACCTTGCTTTTCAAAATATTCCAAACACAATAGTCCAACGGATTGGTATCCGGAGATTTTGATGGCCATTGTGCGCTGGTAATGAAGCGAGGAACCTCATTTTGTAACAATTCTTGTGTGGCGCGTGCTGAGTGCGATGGTGCTGAGTCCTCTTGGAATGTCCAGGGTCTGCGGCCAAAATGTTTGCGGTATTAATTCTGATGCCACGGTCAATTAATACGAGCGGAGAGCGAGTTCTGGTGGCCAACCGAAGGTGCACATTTTCAGCTGACCTCTTTGGCAAATAAACACGACATTTAGTTTGTTTAAAAACTGCTGGACAACGAATGTTTTCTCATCGGAGAAAACTAAATTCAGCAGTTCACCACATTCGACCAAGCAAAGCAACTCTTTAGAGTCTATTTTCTTTCTGCTGCCTCGGCCACTGCGATATAATGAAATCACACTATCATGCTTGAATTCCATCACGAATTTTTTTTCTGGAAAATTCTCACCAAAATGCTTTTGTACGCTTGTAAACAATATAATGATCTGTCACTGCAATAATTTTAACAGATGTCGGACTAGTGGCTTAGAAATAACAGCAGTGTGAAATTGGCTGCATTTTTTCATATCACCCTGTATGGGAGCTTTAGCTATATCCAAAAGGATTTTCACCAAATTTGATGTACTTGCTTCTAAACAGAATTCCGTCAGATGAACCAAAATGCAGGTCATTTGGACTGATATTGGCCATTTGCTGCACAATTAATCCGAAATTGGTCGAAAATATGTATTGAAGCTATATCTAAATTTGAACCGATCTCTATACAATTTGGCAAAGGTATTTCCGAGCTCTACAAGATATCTTGTACCAAATGTGATTGTTGTCGAATGCATATTACGAATGTGAGGGACTTAAAGACCAAATCGGATGAAACATATATATGGGAGGTTAAGGCTATATCTGAACCCATTTTCACTAAATTTGATGTACATGCTTCTAGACAGAAGTCGATCAGATGTACCAAAATTCAGGATTTTTTAATATTGGTCATTTTGTGCACAATTAACCCGAAATCGGTGGAACCAATTTCAATAGGGTTTGTCCTTGGGCAAAACAGATATTGTTTGGAAAATTTCATTTCAATCGGATAATCAATGTGACGCGTATTTTGTTCACAAGAATACATGGACAGACGTACGCACATGCATAAATCGACTCAGAAAGTGAGTCTATAAAGATTCTCAAAAGTAACTATGGGTCCATCTCGCTTCCTTCTCCATGTTACAAACAAATCTATATCTACCACTATTTAGTGTAGGGTATAAAAAGTGGTGATCAACCTTAACACATGATAAAATCATCCAGAGAGATTGTTCTACTGATTTCGTCGAAGAATATCTGAGGTTTCCTGAACTATACACAAATCGCACATACCTGAAGTTTTCTCTCCAAAACGATGGCCCTTTCGAATTCTGCTGAACCCTAAGTTGTTTTGCAACTTTTTGGTGTTTTGATTCGTGTCCCTATTCAGATATTCAAATCACAGCAAAGAAAAAATTATTGAAAAATTATATTTTATAAAATCATATCAATTTGAACACAAAACATTTATTTCGTTATAATACTGATTCCTTAAAACAAAACGTAAATTGTGATTGTAACCTCTTTCATAAACAAAAATAAATATTGAGAGAAGAAACAAAACAAAAAGAAACTTAACATAGTTTAGGTATTTTACACGTTTACATAAATGAAATACATAAATGTCTGGTATTCATAGTTCTTGGTCCTGTTATGAGGTAGTTATTACGTGAAGATAGTCATCATTTTGTCATAATTTATTCAATATGAAAACTTTAATAATGGGGAAATAAAAAATATATAGCATAAAACATGGTCAAGTCAGATTATGGTCGGTGCAATAAACGGAATGAACAAAAAAAAAAAAACATTTATATAGTGGTACTAGCGATGTATCTGAATGTTTTTTTTAAAAATATACGTTTCTGGTGTCACATAAAATTTTCTAAAGCAGATGCTTATATTTTTATAGTTTTCGAAAAGGGTCAAAAAATGTCATGTATTTCTAATGATGAAAACTAAAATAAATATATTTTCAAATTAATTTAGAATCGTTTTTCTATGATGATAGGAATTTGTATATGAAAGAAAAACACCAATTCCAACAATGTTTTTTTTTTTGTATGAACAAAAACATGCAAGGAATGGGTGTTTGTCTTTCGAACTCACTTTGGTGACGTTATAGAAAAACAGATCATTAGATTCTTATGTTTTTTAAATGCAATGCAATAATGTGATAATTTTTTTAATACAACTTTAAATCTAAACTGAAAATTTTCTTCCTCTCACTCGCTCACTTAATTGCAAAACCTGCAACAAATGTTTAATATCATATCTTAAAAAATCCTCTATGCCTTCAAGGTTTTTCATTATTATTATTATTCTCATCATCATCATCATCGTCCCGCGCCACCACAGCATCTATCTCTTCTTCTGACAAAACAAAATCTTTTCTTTCCGCCAACATTTCCGATCGTATTATATTCAAAATAACATCTTTGCTCAATACAAAGGGATTTCTGCCCTTTTGTATGACCGTTTTATCCAATTCCAGTTTCTTTTCAGCCAGCTGATTGATTCTCTCCTCCACGGTGTTTTCCGTAATCAAACGAAACACGCGCACTTTTTTCGTTTGGCCAATGCGATGCGAACGATCCATGGCCTGTAGATCCATTTGAGGATTTAAATCGGAATCATAGAATATGACCACATCGGCAGTGGTTAAATTAATACCCAAGCCACCGGCCCTGGTGGAAAGCATGAAAATAAATAATTTGGAATTTTTGGCATTGTACTGCTGTATTAGTTGATCACGCTCCTCGTGTCGTGTGTCTCCATCCAATCGACAATGGGGAAATGAACGCCAGGTGCAATAATCTTCCAAAATATCCAACATGGTGGTGAATTGTGAGAAAATTAAAACTCTTGAACCCTGGTCCCGCAATTTGGGCAACAGCTTGTCCAAGGCCATCATTTTTCCACTATTATCAACAATGTGCCTGTCGGTGCTGAATGGTGGTCCTGGTTCGGCACCCGCAAATAAATACGGATGATTTGTAACTTTGCGCAATTGCATCAGGGTATTAAACAGCGTTACTTTCTTCTCAGTGCCATCAATGTTGTTAGGCTGTGTAACATTTTTAGCGAGAATTTTCTTGTACCATTCGTTTTGCATTTTTGTCATGCCAACGTATATTTTTGTCACCTTTTTTGGCTTTAGAGTTTTTTCGACATCCACCTTCAGACGTCTCAAAAGGAAAGGTTCCAATATGGCATGTAATCTCTTTACCATCGATGCATCATCCAAACAGGCATCGGTGTTGAACCATTGATCAAAATCATCAGCACTATTGAAAATATCGGGTAGCATAAAATTCAGCATTGCCCACAGCTCATGTAAATTGTTATGCACCGGTGTGCCGGTTAGCAAGAGCCTATTTGTAATACTGAATAGTCGTATGTATTTGGACAACACTGTCTCTTCATTCTTAATGCGATGTGCCTCATCAATGATCATGTACCGCCATTGGACTCTTCGCAAAAATGCCTTTTCACACAGAATCATTTCGTACGATGTAACGCAAACATCCCAATCCATTTTTAGAAAAACGTTGCTCTTAAATTCCTTACGCTCCTCCTTGGCGCCAATAAGACAAATCGCCTTAATCGTTGGACACCATTTCTTGAATTCGTTCATCCAGTTTTGTAAGGTCGATTTAGGGGCAATTATCATATGGGGACCAGCCTCATTGCAATAGTGCTTCAAATAGCCCAACAGTGATATGGTTTGAAGTGTCTTTCCCAGACCCATTTCATCGGCCAAAATGCCAGCCACGTTATTTTCGTGTAACGATATCATCCAATTTAAACCGGCAATTTGATAGTCACGCATTTGACCCTTAATATAGCTGGGCGATGAGTCGAAACGAATGGGTCCATTGTTATTATTTTGAATATCTTCGGCAGTTTTTTTATTATTTGTTTTAGGTTTTTTTGTTGGCTTTTTTGGGGGTGCGTTCGCCGTGTTGTTATTGTTTGATTTGGCAGACACGAAATTTGAGAGTGCTTCACTCTTTTGCAACAGGTATTCCAAACGTTGGCTACGATCCATTTCATCGGTGCTATCGATCGATGATAATCGTTGTTTTTTGGCTGACGGATTAACAACTTCCGACGATCGTTTACGTTTGTTGTCGGCCTGAAAGAAAAAAATTTAAGTGCTTTTTAATTAAAATTGAAAGTTTATAAAGTAATGAAACTAAAACGTTCCAGGAGCTCCATTATAAAAAAGCCCCTTTGAAGGATTCCTATCTAGATACGAGTCTTTTAAATTTTAAATATAAATCTTGAAACTCTTGAAGTTCTTTTATTAATAAATACATATTTGAAGGTCTTCTGCCCATGGAAGCCTTTTTAAAATAAAATATGTTATTAAAGACATTTTATCTAAAGGACAAACTTTTGAAATCGTCTATATAGAAATAGAGATATTTTGAAAGTATTTAAACCATAGAAATGCTTTCCTTAAGAGTGTAAAGCAGAATATTGAAGAAAATTTATCTAAAATAAATGAACATAAAGTTGACTTTTTACTATACGGGGTGAGATAAAAAAAACTGCAACTATCTTCAGACAGCTGTCATTTCTAAGCCACTCGTCCGACAGCTGTTTAAATTATTCCAGTGACAGCTCATTATATTGTGAACAAGCGTACAAAAGCATTTTGGTGAAAATTTTCCAGAAAAAAAGTTATTCGTGATGTAATTCAATCGTGATAGTGTGATTCCTTTATATTTGGCTGGAAAACCACAAGTGCCTATCGTTAGAGCACTCCAGTATTTAATTGTGAATAAATCTTTTATGTCTCGTACCATCGCTCGTTACCGTAATACTGGTAGTGTAGCCCGACGTCAAGGAAGTGAAGGGAAGAAAACAGCAACATCAGCAGAAATCTTTCGAAAACTAAAAAAAAGCGACTTGAACGAAACCCACGTCGCAGTGGCCGAAAATGGCTCGTGAGCTGAACATATCGCAATATTCGCAATATATATTCGGCAAATATTGTAAAATGAGCTCAGGGCTCATTGAAATTCCAAAAAGTGCCAGAACTTACACCGCAACAGAAAGAAAATAGACTCAAAAGAGCTAAAGAGTTGCTTCGCTTGGCCGAAAATGGTGAATTGCCGAATTAGGGTTTCTCCGATGAGAAAACATTCGTTGTCCAGCAGTTTGTAAACAAACAAAATTATCGTGTTTACTTGCCAAAGAGGTCAGCTGAAAATGTGCACCTTCGGTTGGCCACCAGAACTCAAGCACCGGCCATGGTGTTTGTGTGGGCTGCCAAAACAGCGGATGGTCGTTCTCCGCTCGTATTAATCGACCGTGGTATCAGAATAAACGCCGAATATTATCGCGAAACTTTTCTGGAGGATGTATTAAAGCCTTGGGCACGCAAACATTTTGGGCCCAGACCTTGGACATTTCAACAGGACTCAGCACCATCGCACTCAGCACGCGCCACCCAAGAGTGGTTACAAAATGAGGTTCCTCGCTTCATTTCCAGCGCACAATGGTCACCAAAATCTCCGGATACCAATCCGTTGGACTTTGTGTCTGGAGTATTTTGGCACTAAAAAATACCAAAGTGTCGATCACCTCAAGCAAGCGCTTCGCCGGGAATGTGCCGAAATACCGCAAAGCAACATTCGGGCAGCGTGTGACGGTTTCATTGGCCGTTTGAAGGCCATATTTTGTGCCAGAGGTGACCAATTCGAACAAATCTAAACTAATTCTAAAATTTGATGCTAATTCCGATATTTTTGCTTAGATTCAATTAAATTTAGAAAGAAAAAATTAAAAATTATGGCGTTTGACTTTGTTGCAGTTGTTTCATCTCACCCTGTATAGGCAATTCTCCATTTACTGGGTCTAGGAAATATTTCGAGGTGTTGCAAACAAAATAAGGAATGTGATATACCCGCCAAGGTACCACAAATCAATTCAATAGGTTTCAGCACACCATATGCACCAGGTGAAGATTAGAATGACATAATATAAAGTCGCTGCACATTCTATTATCTTGCTTAAGCAACCATAGAGTATTGTTTTCAATTGGTCACATACAACAACAAATGAATGCCAATACAGCTGTGTGAAATATCAATTGGTGTCCTGACAACTTTAAGATAACAAAGAGAAACCGAAAACATCTGTCACCTTTCTGTTTGCAGCTGACATAAAACTAGATGCAATCCTATGATCATCCTTTTGAGACAGGGTTTATCGAAACGAATCTCGAATCAGATAGCAATATTTAAGACTATGGCCAACACTTTCTAGCTGAAGAACTACATTTGTTGATTTTACCCAAAAAAAAAATTTGATCATGTAATTCAAAGTTGGTATCATTACGAGACCCTCTAATGCTTTCCAGTTCTATGTTTCTTCGAGTGGTTAATATCTGCCGCACGTCCTACAATACAAACTAAGGGAATTAATGAATAACTCGGATTTGCTTCTGTCCAATATAAAATAAGTGATATGTTTTTAATTTTTCCACAGATCCTAACAAAGTGTTTCGATTCTAAGAAGCACGAGCTGATCCGATTCTCAAATTGTTTTATAAAAAGTCGTTCATCACTATGAAAGAATAATAAATTAAATACTATATATTTAATTAAAGGTATACTGCGCTTTTTTGCGCCAAAAAAAATACCAAAACTT